>NC_029789.2:140285761-140307542 GCF_000816755.2 Arachis ipaensis | reverse complement strand
TAACCGTCAGAACCGAAAGGTCAAAGAAAAATCACGTCGGTCCTCTCGCAAATCGGCCAAGACCCCGAGTTGAATACTCGAACCCAACTCTCAAAAAAGAATTGGGCTCGAGTAGGGGCACTGTTCATACCCTGGCCCAATAAATAGGGCCCAGGATCCAAGCAAAGGCGCCCAACCCAGAAGGTTGGCCCTCCATCCAGCATCAGCCTTCATCCCAGAAGTCGGTACTGAACACGACTTGATCCGAAGAAGTCGGACACGAGGGTTAGCTGGCAGATAACACTCATTCGAATGAGTAACTGCCCCTAGAAGCTCTCTAACCACTTCATAGAGCCATATCTTAACCTCCCTAAGATATGGGGACGGTATCCACCTAAAAAGGTGGCACTACTTCAGCGGTGGTTATTGGATCACCACTATAAATACACTGACACCCCTCAGGTATCTCTAAGTTCCAATATACATTCAAACCTGCTCACACTCTTGCTAACTTAGGCATCGGAGTGTCTTTGCAGGTACCACCCCCCATTCTTTCACACGTACAAGTCGGACGGAGGAACACCGAGGAACAGATCCGCCCGAAAGCCACCTCCTTCATACGCTTGGGCCAACCAACGCCATCCGGCCCATCAATCTCCGGTTACCCACCGTAACAAGTATATAATTAAAATTTATTCTTATAGAAACAGGTGATTTTTATTGACGTTGATTATTGATAATTTAAAAGACCGAAAAATGTTGATCGTCACGCTAAATAAATATGTGAAAGATAATATTGATTATTATATAAAAGATAGATTATCTCATATAACTTTTTTTTCAAGATATATTTGTAAGCGTTATTTTTTATATTTGTTTAAAAAATTGTTGGATTGTGGGATTTTCGCTTTTTGTTTTTCTTAAATAATACAATTCCTTAATGTTTAGATCCGTTGTAAAGTTTTGGATACATCTTTCGGAGTCTCCATATGATGAACAGTTATTCGGGTGAGTTTTGTGAAAAAGTAGATTAAGTGTAAAATAATTAATGTAAGAGATTTGAGATAAGTAACCTTGTGAGGAAAATATTTTATTAATGGCAAATAAGCAATACAAGAACTAATAATGAGAAATATAGGTGGAGAATAAGTGTTGACACCTCCACTAATATCACAAGAGGATGAATGAGCTTTGTTTAAAGTAGACAGGAATTGGTTAATAGTTGTCTGAGTGTTCTGGTAGAACAGCCGAATGCCAGTTTTTATTAGTGAAGGTGATGAATAAAATGATGAACCATGAGAAGAATCTTGGGGAGAAAAAGATGGATTTTTTAGCTTGTCAGTTTTCTTTCAGAAGAGAAGTCCTTTAAAAAGTGGCTTGAGATCCTTTTACAGTGTAAAACTATTTTGAAGAGGAAATCTATTGTCCAGTGGTTATAGTCTGATATTTGGTTTACTCCTTTTACCCCAAATATTTTTAGGTATTCCTGTTACTTCAAGTCTTTTCAACTGTTCAATGGAAGAAGTTGATTTCCACAAGTTAGACTAAAGCTCATGACATGTGACATTAGTGAAGGGACATCTAGTTTGGTTTTCTTTCAACTAGATGACACTCTTTACACTCCAAATCCAACCAATCCACTTCCACCAATTTAGTTCCCACTAAAGAGAAATTCAACTCCTCAAGGTGTTCTTTTGGGTTCCATCCTTTTACCAAATACCTTTAGGAGGAACTTGACTCTTATTTGACCATGTTTGTAGATCATTTTTAAAATTATTTATATACAAAAAAGATTTATATTTTTAATACATAATCATAAACCCCATGCAGTCTTTGATGGTACAAAGTATTTCCTCAAGCTGCATTACAAAAAAGGTTTATATTTTTAGTACACAATCATAAGCCCCATGCAGTCTTTGAGGGTACAAAGTATTTCCTCAAGTTGCATTAAACTTTTTTGTACTCAACAGAGCTATAATAATTTAATAATTTTTTTAGCATATCATTACTATAAGAATAAATCTCCCCTATTTTATTCATTTTTTTATAATGATATATAAATTTGTTTAATTTGAATATGATTATGTACTCATAAAAAAATGAATAAAAGACTGCTTTTGTGAAAGAATATTGAATGTTAAATTGTTAATAGAAAACATAAATAAATAAATGAATAGAAAAATAAATAAATAAATAGGTAGATTCTTAAGAAAGGAGAAGGGGAGAAACTCTTACCCACTTAATCTGACGCATTTAAATTTTGGGTACCTGAGTTTGGAGAGAGGCATAAAGAGAAAGAACACCTGCATAAAGAGAGAGAATACCTGGAAGGATGGGGGAGAACGTGTTCCTTATCATCTCTGTTAGGACATTCTTTTTACACAGCAGTGTTTTTCCACCATCCAAACCCTCTGCCTTTTTCAATAATTAGGAGTTTTTCTTAGGATAAAGGACACTCTCACATTCAACCTCGCTCTGTCTTCCTATTTGGTAAGATTCTTTTTCTTCTTGACTTCTTCTCTTCTTTTTTTTGTCTCTAGCCTTGCTCTTGTTTTGTCATAAAATGCGGACTCTTATTTTCTTGTATGAAATTCCGGCGCTTGAATATCTGCTATTGTATATTTGACATTTTTTGTATTATTCTGAATTTTGTTACTCTGAGTTCGTGCGATTCTAAACTTTGGTCATCATTCATACTCTTGTTACTCTGAATCTTTGTTATTATGTTCTTTGTTTTCGTTCTCATGTAATCCCTTCCAGCCCCTATGTGTATTGGATTGCTAATTTTGAAATTAGCTATAGGGATTCTCCAATAAAAGTCTTTCACTTTAGAACTTTAGATGTTATATCCTCATTTGTACATGTTCTCATTTGTATATGTTTTCAATGGCATCACAAAATAAAAGAAATTGAGTTAAAAATTATGAGCAATGTTCATTTGTAACTATAAAATAGATAAATTTTTTTTTAAATAACAAATTACTTATGAGTTAAAAATATTTATTCCGTTCTCCTTTTTTCTTTTTTTTTTTTGTATAGTATAGTCATAACTCATAAGTAATTTGTTTATAAACTTTTTCAATTAGAGCAATTTACTAGTATTTAATATTCGTATTCTTTTAAAGCTATAAACATATAATGTCTTGCAAAATTTTCATATGCTTCACCAAATGAAATACGATATTGTGAAGATATGAGGAGTTAGTGGCCTTATCAAGTAAAGAATATGATGAATAATTTTCATATCTTTTCTTTTTATTTCATTTGAGAACTCCTTGGTTATTTTCTTGACAAGCGATACTCTTTGACTTTGACTTTTTCAAAGTTTCTTGAGTGTTCTGCAATGTTCTCCTTTATATTTTGAGTATTTTTGTCGTTAGTATTCATGTGATCTTGATATTCACTCTATTTTGTTGTTGTTGTTCTCTTTCTCCCCCTTTCCCTCCCCCTCCCCCTCCCCTTTTTTTAGGAATTATTTCTTTTTGTTATCATGCCTCGTGTGAAATTTGCTGAGATAGTGGATAGTGACCCATAGGACTCTAGTAATAGTTTGGGTACTGACTCTTCTGTGGATGATATGGACGATGTTCCTCAAGAATATGCAATCAGGTTTTTTGAATCTATCTCCCAACCTTGGGTTAAACCATCAGATAATAGGGCTACTTTTGTGGATCCTCCTCCGATTAAGAAACCTTTTTTGGACCCTCCTTCCTCTGGCTCGTTATTAAGTATGGATAAAACTATGAAATCCAGCTCTAATTCTTCAGATTGTAGAGTTTTGGGTGAATTTGTTGAGAAGCCTTTATATTAAGTGGGTCCTGCTCTACTTCATTCTCGGTTGAAGCGCCAAGAATTTCCATGGACGTCTTTTAAATCTGAGGCAGCTACTCATGTGAATAAGGTTTGGCAAAAGTGGGTATTCACAGTATTATTTGAGGAAGGTGGTAATTTTGTGAGGAGATTAAAATTTGGTGGTGCTGCTGAGGCTATCCGCACGTCTGCAGGTTGATTGTTCTTTACCATCTATCATCATAATTGATTCTTGTCATTTCTTTACTTTGTTGCTATATATTGAAGAAGCACTAATTGATTTTTTCTTGGTAGGCTTGGGTGTTCAACGAAATGGATATGATATGAGTTTACTTTGGCAGAGGTGGTGTTCTCGAACTCATACTTTTCTGACTTCGTGGAGTGAGTTTTCACCCACTTTGAAAGATGTTGTGGTTCTTCTTCAACTGCCGGTGTTTGGCAGTGTGGATCTCACTCTTCTTCGCCCAGATTCTGATCTGCTTAAACTTGCGAGACATCTTCAAATGAGTTTAAGTGATGCTGGTCGATATGCAAAAGAGTTGTCCAAGAGTAGGCGTGTTAAGAAATTTTCCTCTAAGGATGAGCATCCAAAGACTCGTGGGTCCTCGAAAGGAAAAGAAGTGGTTGGCGACAAGCAAGATTCCAAGAAGAAGAAGATTACTGTTAAGTATTCTTATTCTAATTGGTCGCATTATTTCTTTGGTGATTTCCTCAAGGTGAGTTTGTCCTTGCTCCTGCTGTTCCTTCAGATCTTAGGGAAGCTGCTTTTGTCGCTTATTGGTTAAGTAAATATATATTTTTAGGACCGGCGGATGAGTGTATGAGCCATGGGGTGTTTCTTTTAGCTTGCTTGATTGCTGGAGGAGAACGTCTACCATTGGCTTCTTTGTATCTCGGCAATTTATATACGCGGCTTGATCAATTTTCTGAGCAACTCAAGAGTGTTCATGGTCGCTTTCCAGTATTGGCTTTCATTGACGAAATATTTCTTCAACTCTTTCTTTTTGAGCGGTTCTCTCAGTTTGCTCCCATCCGTAAGCCCCCTACAATTCTTTCAGATAAGAAGGCAAGTCCTCGTGCTTGGATTTGGGGTTCAGTTCATCCTTCCAAATCTTTGGATGATGTTATTGATTTGGAGAAAAAATTTTATTTTTGCCCGTACGTAACCTCTTACCAGCCTAGTGCATCGGTTATTCATCGTATATATTCTACTTGTCTTGAACATGACCGCAATGATACTTCCACTGGCAAGGAAGGGGCTTATGACTTTTGTGTACTTCTCCAACCCCCCTTCCTGGCTTGATTGTTATGGATAGGGATTTCCATTGTGGAGCTTTGATCTGTCCAGTGATCTACCATCCTGATAGGGTAAGTCGCTAACTAGGGTGGGACCAAGATCCAATAAATGTGGAGCATATTTTTTTTCCACCAGAAAATTTAATGAAAAAGGTTATGTTTCAAAAAGAACTCCCGGAGTACAATCCTTGCTTGGTTGTTCCTCTTGACAGGGATGGGGGAGTTACAATGGAGTATGTGGATTACCTTATGCGTATGAAGAAGCATATTAGGCAATATGAGGGTACCTCTGTTTCAGATGTCAGATCATTTGTTCCGGTTTTGATCAAGGATCCATATTTCATGACTGGCAACCTTTATCCTTCGACCATTACAAGTAATATTTGCTCTTTGCTGATTCTTGTTTTTTTTTGTTTCTTTACTTCTTTTTTGCCCTTCTCTCCTTTTTTCTTTTTTGAGCTGTGTGTGTTTGACTGTTGTATCTTCTGTGCTGGTGTTTTGTAGACTTGGACGCCAGGTGTTACAAACATCCTCCTTCTTCAAAGAGAAAATCTGATGATTCAGTTGTTACTGCTGAAGTGGTCAAGCGCAGTAAAGTGGAGAGTTCAAATGTTAAGGTTGCACAGAGGTATCTTAAAAAACCACCTGAGCCTTCCATTGATGCTACGCCTTCACCAATTTCCACTGGCTCAAGAATTTTTCCCTCTTAGACAGCAAAAGCTAAAGGTTCTTCTGCCGCTGCTTGCTATGTTAAGTCATCACAGTCTTCTGGTAAGGTTGTGGTTAGCTTATCCAAAAGTGCTGTGAAGCGTAGGTCTCATCGTCTTTTGGGTAAAATGAAAACAATTCCAGATGCATCTTTTAATCCGGTAAATATAGGCCATGAGAGCTCTCAAGAAAGGGTCAGTGGGACTCTCCTAATTCATTTGTTGTTGGCGATGTCCCTGACGAGGGTACTACCCAAGATGTTGTTCGAGATGGCCCACGAGCAATAGCAAGCTCTAAGAGCAATGTTGACATTGAGCTGGGTGTTACCTGCCAAGGGGATCCTACTAGACGTGTTGTCACTCCCATCCGAATGGTATTTCCTAGTGCAGGTACAACTGTTTTACTCCACTTATTTTTTTTGAGATTTGCATACATGATTTTGTTCATGCTGTTCGTGTGTATGTTTGTATCTTTTCCTATTTATCAGCTTCTCATGCTATTTCTGAGTCCACCTTTCAAGTTTCGAACACTTCTAATATCACAAAGGAACCCTCAGCTAGTGCTTCTTCTGATGCGTGCCAGCATTTTATAAGTTCTTGATGGAAAAAAGGTGTTTTGTTTTTCAGTTTTTGTCCATGATGAGTTTGAACAGTTCGATGGCGATGCGAAGAACTTGTTATCGAAGATTGCATCCCGAACTCCTTCCTTCCTGCTTCCAAATGACCTAAACTGCCTTTTCAAGAAGCTTGGGTATCAAGCTTTTTTGGACGCATGGGATTTCTTTACTTCACACTCCCTTGCAGACTTGTGGGGTGCTAATCGGGATATGGTAGAAAATCATCTAAATAACCTTAAGTTATTTAAATTTAGTGGTCGTTGTCTTGAAAATCTTTCTGTTAAATTGGAGCCTCAACCTGGGATTTCTGATCTTGCTAGAGAAGAATTGTTGTCTAAAGAGTATCACGTTCTCTCTTCTGATGTTTCTGCTCTTCAAGAAAAGGTTAACAAGCTTACAACTGAATTGAGCACCATGAAGGCTAGGTTAGCCAGCGTCAGTCTGGAGCGAGAGCAATTGGCCAAGCATAAGAAGGCTGCTTCTTCTGTGATTTCTTACAGTGATATTTTATGGCTGTGATAGTTTTCCAGCACTTTATTTTGTAAAATATGTAACGCTTTGACAAAATGTATTTTTGTCCTGCTATGACTTTCATTGTACACCTCTTTTTGGGTGTTATGTTTTTTCCTTTTGTTTAATAATATGCATACTCCTCCGGGGGTTTTATTTTTCTGTACCTGCTTGTGTGATCATTGTATTTTGGATACACACCTTTTTTTTGCAGAGGGAGAGTATGATTTTAAGAAGAGCAGGATTATCTACTACTATTTTTTTTCTCCGGCATTTTTTTAAGGCCAAAAAAGGAAGGTACCTAGTATTTTCTTGCCCTATTTATGCTCTCTCTTTTTTTTTAAAGGAGCTTAGAGGGTAGGACACTTCACTTTTTAGAAATATTTTATACTGCAAATTTTTTAAGGTGCATCATTCACAACTTTTGAGTGTATGATTGCTAATGCAGTTTTTTTCATGCATTGCAGGATGCTTGCAGAATAATATAACATAAACATTGGCTTTTGATAGGGAAGCCTTTTGGAATTGAAATCTAACTCCTACAACTGAAATTAGGCATAGTACTTCTTGACATACTTGAAATTGATAGGGCCAGTGGTTGTTCCATGATCTGGGTCCAACAGGATGCAGTGTCCATTGGGGTGCACTTCAGAAATAATGTAAGGACCCTCCTATTTGGGAGTCCATTTTGGCAAAGACATCTTCCTCATTACTGCGTCTACTAATTTTAGTACCAGATCACCCTCTAGAAACACCCTGGGCCAAACATGCTTGTCATAAGCTAATGCTAGTCTCCGGTGGTATTGTTCAATCTTGCTTCACACAACTTCTCTTTTTCCGTCCAACTCTTGCAACTCAGCTTTACGATCCCTTGCTTCATCTAACAACATCCTGGCAGTGGGTACTTCAATCTCTGCTGGCAGTACAGCTTCAACCCCATAAACCAACGAGAAGGGTGTTACTCCGGTTGTTCCATGTCTGGTTGTTCTGTAAATCCAAAGAGCAAGTGGTCGGTATTCACTCCAATCCTTATGGGCGTTGGTCACCATCTTTGTGAGTATTTTCAAAAGGCTCTTGTTAGTAGCCTCTGCCTGGCCATTGCCTTGCAGGTAGTAGGGGGAAGACTTGTGATGTTTGATTTGGTACTGTTCAAGAACACCTCCACACTCTTTGGTTAACAAAGTGGGTTCCATTGTCGGACACTAGAACGCTTGGCAGCCCAAACCTACATATTATATTTTCTTTGATAAATCTCACTACTGCTTCAGCATTTGCTTCCCTGATGGCCACAACCTCCACCCACTTGGTGAAACATTCTGTTGCAACTAGAATATATTTCTTTCCCATTGATAGAGGGTTGATCGGTCCCACAAAATCTACCGCCCAAGTATGGAATGGGTATGGTGTTTTGAGGCTATTCTTCTGCACGCTTGGCGCATGTATCAAGTTTGCATGCTTTTGGCATTGCGGACACCTCTTGGCCCAATTGATTGCATCTTCCTTCATTTTTGGCCAATAATAGCCGATCCGGATTAGTTTATACCATAACGCCCTTCCTCCTTGGTGTCTTCCACATACTCTTTAATGGACTTCTTCCAAGACTTTATCTTTTTCTTCATCTCGAATGCATTTTAGCATCTCCCTGGTAAAACTCTTTTTGAACAACTTACCTTTCTGCAAGAAGTAGCGTTCTGATTTCTTCTTCAATCTCTCAGATTCTATTTTTTCTGAAGACAAAACTCCAGCATCGAGGTACTCTATGATAGGTTGTTGCCAATTGTGAACATTACATATCTGCGTAATTTCTTTTGTTTCTTGACAAGCCTTGCAGAAAGTTTGTAATTCATCACAATGAGACTTCATTTTCGGCCAATAAATACCTCACCTCTGGAGCCTTCGGTACAAACCAGGGCCCTCTTCTCCGCAAGTGGCTCCATGCAATTGTTCTGCTTTTTCTTTCCCTTCCTCTTCTCCTACACATTTCATGAGGAGTCCATTATTACTTTTTTTGAACATTTGCCAATTTAGGAGGCAAAATTCTCTTGTTTCTTTAGTGATGTTGAGCGTTCTGAGTTGTTCATGTATAGGCATTCGCCAATCATTGGTTTTTCCTTCCACGGACATCTTTTCTTCTCTGGAAGAACTTTCAGCTACCCGGTGTTCCAAATCATGTTGTCCATTTTGAATAGTGACTCTACTCCCAAATGATGCTAAAGCATCCGCATGCTTATTTTCTATTCGGGGTACATGCTCAAATGAGATCTTATCAAATACCTTCATCATGCACCACACTTGTTCTCTGCATAAGGCCAGACTTCTTTCCTTCGTGCTGTACTCTCCTTGGATCTGTTGTATTATTAGGTTGGAGTCCCCTTTGACATGGAGTTTCTTGATACCGACTTCTTGAGCCATCTTTAGACCGAGCATTATCGCTTCATACTCTGCCTCATTGTTGGTGCAAGAGAAATCCAATCAAAACATGAAGGACAGATTTCTTCCATGGGAGTCTATAAGGACGACTCCTGCCCCCTCCTTGAGGATTCGAGGGTGTTCCATCAAACATGAGGGTCCATGTTTCTTCTTTATTGCAAGCATGAACTGTCTCTATTGTTCCTGGAATCTGATCCGGCAACTTTTCAATCATTACTTTTTCAGGACATATTGACAAGAGGTCAGCCAAAGGTTGGCTCTTAATGGTGGTAGGTGTTACTAATTTCACATCATATTCACTTATTAGGAGTCCCCAACGACTCATTCTTCCAGTCAACATTGGCTTTTCGATTAAAAATCTGAGACCTTCATTTTTTTATACGACTTCTACTTGGTGTGCTTGAAAGTAGTGTCGATATCTTTGTGAGATGTACACCAGAACGAGACAATGTTTCTCTGGTGAGGAGTATCTTTGTTCTGGCCCTTTCATGGCTCTACTAACATAAGTAATGGGTTTCTCTTTGCCTTCACCTTCTTGTGCAATTAACCCACTAACTACTTCTTCTCCTACCGCTAAGTATACCTTCAATGGTGCACCAGGTTGAGGGAAAGTCATGGTATGAGTGGATGTGAGAATGTCCTTGATCTTGTTCATTACAGCTTGGTGGCGTTGTTCCCACGTAAATGTGTTCTTCTCTTTCAACAAAGGTCTTAGGGGTCCTAAGAGCTCCCCTAATGCTGGTATGAACCTTCGAATGTACCCCAACTTGCCTATGAACTTCTGAAGTCCCTTGATGTCTTTCGGGGGTTCCATATCTTAGATAGCTTTAATCTTATCCTCGTCAGCTGAAATGCCTCCCTTGTGGACTCTGAATCCCAAGAACCTTCCAGATGACACCCCGAAGGCACATTTCATGGGGTTCATCTTGAGTCTATACTTTCTGCATCTAGTGAATACAGCTCTGAGGTGTTCTATGCGTTGCTTCTCGGATGTTGACTTGACAACCAAATCGTCTACATAGTCTTCTACAAAGTCATGCATTATGTCGTGGAATATAGCAGTCATGGCTCTTTGGTAGGTTGCTCCAACATTCTTTAGTCCAAAAGGCATGACAATATAGTAAAAATTACCTACAGGTGTTCGAAATGCTATCTTTTCTTCATCTCCCGGAGCCATTCTAATTTGGTTGTACCCGCTAAATCCATCCATGAAGGAGAACCTTTCAAATCCGACTGTAGCATCTACCATTCTATCAATATCTGGAAGAGAAAAATCATCCTTAGGGCAAGCTTTGTTTAGATCTCTAAAATCCACGCAGCACCAAATCTGCCCATTTTTCTTTTTCACTGGTACTATGTTGGCTAACCAAGAGGGGTATTGTATTGGTTTGACGAATTTGGCTGCGAGTAACTTTTCGATTTCTTTCTTTACTTGAGCTTCTATTTCATTGGAGAATTTTCTATGAGCTTGCTTGACAGGAGTTGCTCCTTTCCTCACAGCTAAATTGTGGGTTACTAGGTTTGGGTCTAACCCCAGCATTTCATCATAGTTCCAAGCGAACATATCTCTGAACTCTGTTAATAGTGCTATCAAATCCCTTTTCTCCTTATCCCCTAGAGCTTTGCACACGAACAAAGGCCTCGGGTGTTCTTCAGTCCCTAAATTAATCTCTTCCAATTCTTCCTCCTTCTTCTTTGCTTCATCTTGGAGTTGGAGAGGGGCATTTCCTATGTTGCTTTGAAGATGTTCTTTCTCTTATACACTTAGGATGTCGGGGCCAGGGGAGTTCTGGTAATTTTTTTCCGCTGGACCCCCGAGTTCCTTTAGGATACACCACTTATATCCTCCACCTGGGAGAATTTCCTTACGAAGCCCTAGATCTTCAATTGGTGTTGCTTGTTTTTTGGTGTTTTCTTTTGGTGCTTCCTCCATCAGGGTGTTCTTTCGTACTGCTTTTGGTTTGGGTGTTTCGATGACGCATTCCCACACAGGCCTTATTTTGTTGACCCCTGGTAACGCAAGCTCTTCATAAAAACTCGCATCCACTAAATGTGCTTCTCCTGCATCAAAGGGTGTTACAGTGGCTGAGATGCTAATATCCTTCCCTCTCCAGCTAGACTTCATGCATTTATGCCAACTTGAAGGAACGCATCAATGTAAATGAATCCATGGACATCCAAGTAGGATGTGGTAGCTAGAGCTTCCATCCACCACATGAAACTTATTATTGGTCTTTATGGGGTCAACTTCCAAGACAACATTAACACACCCTCTAGATTTCACACCCACTCCATTAAAAGCATTGAGCCCTACTTGAGTAGGCCTTATTTGATCAGCAAAACCTCCCATTTCTAGAAATATATGAGTGGGTATGATATTTACCCCCAATCCAGCATCCACCAAGGCCCTTCTGACCTTCATGTCTTCTACCACTGCTTCCACGTACAATGGTTTATTATGGTAGAACTCTCCATTGAATGAGTCAAGGTCCCAAAACACCAGGGCATTTGCATGGGCCTTTGCTAATCTTGTGAGCAGAGCGTTGACGTCTCCAAAACTTTTTTCATGCTTCTGAACGATTCCTATTAGAGCTCTAGCCACCTCTTCCTGAATGTGGGGTTCCAAGCCAAGTTGGTTGAACACGATTCTACAACCTCGAGACTTCAAAAGACCTCTTGTCAATGTGTCTTCATCCAAGGACTTTTCCATGGTGACCATCTCTTCTGCTTCGACTACGATCTCTGTCAACATTACCTCTCCTTCAACGCCTACCATTCCAACATCATGTTGAGGAAAAGGAGTGCTTTTTACACCTTCTTGGTTTTGTTCTCCATCTAGGAGTATCTTCCCTTCCTTCACTTGCCTATGAAATATCGTCCTCATTACATAATAATCAGTCAACCCATGGCTCTTATTTCGGTGCACCATGCAATATTTTGGGTCTCTCAACTCTTTAGGTGTTGGTGGCTCTCTATCTGTTCTGGGATTTAATGTTCCATCCTCAAACCATCCATTTACGACAATCATGGCCTGAGCTCTGAAGAGAGGTAGCGAGGGTGGAGGATTGTTTCTCTTAGCACCCCTAGAATAAGAACTCCTTCTGCCCCTACCATCAGCGGTACACACCTCCAGAGGAAAAACTTCTTTAGATCTCCTTCCATTGCGCTTCATTGCCTCGGTTAAGTCAGATGCTCTCTTTAAGAGCTCAAAGAAAGTGTTTATGTTGCTCATAGAAAGATAAATTTGGGATCTATCTTCCACATTTCTAATACACCCGTACACCAATTGTGCCTCTGGGAGAGTGTCTATACAAAGTAAAGCTTTATCTATGTATCTCTTGATGAATGCTACCAATCCTTCTCCTTGTCTTTGTTTCACTCTCCCCAGGTCTATGATGTGTATAGAGGGTTCCTCTTTTAGGAATTTGTTGCAGAACTCTGTCACTAATTGCTCCCAGGTGTTGATGCTATTGGCTTTCAACTTGTAATACCACGTGAACGCCCTTCCTATCAATAATTTTGAGAACTCCTTGATCTTGGGCTCCTGGTGGTTCCTGAACACCCCGAGATCATCCAAGAATGACAGGATGTGTTCTTTGGCACTTCCGGTACCATCAAATTTACGAAAGGTAGGTGGTTGGTACCCCTTAGGTATGGTTTTGCCAAAATATGATGCCCGAATGGCGGACTTATCTCCCAAACGGGTTCACTCACTTCTCCTTTTCCTTTTAGAATACGCGCCAACTCTATACGAGTGATCAGGGTGTTCTCGTCTTCCTCCATATTCTCCTGATTCGCGAATGGAGGCGGTGAGGGGGTTCTCTACCTTGTTTGATCTCTAGCCATCATTTTTGTAATCAAAGCTTGCATCTTTGTTTGGTTGTCTATCATATAGTTGTACACATGAGTAGGAATGGTTACATGAGTGTGCATGCCAGCGGTACCTCCAGCATGGGGTGTGAAGAAATTTGCGTAGGCATGAGCTCCTTCTCCTCCTGCACCCAGATTCTGCTGCTCCATGTGTTCTTCTTCTTGGTTGTGCCCGTCCTCATCTTGAAGTGACCCCAAGGTGAGATTGAGGTTCCGAAGGGTTATTGAACGTCGCCTAGGTGGTCCATTCTGCCCATAACGAGTATTGCTAGGCTCAGCCATCACGTCGAAGTGTTCCTCCCCAGTGGAGTCGCCAGGTGATTTGGGTGAGTTTTGTGAAAAATAGATTAAGTGTAAAATGATTAAGGTAAGAGATTCGGGGTAAGTAAACTTGTGAGGAAAATACTTTATTAATGGCAAATAAACAATACAAGAACTAATAATGAGGAATAGAGGTGGAGAACAAGTGTTGAGACCTTCACTAATGTCACAAAGGATGAATGAGTTTTGTTTAAAGTGGACAGGGGTTGGTTAATGGTTGTCGAGTGTTCTGGTGGAACAGCCGAATGCCAGTTTTTACTCGTGAAGGTGATGAATAAAATGATGAACTATGAGAGGAATCTTGGGGAGAAAAAAATGGGTTTCTTAGCTTCTCAGTTTTCTTTTAGAAGAGAAGTCCTTTAAAGAGGTGGCTTGAGGTCTTTTTACAGTGTAAAATCATTTTGAAGAGAAAATCTATTGTCCAGTGGTTATAGTCTGATATTTGGTTTATTCCTTTTACCCCAAATATTTTTAGGTATTCCTGTCACTTCAAGTCTTTTCAACTGTTCAAAGGAAGAAGTTGATTTCCACAAGTTAAACTAAAGCTCATGACATGTGACATTAGTGAAGGGACATTTAGTTTGGTTTTCTTTCAACTAGATGACACTCTTTACACCCCAAATCCAACCAATCCACTTCTACCAATTTAGTTTCCACTAAAGAGAAATTCAACTCCTCAAAATATTTTTTTGGGTTCTATCCTTTTGCTCAATATCTTTATTAGGAGGAACTTGACTCTTGTTTAACCATATTTTTATAGGTTATTCTTAAAATTATTTATGTACAAAAAAGATTTATATTTTTAGTATACAATCAAACAGTAAATGTTACTAACCTTCACTATACATAGGTAAAAGTTTTATTATTTATACTCTCATAAAATTTTTTAATCTTCTATAAATGAAGAATTCATATTACTAACATTTAATTTACTACTGTATAAAATAAAATTTAACATTTCCATAGATATTATTAATTAGACAATTAAACGTGTCACATATCACTTACGTTATAATTCATTTTATTTATTAAGATAAAGAACATAAAAATTAATTATTTTTTATAATAATACTTAATTGAATGTTATAAAATTTTATAAATTAAACTCTTTCATATAATTTAGATAATAAATGTTAAAATTAGTTATTAATAAAAAATTAAACTGTTGCACTCATCATATGCTATATGTGTTTATTTATTAACCACCCCACAAAATGAGACTACCTAGTTGTAAGATATAAGTAGGTAATGTTACATGGGTTAAAACTCCTTTACTCATTAGATAAATTTTATTTAACATCTCGATTAAAAAATTCTTTTGTCTTAACATAATGTACTCCAAGAAAACATAATGTACTCCAAGTATAAAGTTTTTTTATGAAATAAAAAATATATCTTTAACAAAATTTGTTAGATTCATGAACATATATATTATCAGATAAACTAATAGAGTGAAAAGTTCATCTGTCTACTTAAATAAATATTAGAAATTAAATTATATTTTATATATGTAATAATAATTTATTAAATATGTGACTAATTAAACTTTAATTTGACTTATCAAACTGGAAAATACTGTAGATAACAACAAAAAAATATAATCAGGAGAACTATAGTTGTCTCTTGGGTTCTTGTTTATGAAGTAGCCGCCTGTATGCTTGCCTCTTTATGTGTAATGTTGGAGAAAAATCAATTAAAACCCTATTTCCAATTAATAACCACGGTAATTGGAATTTAGGAATATCCATGAATCCAAAATCGTAGTTTAGTGGTCAGTTATTATTATGACTGATATTATTAATTAGTGTATATACATGTGATTTTACGTAGTTTGAGTTGGGTTTAATTCTTTGATATAAAATAAATTAAGCAAAAGTTTATAAAATGTAGTTAAGAATTATGAGTGTTTGAAAGTGATTGAATATAGGAATCCTAATAGTAATAAAAAACCAAACAATTATTTTACATTCAAATGTTTTGCATGTTGCTTAAATAATTACGCCCTAGACTAGACTCTAATTAAATGTAAAAAGATGGAATATTATTGACTTTCGGTAGCTTCAAATTCCATTTAAATTCTTCACAATTTGTAAGCTTTGAGTAATGTGTAGTAATTTCCGTCATTTAACCAAGAATCTAATAAGATAACTTTAGGAAAAAACTTGTCTTTAATTTAATCAAATAGATCATCATTGTTATAGGTAAATTTTTGTTTGTTTACATAGACATACTTATCAACTTTTATAAATTACAATACTTAGAGCAGAGAAAAGTATATAACTAAATTTGAATGTGCTTATCCATACTGTGATTTATAGATAGATGTTGATCACTTTGTATATGTCTAGAAAATAGATACGTGTGGGAAAGAAAACTATCAATGTTGCTATAAACAATGTAATTATTTTTTAATAAAAGATTATTCTTCTTTAAAATTTTTATATGGTGTTTCTGTATAGAAAATCTCGAATGATGTATAATTTATTTTGTCTAAAGTTGAACTCGTTTTTGTTTGGGATGGATGGGGTATATGTCGGCTTCAAGAGGAACGACGGCGGCAAACAGCTGCAAAGACACTCCGACATTTAAGTAAGAAAGAATGTGAGATGAGCGTAAAATTATTCAGGATGAATAGCGTACCTTTAATATATCTAAGATTTTGTATTTATAGAGTGTTACATTAACAATCTGCTCTAGAATTCCCACATCCCTGAGGATATCAATCACAAAGTGGCAACTGAATCTGTCATAAGCCTTTTTCAAATTGATCTTTATCGCCATGAGTCCTTTGCCATGCTTTTTACTCCTCATTGTGTGCACCACTTCCTGAGCTACCAACATATTGTTTGCACTAATCCTACTTGGAACAAAACTTGATTGTGTATTATAAATAAGAAGCGACATGTATTTTTTAAATCTCAAAGCAATAATTTTAGTTACAAATTTATAACAAACATTACAAAGACTTATCGGTCTAAAGTGCCCAAAATTTTTCAAGGAGGGGATCTTGGGAATAATAGGGATAAGTGTTCTATTAACCCTGGCTATATTGTGGGCCTCATAAAAATTAGCTTCACCCAATCCACCAGAGATTTTGCTACCACATTCCAAGCTTGCTAATAAAATTTTGCCGGGAGTCCATCACTTCTCAGCACCTTCCGACGTCCCATGGAGAATACAACATCTTTAATTAATTTTTTCCATGGATACATCTCAGTCGATCTCAATATAATCTTTGTCCTGCTACTTAGAAAAAATATTAGTAATAGCTAGAGAATATACTAGAAATCGGACCAAACAATAGAGGAATTTCAAAAACTTCACCCCTATAGTTTGTAAGGATGTCAACGTCCACAATCCACTCCTCTTCCTCATTCCTCATGGATGTGATCTTGTTTTTTCTTCTCTTCCCATTTGCTTTTTGATGAAAGTATCTTGAATTTTTATCATCAAAATTTATGTATTGACATCTTGATATTTGTAGCCAATAACTTTCTTCCTGAATAGCTATAACTTCATATTCCTTCCATAAATCCTTTTGAAGCTTGTCCAGGAAAGGATTAGAAATAAAAGATTGTTTATTACTAATGCCCTTAAACCTTGAAAAGATACACTGTTTTTCCTGAAGATATGGCCAAAAACCTCCCTATTCCAATCTTTAGCTTTAATCATAAAATTTGTAATGTTTTGTAACAAATCATCCTACTCCACCCAACTTTCTTTGACCATGCTGTTATAATTTTCATGAAAAATCCATGGTACTAGAAATCTGAAGGGCTTGTTATTCTCTTCTACCCGAATTAACTGAAAGTCCAACAAAATAGGAAGGTGATCAGACTTTAACTTTGGTAAATGTTTAATACCTATATCAGGAAAATAGTTAGAAAAATTAAGATTACAAATGCATCGGTCAAGCCTTCTTCGAATATTCCCCCTACTCCATGTAAACGGGAGACCAGAGAAACCAAAATTCTTTAAATTGCACTTGTTTAAGCAATTAACAAATTTAAACGTATCAAAAGATAAGTTAGAAGAGCCCCTGTGTCATTAATGGACAGAATAGAATTGAAATCCCCTCCTAAAATCCACAGTCCATTGATGGTTTCGGCGATAACTTACAAATTGCACCACAGCTTGTTGTGGTTGCCCACTCTGGGACTACCATAAATAGCAGTAAAAAATCATGGCCTGTCATTCTCCCATTTGACTTCCATGTAAATATGGATACTGATCGATTTAATATTCCAGTGCTCCTTCTTCCACAAACACCAAATACCCCCGAGAAATTTTTAGCTTCACTAACATACCAAGAGTCAAACCCCATCCTCTTAATGACGGTCTCAGCTCTAGGGATTGACACATGAGTTTCTAGCAGAACGGAAAAATTAGTTTTGTCTTTAACCATAAGATCTTTAATAATAGAGTTGAAGCCTTTAGGAGAGGTTCCCCAACAATGCCATATAATAATATTCATAATAAAATTATGTAAGAGCAAAATTATAAATTTATGGAGATAAGAAACTCCCTGTTCAGAGGAAGCAGTTATGCTTTCATAGACTACATAGTCAAACTGTCTTGGGACACATCCCCATCAGGGGTAATCTAGTTTGAGGCATTGTTGGTGCTTCCAATCTGATTATTCTCCGAAGGATCTTCTTTAAATTCTGGCTGCTTTTCTTTAAGATTGCCGTTGTACTACCCTATTAATCCTCCACCCATATTTTTTTGCAATAAGTTTTCTTAAATGAGGGTCCAAAGAGCCATTAATGGGGGTGCTATTCCCCTTCTGGTGATTTGCATATATTTCTTTGTTTAGTTTTTGAAATTGCTGCCAATATACTTGGTGATTATCACTCCTCTTTGCAATGATTCCTTGTGCTTCCTTGTGCTGGTTCTCATATTTATTCCCATCTTGCAGCTTCTTTTCTTTTCCCAACTTGGGTTGCCCAAAACTTTGCTTCCTGTAATACTCTACCACATAGAGCTTTATGCCTAGGACATAAATCAAAGGTGGTGATGTGCTACAACCTCTAAAACAAAAATATGTAAATAGATATATATGAAGAATGGTTTAACTAGGAGCCTTGGAAGAAAGGATGATCAAAACAAGACTGAAAACGTGTCACACTCGAAAGGCGATAGGATAGAAGGCTTATACAGAGAACCAAATGTAACAGCCCAGACCACCCGCTAGCACGATATTGTCCGCTTTGGCACACAAGGCCTCACGGTTTTGCCTTTGACGATAGGGATGATAGCCAAAGCCCCCCACACTCACTCGTCAAAACGCGTCATGCTAGGGAGAGATATCCACACCCTTATAAGGCATGCTTCGTTTCCCTCTCCAACCGATGTGGGCCTTACACCAAAGAGACAAGTATATAAACAGAGGTTCAAAAGATAGATACATAAGCAAGCTCTAAAATCGACCTACGAAGCAAAGGCCGACTAGAATATATATTTATACAACTAAAAAATAAACCAAAAGATAAACATAATTCATGTTTCTCCAAGTCAACCTCTAGGAGGGATCAAATAAAAAAATACAAGGTGAATAATCTATTACATATATAAAAATAAACCAAATACAACCACCGAGTCCCAAGATAGTTCTTCGCTTCCAAGAGTCTCCAGAAGGCTCAGTGCGGTGCTTTGCGTCCTGCATCTGAAAACAGCAACATATGTATGGAATGAGAACCAGATGTTCTCAGCATGGTAATGGTGCCCACATAAATAAGATATAAGGTCCCGGAAAAGCCAGAGACAATCCTAGAACTTCGACATTCAGATTTAAACTTAAAAGAATAAAGTGAACCATAAATTTGGTAAAACCCTCTAAAGTATCCAAGTCTCAACCTAACTCTAATCCTACAATTCACCTTCTGTCTCCTCCAATCTAATTGTAATTCAATCCTTCACTTTCTATTTCTTCCATTCCTCCAAAACCCCGGTGGAACAACACTCGTCATGCCTCCACCACACGAAGAATCTCTCAGTTGCACACACATACAAAATAGACAAGGAAAGCACAAGAATAGATAGCAATTACAGCAAGTAGAACAAGTAGTAGATAAGCAGAGATAAAGCAGTTAAGTAAACCAATACAATTTATAGTGCCTGTCACGCTCTCGGGATATAGTGCCCGACACACTTCCCAGGGTAAAGTGCTCAGCTCCCACACTCTTGGGATATAGTGCCCACCACGCTCTTGGAATATAGTGTCTGTCACACTCATGGGATATAATGTCCGACACACTATACAACAGAGAGAAAATGATGCAACAAAACAAAATAGAACATACATTCACACTTCACATTCATAATAATTGTCTTCATAACCACTTTCAATCATTCTTCTTCCTCGTTTCTTATTCGGCAAGTGGACAACGCAACTGCATCTTACCCCGTCTCATATATCTCAATCAATCTCATCATATCTCATTCAAAGTTCATAATTAACTTAGTTCTCCTTATTCTTCTTTCTCATAACCAACCCCATCATTAAACACCTTTCAACTCAGCCATATTTCATTACTATTACCATTATCTTCATTACTTACTTCTTATTCAACATTACTAACGCCTCATGAATTCAGTTAACTCTTCACAAAACCCTTCCAAATGCCTCATCCTTCTTATTTAACGGACTCATTCTCATTCTAAGGCTTAAAAGCTTACTAACGGAACTTAAACAAGTGTAAGAAAGGTTTGAAAAGCTAGAAGATTGATTAAACATTCAAAATTCTCATTTTTGGCTAAAACAGGGAGCTCGCGTACGCGAGCCTGTGTCCGCATACGCAAGATTGCAAAATAGGGAAGTGTGCTCACGTCACATGCGTGCTCTCGCGTATGCGAGCTATCAAAAATTGGGTTCCGCGTACGCAGGCCTTGCCCCTCATACACAATATTACAAAACAGTTAGCATAGCTTGCGTCGCACGTGCAGGTTGCGTACGCGACACTCCCTTTTCTTCAAAAGCTGCTAAGTCATTAAAAATCAGTTTTATACACCTAAATTCCGATGTTTATAACTTTCTCTACAAAACTTTTATTTTTACAAACTTTAAACTGTTTTGAAGCCACCCTTGAGATTATCTTTAATTTGAAACAAATTTCATTCAAATCCAAAATTCGAGACTCAAGTTATGATTCGCTGAAATTTGTTAAAAATCTATTTTTACCAAATGAGTTCAAAATCTCTATTTTCCAAAGTCTCAATTCAAAACCTACATTTCACTTTTCAAAACAATATCATACTTAAAACAGTTATACATTCCTTCCATTCCTTCCACAACATTTCAATTCTCAATTCCGTCAATTTTATTCAACAAACCATATATATATTTAACAACTCCTTAACCAAACCAAGAGCAATTACATTCACATACATTAATTTCATGCCACAACATGCCAACACATAAATTTAAAAAATCATACATCAATTACACACCAATACATATTTATTCACTAATCAAATTAACAACCAAATTCAATTCGAGCTTATCCTATGGTCATCTAGCCTAAGTTTTCACGTTACATTATATATTACCTACGAGAAACCAAAATCATACCTTAGTTGATTTCTCCCTAATGCCAAAGTACCTCAAATATCGTCGTTCCTCAAGTGTCCAAAGTCCCGAATCCTCACCGAACGAAAATTCAACCTCCACGGTTCGCTTTCTAGTCGCCGATATCACTAAATTCGTCTCCAAAACATATATCTCACTCTAATTCCACATAAATAACACAAAATCAAAATAAGGTTCCAAGTCATAAATGATTTACAAAAGTTAGTGATTCCTCACCTTACCAACAGAGATTTGAGACAAGATCCGACAATTCCACAAGGTTAATTTGATCCTAAACACTAAAATAACCAAAAATCTCAACACCCAATTATCAAATTTTCATAAATTAGGGGAAGGAGAGACTGAAAATGAGATTGAAATTTTCTTACCAAATTAGTTAGTGAACTTTGTAGAGCTCAACGCAATGGTTGCGTGGCTGTAAACGGTGCGGCGATCGAAGCTCCGGATTGAAAGTTATAATGGAATGAAAATTGAATCAAGGGTTTGGCCGTAAATGGAGTGTTCTAAGGGAGACGGAGCTGAATTTCGCTTCTTATATGATGGGCCTTGGGCCCGATTTGGGCCTGGCCCAACCGGTTCGGCTCGTTGGCCCGTTTTTAGGCCAAAAATTTTAAAATTAGTGTCAAAATTCATATTTTAATTATTTCTACCCT
>NC_029789.2:140271820-140285744 GCF_000816755.2 Arachis ipaensis | reverse complement strand
TGGATAACTATTTATTAATTATCCAGGGGTTTAAACTTCCTGTTAAGATCAGTTACTCTTCCTTTTGGGTTGTTGATTTGCGTCTTATTCCTAGGTGGAACTTTCCATTCTTGTTCTGGATTTCTAGTCAATCATAAAGCTTTCTGCTTTTAACATTATCTTCCTCTTTCTGTTCCTGTACTATAGAATTTGATTGCCCTCTTTCTTCATTAGTATTCATACTATCTTGATTTTCCTCATCATGTCTTAAGGCATCAAAACGGACAAAAAAGCTCTTTTCTATATTATTACCATTTTGAGTTCCCAATCCTTGTTTGTTTCTTCTTTAAGGTTTCTTAACTACCATCCGAGACCCAAATGGACTTTTATCTATCTTAATAGAGTTTTCTAAAGTGGCAGCATCTCCATTAATGCTCTAATCCTTTATCATATTCTCAACGGCTAACTCCTTTGATTTCTCCCCCAAAATTCCAGCTCCATCAGAATCTTTCCTTTTTTGTGATGCCAGATTTTCCTTTTCACTTTAAATCTGGTCAGCATCATCGCCACCTCCCTCATGGTGGTTCTAGCTGCCCATAATGATTTGAGATAGCACATTTTTCACTGCATCAGCAAGCATCTCTGGGTACCATCTACTTTGTGCCTATATCTGCCACAATGGAAGTAGATTTGGTGTAGGCCTTTATACTCCAATCTAATTTCCTTTCCCAGGCAAAAAAAGATGGAACTAGCTTTCTCCTGTGATCAATCTCTACGCATATGCGTGCAAATTTTTCTCTTGAATGAATAGAAGTGAGCTCATCCACCCTTAACATAGTACCTAAAGTTTTTTCCACTTTCCAAAGAAAATAACTATTATATATACACTACAAGAAAACAAGCTTTTTGCTACGCTTTTAAAGTGTGGCAAAAGTCCAAAAAAACGTAGTGATAGCTTTTTGCCACGCTTTTTGAGCTACCGGCACGCTTTTGAAAGGGTCATAACTACAAGGGTGCCGGTTGCTCTATCGCCACGCTTTTTTTGCCACACTTTTAAAGATCTCCACGCTTTAAAAGCGTGGCCATATGTGTCAAATATGGCTACGCTTTAAAAGCGTACCAATAGGAAGATATGGCTACGCTTTTAAAGCATACCAATAGCATGACATATGGCTACGCTTTAAAAGCGACAACTCAATTTTTTATAGTTCAAAATTAAACTCATATTCCATGCTCTGAGCCAAGTGTAATTACGAAAGCAATATCCTCAAATTTCATCAATAATATTCCAGAGAGAGAGAGAGAGAGAGAGAGAGAGAGAGAGATCAAAGTCTAAACTTGTCGGTTTTCATTAGAATAAGCTTGCTTTTGAATGAAACATGACTAGACAAAATTCCGTATAACATCAAATTGACATAAGCTTCCCCTGACAATTTTAAAATTTCATGATATATTCTATTCATACAAGAAATCAAAGCTCTATGGAAAATCACGATAAAACTATGGGACATAGTCCCAGCCTTAAAATTATCCAGCAATAAATGACAAAACTTCTATTCATTGTCCAGCTTTAGCTTTCTCTTTTACTTTCTTCACTGATCTCGCAAACCTGAAGCAACAACATTCTGAAAATTTAGAACATGCTATATTTCTCTGTTTTCAAGCAAAATCCTTAACATCCATGCGCACCTGCGGGGAGAAAAAGGAGCAAAAGCAAGAACAAAACAACAAAAAAAAAACATAAGCTCCTGCAATATGAAACATTTGAGAAGAATTAAATAAACTGGAAATAATATCTATATATCGTTTCAGGTATATATAAAGGCATCAGACCTGTTGCAATGTCTTCAATTGTTTAGAACTGGTTTTCATTTGCTTGTGTTTGTTCACTTGTTCCTCCTTACCGTCGTCATTTTCAGTAACTAATTCAACTGAGTTAGCATTTCGATCAAACCAATTTTTCTCAGCTTTCACCTAAAATAGCAAAGAGAAATAGAATTTGAAAACACAATTATCCATATCCACTCAACACAAAGGAGCAATAAAGTAAAACAGAATTTTAAGTCAAACCTAAAAAGCAAGAAAATACATGAGACTGGAAGTCTGTTACTAGAAATTACTGTGTACGTTTGTAAAGATGCAATAAGGAAAACCTCTTGAATATGGAGGTTACCTCAAGCAAATTACATTCAAAACCATTTCAAATCATAAACAGAAAAATGATAAATTCCAAGCACACTTGACACTAACATTGGTTGCATGAAAAAAATGCCAAAATGTTATATAATTCAATATACTGTACAACTAAATCCTAATACCTGTGAATTCTTTGGTGTTATTTTGTCAATTTGGCGTGCAAGAGACAATCGTTTTAAAACTTTTGGCATGTTGAGTTCTGTAAAGGAAACCACTGAAAATTGTCATGAACATAAAATAAGATAATGATAATGACAATCACTAAATTCTACAAAAATGAAAATCACAAGAGCAGTTCTTCTCATAATCACAAGAGAGAAAAGTTTGAGTGTGCAACCTGCAACAAGATCTTCCATTCATACCAAGCTCTTGGGGGTCATAGAGCAAGTCACAAGAAGATCAAAGGTTACTCTTTTGCTTCAAGGAATAATAATTATCAGAGCAGTGAAAACAACATTCAGTTTGAAAATAACAAATAGCAGTTATAATGCTGATATATAATAGGGGAGATGTCTATACAACATTTTGGCTGACTAATATAGGCAAGATGCTGAAATTCTATGAGTGCAAAATAATGAATTAATGACCAATTTGATTGTGAATGAGGGAAGACTAACTAATATTGTTTTGTTGACTTTTAATTCCACTTTCTACTTTTAATTCTACAATAGGGTTATTGACTTATTGGCCATAGACCGGGACAATAACCCTATGAAATAAAGGCAGAAAAATTCTACAATAGTTCCAATCAACCAAAACAGCAAAGACAAAAAGAGAAGCTGGTTTCACACAGCTTACCAAACTTTATAGAAAACAACTAAAAGGCTTCACATTAAAGATAAAAGACCAGGATGAACTGCAACATGTCCACTCACACACCAACCCATTATAAAACCTTAAACACCAAGCAAAATTCCAAGCCAAACACCACAAACAACATAAATCGCTCACCCAAAAAAAGAATTTTTTTTTCAAAATAATAATAATAATAATAATTTAAAGGGCCAGTTAATTACTTCAAGTCAGTGTCATGGAATAATTGACAAACCCCAATTCCAAAATTAAAGCAAACAGCAGAAAATGCCACTCAGAGAAAACATAACATCTCAAAGAATCACAGAGAAAGTTACAAATTTTGGTGAATTAACACACACCCGAGATACTAAAAACAAAATAAAATAAAGATTGAGGATCAAACCTGAAAAGGATCACAAGACAGGGTTTAAGTGACTGTATGAAGAAGAGCAAGCTTAGTGTTGCAACGGTTTCATGGAGCAAAATTAAAGAGCGGTGACAGAAGCAGCAGAGAGGAGAGTGTGTGTGAAAGTGAAGTGAGTGAGTGGAAACATAGAAACAGGGAAACAAAGACATTAACTACATAAGAAGATGAGTGAGAAGAAATACAAAATTCAGAATTATAGTTATTATTATTATTATTATTATTATTATTATTATTATTATTATTATTATTATGAAGTCATGAAATAAAAATAAAAATAAAATAAAAAATAAGTGAAACATAGACCGGGACAAGAACCTAGCCCTTAAAATTGGTCAAATTCCTGAAGCATATTTAGTACTATGATAGTCACTTCACTAGTATTTTAAGGCACAACAAATGACATTAGTTCTATGTCATTGAAGAAATATTAAACCAAATATAAGATTGATAATGACAATCAACAAAGAGTTAAATAGCAAGTATTTCCTTCTTTCATCGATGTCTTAGTTCTTTAAAACTCTCTGGTTTGCTCATCAATTTTATAGTGATAAACTAAAAGTCATTAAGAGAGATGAAAATCTGTTTGGTCAAGAAGGTAAAAACAATACATATTTAAGCTAGATAAGTAACAAGGATCAAATTCTTTGTAACATTACATACATATTTAAACCAAATGCCTATTTCTGCCATTGACTGCTAGGAAAGAGTTAAAACAGTAGTATTAATTTGGTTTCAACTTTCAATAGGCATGCAGCTTTTCAATTTTCTTCTAAGTTATATAAAAATGATTTGTAGCATGCTCTATGGATTATAATTAGCCAAATTTTAAAGATTTAGAGTTGTATTACTAATTATGATATAAATAAAATACTCGTATATGAAATAACATCAAATAGCGTGCTATGGTGAATCATAATAGATGCAGTGAAAAATCAAGAACCAAAAATCAAAGAACAAAATAAGCTCAAGTACAGAACAGGAAAAAATAGAAGCATTAAAAAATCATCACAAAAATCAAGAATCAAGAATAGCAACCAAGAGAATACTAGAGAACTGCAGAAAATATGCCAACCAAGAATCAAGAACAAATTAAAAATCATAACTAAAATCAAGAACTAAAATACTTAGGAACATACTAGAATTAACTCAAGAACAGAACAGAAAAACAAATAGAAGCAGCGAAAAATCAGACCAAAAAAATCAAGAACCAATCTGAGTCAGAGGCTCCATTCTTGATGATGCAGATAGAGAGTGGCAGAGTGCAGGGAGGAGTGGAGGAAGACGCGGTGGCTGCCAGAAAGGGAGAGGCGCTGGACGACGACGGCTGGATGGGGCTCGACGATGGAGGGCGAAGGGGCTTGAGGCGATGGCGTAGGGGATGAAGACGCTGCTACCTGCTGGCTCGATAGCGCAGCGAAAAATGGAAAGGGGTTAGGGGTTTGCAGCGACGGCAGGGAGCAGCGGCGAAGGGAGCATCGACAGCGGGTTTGCGATGGCAAGTGAGCGGAGGGAGTCACCGCCAGAGAGAGTCACTGCAGAAGGAGGGTTAGGGGTGCCGAAAGAGGGATTGCCGGCGGAGGCATTGCAAGCGCAGCACCGTTCTTCATGGAGTGTCGTCGTCGCGGTGAGGTTGAGGCACAATGAAGAGGGATTAGGGTTATGGCAAGGCACAATGGAGTGTCGTCGTCGCGTTGGGGCTTTTGAAGGAGTTAGGGCAGGGCTTACGGGTCTTTCTTTAAATGAAGAATGAGCTTTTTTTAATATGAAGTTATAACTCAGAAGGGTGTATGAGCTTTTTTTATTTTTTTTATGGGAAACCTTTTGGCCACGCTTTTGAAGCGTGCCAAAAGGCTTGTAGGAAATGGCTACGCTTTATAAACGCCACAATAATAAAACCTTGTTGCCACGCTTTAAAAGCGTGCCATTTTCTCTCTACGGCTACGCTTTTTAAGCGTGGCAAAAAAAACGTGGCCAAGTCTCGCTTCAATTGTCACTCTCATAAAAGCGTGGTCATTGACCCTTTTTGCCACGCTTTTGAAGCATAGCAAAAAAAACGTGATCAAATCTCTATTCAATCACCACTCTCATAAAGGCGTGGTCATAAACCTTTTTTCTTGTAGTGATAATTTCGCCGGCAGATTGGGGATTCTAACCCACACCACAACTTTTTGTACATCACTTTCTTGAGGAATGAATAAGGGCCTCCACCTCTCTCGACCAAGATATAGTGATCAGCAATTATTCAAAACATGAGCATAATCCTCTTGGTTAAAGAGTCTAACCAAAAAGAAACCCTCCTCAAGATCCATAACACGCGCAGCCTCCTTCCTAGCCCATATTCTACTAATCCATTTCTCCATGGTAGGCAGATTGAACTTCTTCCCAAAAGGTTTGATAATTAGCGCTTGTTTCCACGGCTTGCACCATTTGTCATATTTTTCAAGAGTGACATCAATGTTTGATTTTGGATTGAAGGGAGCATTAACATCTTTTTCCTACTCCATAGGGTCTTTGTCTGAAATGTAATCTTCAGCCACCATCTTAACAATTTCATTTGGATTTAGTTTTCCTAGACCATCATCCAATAGCCTATCCTTGTAAGAAGCTTTAGTATCATGCGTGTTTCTTTCCTCTACGCTCTAAACCTCTTCCTTCATGAGTTTTTCCCTCATCTCTGGTCACCAGATCTTCTTTTTCTGAAGACCATTTTTTAGTGTCAGGTGGTGTTTCCAGGTTCATTCAAAGAGAGTAGAGAGTAAAAACAACTAGATACAATTAGAATTCGTTAGGAAGAAGGCATAGGCAAAATTTTAGTCCAAGTCTAATTTATCCCAATAACAAAATATATGCTTCATGTACATTTAATTAGTTGCATATTTCCGTATAATATATGATCCAATAATGTTTATGTAGTGTGACTTCCGATTTAATTTTTGCTAAAATCTTTCGTAGCGTTAAGTATAATGGCATGATCATGACAAAGTCTTATTGTATTTATAATTTTGGAAGAGTTTTAAGTGTACCGAAAACACTGGTGTTTCAGTTGTTTTAACCGTTGATCTGAATTGTAAAAAATATATATAATATATATTAATTGAAATCAACGGTACTTGAAAATTTTTCAATAATTTTATATGGCATGATCTTAGGGTTAAGTATCAAGTTTCCTTCCGTTGCCTAGTGATGGGATGGCAGGTGGTCAGGTGCTAAAGCTGCACAATACAATGGTGCTTCGGTTTATATTAAAATAACACAGAGTTCATCAATTCCTCATGAAAAAAAGACCCATTAACACCTAAAGCCAGTTTCACAAAATAAATATTAAAATAACAGAAAGCCTTATAAAATATATTTCTTCAACTGAGTCATTAGCAGGGATTTATGACAAGCTTAAAATGTAATGAGACGTAAAGTGTGTGACAAATACTATCAATTGTGGGAGCAGATTCTGTTTGTATTGGGTTGATCTGATACAATTTACGATTTTAGTGTAACAGATATTTTTATCAGGCACACATATACACCATCAAATTGACACGTAATTTCAACAGGTAAAGATAAATTCAAGCATCAGTACCATAGAATTTCGTAAAAAAAAAAAAAGAATTCTTTGGTGTAACTTACTCTCCAAGATATTCTTAAATCGAAATTAAACTGTTTTAGATTTTCTTTCTAAAGGCCTAGATGGTTGCATAATTTGAGTTAATTAATAATGGTGAATTCTACTATGTAGATGGCTGTTAACTTCTATAAGTATAGAATTTTAGTAGTAATTTATCACAGAAGGAGATATTTTTTGAATATTTTAAAATATAGCTGCAGGATAGACAATTTACTTTATACTATTCATCCATGTGATGAGAGATTATTGTGTTAATAATTAATTTTAATACAATAAATTAGTAAATGCTTAATAGTGGACCTATATCTATTGGATTAACATAATTTTTGTTCCTTTTTAACAATTAAAAAAATCTTAGTTTACAAAAAAGTATATGTGAAGTAATTACAAGTCTTTGATTTTTTTTTTCTCTTTTGTTTGAGGCATGCTCTTAGTCTCGGCTCTTTGTTTTTTTTTAAGTAGTTTTTTTTTTGCATATGGATGACTACGAGGGTAATGTATGAATAAAAAAATGGCATACATAGTAGTAGTTAGGGTATTTTTTTTTTGGGTATTGAATAGTAGCAGTGATATTTTTGTTTTTGGGTACTGAATAAGAGTAATATTTTCAGACTTAAACATAAAAACATCCTTCTAAAAACGTGAAAAGCACAAGATACAGGACGACGGTAATCAACTTTAACTTAATAATCATAGTAAAATATAATTATCAAATCAAAGCGTTAATCTCCTCTACTCCTCACGTGAATACCACTAAATCTCTTCTGCAAGTTTCCTGCCAAAATTCAGATTCTATCTCCTTTTGGGACAGATGTCTTCATCTATATTTGCCACTACAATTCTATACCTATAGAAGTCAACAACCATCTATATAGTAGAACTCACCGTTAATAATTAGTATCTACTTAATTTAAAGTGGAGTTTTGTAGCAATGGTTAAGTTATCTCTGTTAAAAATAAACTTGATGCTTAGAATTTAAGAATGAATAGAAATCACAGTTTGAATAAGTTGTCTATATTTACTTTTAATTTAAACTATTTGTTTATTAGGATATATTAAGTTTAGACGTCAAAGAAAAGTATAAATACATATGTAATTATTTCATAAACAACAACACAAATACATTCAATACATTTCTCTTCATTTTATATTCTTCGTGAGTGTGTGTGCCTTGTTCTTTTATTTTCCAACAAAATGGTATCAGAGCCACTTATAAAATGTCTTCATCAAAAGGAACTACTTTATCTTTTCAATACCCACAATTATCTAAGCTCAACTATAACAATTGGACAACCCGAATGAAAGCAATTTTTGGTGCTCAAAGAGTGTGGGAGATGGTTGAGAAAGGCTATGTAGAACCAGAGAATGTGAACAAGCTAACAGAAGCTCAGAAGGAAGAATTAGAAAATAAAAGAAAGAAAGATCAATGTGCATTTACTATCATTCATCAAGACTTAGATGATGATATGTTTGAGAAGATTGCTGATATAACCAATGCAAAGAAAGCTTGGGATACTCTTCAAAATTTCATCATAGGAGTTGAAAAGGTGAAGAAGGTTTGTCTTCAAACTCTAAGGGCTGAGTTTGAGTCTCTAATGATGAAGGAGACTGAATCCATTTCGGATTATTTCACCAAAGTTTTTATGGTAGTGCACCAAATGAAAAGGCTTGGAGAAAAATTAGAAGATGTTCGTGTTATTGAGAAAATCCTTCGTTCTTTCAACTCAAAATTTTACCATGTGGTGGTAGCCATTAAGGAGTCCAAAGATTTGGATACGATGTCTATTGATCAGTTGAATGGTTCTTTACGGGCCCATAAAGAAAGAATGGATAAAGGCAAGCAAGAACGTGTGGAACATGTCTTGCAGGCAAAACTTTCGTGGAATGCTAGAGGAGAAACCAACAAAAGTGGAAGACAAGGACGAGGTCGAGGTCGTGGACGAGGACGAGGACGTGGTTACGGAAGAGGAAGAGATGAGAAAAATTATTCTCAAGAGAAAAGAAATCAAAATTTTTCTCGAGGTCATGGAAGAGGAAGAACAGTTGACAAAAGACACATTGAATGCTATTCATCATGTGGAAAGAATGGACATTATTCATGGGAGTGTCAGATATCCAAAGAAGAAGAAAATAAACTTGTTGTGCACAGTGAAGATGTTGAAGAACCAACATTATTCCTTACGCTCAAGGAAGATCAAGATTCTGAAGATAGTACGTGGTATCTTGACAATGGAGCTAGCAATTATATGACAGGTGATAGGAGTAAATTTGTTGCACTCGACACCAACGTAAAAGGACACGTGCGTTTTAGTGATGAATCAAAAGTAAAAATCAATGGCAAATGGACGATTCTATTCGAGATGAAGAATAGAAGTCATAAGATTCTTACCAATGTTTATTACATCCCAAAAATAAAGAATAATATCTTGAGTATTGGGCAACTTATGAAAAATGGTTACAAGATAGTCATGGAAGATCGCTATCTTTGGCTTAGAGATAAAAATGAAAATCTTATTGCTAAGGTTTCTATGACAAGAAATCGTATGTTCTTATTAAACATGAGAAGCGGTGGAGTTATATGTTTGAAGTCATGTATTAAAGATCCACCATGGCTTTGGCATATGAGATATGGACATTTAAATTTTGGTGGGCTCAAAGAATTGGGAACAAAAAAGATGGTAAACGAAATTCCAACAATTGATCATCCTCATCAGTTATGTGAAGCTTGCTTACTTGAAAAACATTCAAGAAAGAGTTTTCCAAAGCAGTCCAAATCAAGAGCTACCAAGCCACTTCAGCTTATCCATGCAGATGTTTGTGGACCTATCAAGCCTTTGTCACTTGGTAAGAGCACCTATTTTTTGTTTTTCATTGATGATTATTCAAGAAAAATATGGGTTTATTTCTTGAAGTAAAAGAGCGAAGCATTTGAAGCATTCAAGAAGTTTAAAGCCCTCCTTGAAAAAGAAGGTGGCTATGAGATAAAAGCTCTCAGAACTGACAGAGGTGGAGAATTCACTTCAAATGAATTCAAGATGTTTTGTAAAAATCATGGTATTCGACGTCCCCTAACTGTTCTTAGATCGCCTCAACAAAATGGGGTTGCTGAAAAAAAGAATAGGACAATTCTAAATATGGCAAGAACGATGTTAAAAAGTAAGTCATTAACAAAAGAATTATGGAGAGAAGCAATTGCATGTGTAGTTTATCTCTCAAACCGCTCACCTACCAAGAGTTTGAAAGATATAACACCTCAAGAATCATGGAGTGGTTTGAAGCCTAATGTATCACATTTAAAGGTATTTGGATCTATTGCATATGTCCAAATTTCTGAACAAGAAAAATCGAAGCTTGATGATAGGAGCCAAAAGCTTGTATTTATTGGTTATAAGGAGAATACTAAAGGTTACAAATTCTTCAATCCCATCAATAATAAAGTAATAATAAGCAGAGATGTTGAGTTTGAAGAAAATACAAAGTGGGACTGGAGTACACAAAATAAAATCACTTATGATTTTCTGCCTTATTTTGAGGAAAAAGAAGCCCCGATGCAAGAAGTGCAAGGCGAAATTGATCCTTCAACACCAGCATTAACCCACTAGTATCATCATCGTCTTCTCCATCCTCTAGTTCAAGCGAAAGCCTTTATAGATATCGAAGTCTCCCTGATCTCTATAAGCAAACAGAAAAGCTAGAGGATGAAAATTTATTGTGTTTACTCTCCAATGATGAGCCTTTAAGTTTTAAAGAAGCTGTCAAAGATGAGAAATGGATACAAGCTATGGAGGAAGAAATTCAAGCAATTGAGAAGAACAACACTTGGGAACTTGCATCACTTCCAAGTGGTCATCAGGCTATTGGAGTCAAATGGGTTTACAGAATTAAGAAAAACTCTAAAGGTGATGTAGAAAGGTATAAGGCAAGACTCGTTGCAAAAGGGTATAAGCAGAAGCAAGGAATAGATTATGATGAGGTGTTTGCTCCAGTTGCTCGCTTGGAGACGATAAGGCTATTGTTGTCACTTGCAGCACAGAACAACTGGAAAATCCACCAAATGGATGTGAAGTTTGCTTTTCTGAACAGTAATCTTCTGAAAGAAGTTTATATTAAACAACCTTTGAATTTTGTTGTTGAGGGTTGTGAAGATAAAGTTTTAAGGCTTAAAAAGGCCTTATATGGACTGAAGCAAGCTCCAAGAGCTTGGAATGGTCATCTTAATACATATTTTCAAGATAATGGTTTCACTAGGTGCATTCATGAATATGCACTTTATATGAAAGAGGAAAGAGGAAATTTGTTATTTGTTTGTGTCTATGTGGATGACCTTATATTCACAGGAAAACAATCAAATAATGTTTGAAGAATTTAAGAAGGTAATGGCTCAAGAATTTGATACGAGTGATATGGGACTAATATCTTATTATCTGGGAATTGAAGTGAAACAAATAGAGGATGGAATTTTCATCTCACAACAGGCTTATGCAAGAGAGCTATTGAAGAAACTCAATATGCTAGATTGCAATCCTACCAATACACCTATGGAGTGTGGAGTCAAACTTTCCAAAGAGGAAGAAGGTGTAAGAAAAGTTGATCAAACATTATTCAGAAGTCTCGTGGGGAGTTTAAGGTATTTGACCTGTACCAGACCTGATATTTTATTTTTAGTTGGGTTAATTAGTCGTTACATGGAGAATCCAACAGAAATCTATATGAAGGTAGCCAAGAGAATTCTTCGCTATCTTAGAGGCACTCTTGAGTATGGCATGTTTTATTCAGCTTCAGATGAATTCAAATTAATGGGTTATTGTGATAGTGATTATGCTGGGGATATTGACGACAGGAAGAGTACTACTGGCTTTGTTTTCTTTTTAGGAAATAATGCAATTTTTTGGTGTTCAAAGAAACAACCTATAGTCACTCTTTCAACTTGTGAAGCTGAATATGTTGATGTCACTACCTGTGCATGTCATACAATTTGGCTGAAGATACTACTGAAGGAACTTCATTTTGAGCAAGTTGAATCCACCAAGATCATGATGGACAATAAGTCAGCGATTGCCCTAGCAAAGAATCCAGTGTTTCATGACAGAAGCAAGCACATAGAAACAAAGTATCATTTCATTCGACAATGTATTGAGAACATGCATGTGGAGGTTGAGTATGTGAAATCAGTTGATCAAGTTGCTGACATTTTCACAAGACCTCTGAAATATGATGCTTTTCAAAAGTTAAGGATAATGATTGGAATCGGAAGATTATCAAGTTTAAAGGAGAATGTTAAAAATAAATTTGATAGTTAGAATTTAAGAATGAATAGAAACCACAGCATGAATAAGTTGTCTATATTTAGTTTTAATTTAAACCATTTGTTTATTAGAATGTATTAAGTTTAGACGTCAAAGAAAAGTATAAATACATATGTAATTATTTCATATATTTAGTTTTAATTTAAACCATTTCTTTTCATTTTATATTCTTCGTGAGTGTGTGTCTTGTTCTTTTATTTTCCAACAATCTCTGTGTGACTTAAAGATTGTGGATTCTAATTGTGGAATGAAGTCACTGATATAATTATTATATTAAGTTACCTACTTTACGTCCTTTAGATGTCGCCTTTACAGAACCTTATGTCAATGCAGGATGTTAATCTTATTGGTCTGTTCGTTTTATGGCCACCTCAATTTTACTTAAGTTCTTGGAGAGAAACATGTTATGGATGCTTTGCTTATTAAAAGGATATCTTATTGTGTAATTAGGTGGTATTCCAGGTATGTCATTATTTTTTTATTTTTTATTGTTTTTCTTTTCTTGTTACTAATAACAGGAATTTCTTGACATGGATTGAGAATCCTTTTGTGCCGGTGTTTCAATGATTTTTAACCGTTGATTTTAATTATAAAAAGTATATATAATATATATAATTAAAATCAACGGTTAAAAATCACTGAAACATCAGTGTACTGATATACTTAAAAACTTTCCTATAATTAAATTGTCATCTACTAATTTTATTTCAACTATTAATTTTACATTAAAACAACTTCTACGCTAATTTCTACTTTTTCTTATTAGTAGAGGTCATAGAATACGTGCACCTATACAAGTCAAGATTTTCGAGGTTGTGTAAATGTTCAAATGTTCATTTCATAATGAATAGAAGAACTAAAGTGATTATGGTTGGTTTGTTCTAATTGATTAACTAATAATGGAATTATTTATTATCATTTTTAATTATTTTTTATATATGCTGAGTGACACTTCACCTGAACAACCACCGACCATATACAACTTTTAACGTTCTTACAATGTCCGTTAAAACTTAGGGTTTACTCTTCTTAATTAACCCGAAGCATATAAATTAAAATGCCAATTATTTTAGTACTAGTGGATTTGATTGTGGAACTCCCACTCAATGTTTTACATATTAATACTTGAGATTATCAATGTAACCCCACATTCCATATATAGATATAATGTAAATATAAAATGATTATTAGGGCTTCACACTTTCTATCTGCTCAACCAAATGAACTAGTCATAAGTCATATCTACTTGTCTTTTCCTCACTCAAATGTCATCATCTATATTATAATTGGTCATGGAGGCTTGTTTGATGACATAATAGAATTTTCTTTCAATATGATTTTGATTAATGCATACTAGCTAGAAGAACTAGATGTTTCTGCCTTTATTGTACTTATTATGAGTCATTGTTAGATTCAACAAATAAAATAAGGAAAATGTTTAGTAACAAAAAAATATTAGCCAAAAACAGCCATAAATTTCCTTATTTAGCATTTATTAATTGTTGCGACAATTAATGAATGCTAAATAAAAAAAGTTCCGGCTGTTTTTTTTTTTTTTACCTAGCATTACCCATAAAATAAATGCAAGTTTTACGTAGG
>NC_029789.2:140269580-140271691 GCF_000816755.2 Arachis ipaensis | reverse complement strand
TCTAAAGTAAAAAAATGATAAAATAAAAAATTAATTATTATTAATTTTATAACTTTTATAAAATATATGTTATACTGTTTTAATTTAAAAGTGATTAATCTCTCACTTTATAAAATTTAAAGAATCTGGATCCATATATCTATGTCATGCTAATTTCGAACCATTTTGAGGGTGGATTCATGATCATCGTCTTGTCCATATTATTGTGACTTGAATCTATCTGTATTCTAGCCGTAACCAAATAACCTGATTCCTAGTTATTTTTTTTCTTCCTTTGATTAATAACTCATCTATGTGTTCATCTATATAGTATTTAATATTGTATATTGAGATAAATTTTTCACATAAAAAAAATCAGAAATTCTCCACATACAAGCATTTTTTTTATACAAGTCTTTACAAGTCTTTTATATTAACGCGCTTCGAACGGTTACTGCACGTTTTCACTGCACCTTCTTCTTTTTGCTGCACGTTCTTCTTCCTCTTCCTCTTCTTCTTCTTCTTTTCTTTCGTTTCTTGCCTTCTCTTTCTCCTTCTTCATTTACGTGCTTTTTTCTCTGTTTTCTTTTTTCATTATTCTCGATTTCCATTGTTTTTTGACATCAAGCTCTGAAATCGTTTTTGAAGAAAAAGAAGCAGCAGAAGATGAGGAAGAGAAAGAGAAAGAGTTCTAAATTATGCATAAGGTGTACTTCAACGAATTTTGGGTGTATTTCTTAAATCCTTTTGGTGTAGTTTTGTAATTCTTTGGGTGTATTTCTGTAATCCTTTGAGTGTATTTCTATAATCGTTTGGGTATATTTCTGAAGTTCCATTATCTTCAAATTTTGCAAGAAACTCGTTTTCATGGAGGAAGAAGAAGAAGAGTCGTTCATAATGCATGGTGAGTAGCGCGCTTTGGAAACAGGAAGTGGTTGAATAATGTGCGTTTATTTACTCTTGAATGTGGAAGTGTAATGTGTATGTTTTGTTGGACTTGTGCCAACTTGTAAGACTTGTAAGCCAAAAAGACTTGTATGTGTAGCAGGCCTAAAAAAAATTAATGTTAGGAAGCTTTTTTTTTAGTTATTTTTTTAAAATTTAATTTGTTTATTTTTGTTAGAGTATAATTAAAATCAATTAGATCAATTAGCATTATTTAGCATATCTGAATATTTATTATAGGATATTATGTTTTTATTATTTCGATTTTCTTAACACTTATAAATACCTTTCTATATTGTACCATTTTAAATAACTTGAATACACACAAATCTTTTTTCTACTACTCTCTCTTGTCTTTTCTAACATGGTATCAGAACTATGGTATCCTCCTTGAAGAGGATAAGTTGATTTTCTTCTAGTGAAATTATCGTACTTTTCATACTTTTTTTCCATGCTATTTTTTTTCTTTTTTTTTTGTCAATGTTTTCATATTTTTCTTACCTTACCGATTAGCTTATTCACTATTTTCTTATGGGGTAAGTATTGTTTTCGTCCCTACAGTTGAGCGTAAAAATCGAAACCGTCCCTCATCTAATTTTCGATTTAGAATCGTTCTTAACGTTTTTTTTCGTATTAAAATCGTCCTTTTAATTTTTTTTGGACAAAAATACCCTCACCACTACCAACACAATTACCTCCTCCACCACCACCACCACCAACACCAACACCACCGCCACAACCAGCACCAACACCACCACCAACACCAGCACTACCACCACCACCACCATCCACCACCAACACCAACACCACCCCCACCCACTGCCACTCCATCACTATCTGCATCACACCAACCAAAACTCAGAAAATCAACATCATCATCGTTATCCTCATCAGAACCCAGAGCTCAGATCTAGAACTCAAACTCAAAAAAACAAACCCAGAACTCAAACTCAAAAAAACAAGAACTCAACTCAGAAAATCATCATCATCATCATCAGAACCCATAATCCAGAAAATCATCATCATCGTCATCATCATCAGAGTTCTGGAGGAGGCGGCGGCGATGACGAGGGTGAGGCGGCGATGACGAGGGCGAGGCGATGACGAGGGCGAGGAGGAGGAGCAGAAACGGCTCGACGAGGAGGGCGAGGCGCGAGGGCACGGCGGCGGCGCGAGGGCGAGGCGGT
>NC_029789.2:140254551-140269564 GCF_000816755.2 Arachis ipaensis | reverse complement strand
GTTTTCTTTTTTATTTTATTTTTATTATTAAAATAGGAATAGGGGTAGTTTAGGAATAACATAAAAAAATTTATTAAAAAGGACGATTTTAATACGAAAAAAACGTTAAGAACGATTCTAAATAAAAAATTAGATGAGGGACGGTTTCGATTTTCACGCTCAACTTTAGGGACCAAAACAGTACTTACCCCTTTTCTTATTCTCATGGAGAAACCATATGTTTTTCGTTATCTTTCGACAATTTACCATCCTTTTGCATTTTGTCACTTTTCAGCCGTTTTCTGACAGTTCACCATCTATTCAGCAGTTTTTTGGCAATTGACCACTCTTGCGGCAGTTTCATCTGCATTCTTTCCGACAGTTCTATCTGCGATCCATTTCGGCAGTTCCTTCTGTGCTTTCTTTGTGGTAGTTTCGTCTGCGTTTTCTTATGGCAGTTTCATCTGCACTTCCTTCCGTCAGTTCCATCTGCGCTTCCTTTAGGCAGTTTCATTTGCACCCGTTCTAATCAGTTTATGCATTTTTTTTATTTCGTTATTTTAAATAAGTTTCAAACTAAAGTTGTTACTTGAGTTTGAGGAAAGATGTTAGAGTATAATTAGGATCAATTAGATCAATTAGCATTATTTAACATCTCTGAATATTTATTATAGGATATTACATCTTTATTATTTTAATTCTCTTAACACCTGTAAATACCTTTCTATATTGTATCATTCTAAATCATTTAAATACATACAAACATTTTTTCTACTGTTCTTTTTTACCTACTAATAATTTTAAATTGTAAATTTTAACTGATAATTCTTTAATTCTAATCATAAATTATAAAGTCTAAATCTAAATCTTTTAAAAAAATACGATTTTTAAAATGAAAAAAATTAACCAATATTAATTAACTAAAACTAATTTTTTATACTTTCTCTAAAAAAATCCATTTTGATTCTCTTTTTATATGTTGTGATGTGAACTTTTTTTTTAATATTGGGCCAAAGGTGGTATTACCCACCAAAATAACCAAACAGGAGAGTTTAACGTCGTTATGGGAGCCGTCAAATGCTGCAAAGAAAACGTCAATGTCGTTATGTGGAAAACGTCACTGACATTTTGATCAAAACGTTACCGACGTTTTGTTGTGCATGATCAACACGTGGCAGGTTCCTCTCTCTTCTCACACGTTGATGAAAACGCCAACTCTCTTCTTCCTTCGTTCTTTCTTCTTCAGTCCATAGTCTCCATTATTCTTATCCATAGTCTTCATTCTTTCTTCTTCATTTTGTTTACCCCACATCCCCACAACAAAAAAAACGGCAGCCCCACATTCCCGCAACAAGGACAATGGCAACAGTCAAAGATAGAAAAAGGTTAGTATTTTAAACGTATTATTAGTAATTAATTAGGATTAATCTTATTGTTTTGAAGTAAAAGTTAAAAAAAAACAGTATGTAATATTTTTAAAATAATGTTTTGTGTAACACCCCAACTTTTGACACGTCATGACCAATGCCAAATGTCCAGGTGTTACTCGTCGTGCGGCCTACTTAGCTCTAGACTCATATTTTTATAAATTAATATCAATAAAAGCCTTTATCGGTTCAATCGTGAACATATTACTACTCGTGGAATAGCGTTTAGTTGCTCGCAAGGTTAGTTTCTTCAGAGTTGTCGTGTAAGAAAACACAAGGCAACAGAAAATAACATATATAAACATATATATAATATACACATGAGTTAAGTTCAAGGATACGTGTCATCCATCAAAGCCGCGTATCACACCAAGTTATATGTACAGATACAAAAGAAGAAATTAGTCCCAACCCTCACACGGGTTTCCTAAGCTGGAACCGAACTACTAAGACGTCCTACCCCTCTAAAAGTACTACAAAAGTGAGGGGAAAGTGATACTAAGATCATCAAACAGGAGCGAAAGATCCACTGCGACTAACTCTGGAGTGATCTCCAACATTGTGCAAGAAAGAGGTCCAAAACATGCTCCATATGAAGACTCCGCCGCGCGCCGGATCCTCATAGCTCAGCGGTTAGAACGAAACTCACAGGGCTCCTCTACCGGACCCGCCTGGGGAGGGGGAAAAGAAAGAAAAGAAGGGTGAGAACCTAGAGTTCTCAGTAAGGAAAAAGGGGAACCTAGGGTCTTTATCTCTAAGTTGTCATGAAACAGAAAAAGAACAAACACAGAGACTCAAGGCACAAACATATTTATAACAAGTAAGTAGCATGAACAAGAAAGAAATGACAGTAAATAATTCACAAGAAGTTCATATGCGCAAATAAGATGATGCATGCCTGTTCCTAGTGCAGGCCATAAGCTCATGCGTCGGTTGTCTACCCGCAACCCGACGTTACTCAGAGTGAACCCCGAGTATGGTCTCTTTACTGTGTCAATTAGACACCTTGGCATCACGGTTACCCGTGTCAATTAGGCCTCATTATAATAACATTTCAATGTGTATCACAATAAAGAACAGTGCTATCAATTAGGCGAACATTCCCGCATTAGCAATCTCAGGCTATCCATTAGGCAGGCACTTTCGCATTAGCAGTTCGGCACAAGGCCCATTCAATATAATTCTCAACTTTTATTTCATTCCTTGTTCCTCATTTTTCTTTCTTCACTTTATCTCTCAATATCATTGTCTTTAACTTTAACCTTTCTTAGGGACAACTTACACATCTTCATTAAACTAAGTCCTTAAACTTTTATAGAAATTCAGACATAATCTCCTCTAAAATAGCACTAAAACCACCCTTACGGGTTTCCTCAACTTTAACAATGTTCAAACTTTCCTTAACTATTTACCAGGTAAACATTCTTAATTGGTCATTATACTCTCTTTAATCCATTTAGTTATTGTAAAATCACGGGTTTAGAAAATAAAACTTGGTTCTGGGACATTCCGACCATAACTGAAAATTGTACAAATATTTTAAAATTTTGCTATCATTGCAGAAAAATAGCAGTGAGCAGTAAATTTGTTAAATTCACTAAAAATCCAGTTCTCATCCATTGCCTTTCAAAATTTATGTACTTAGACAAGACTCTTTCAGCTTTCCAGAAAACTAAATTTCAGATTATTACCATGTCACATGAAAAAGTTATGAGCTTAGGAACACAGCCCTATTTTCATAAACCAGTTCAGAGTTTCCAGCAAACAACTGATTTTTCAAGTGACTTATCTAAGTCTATAAAATAGATATGAATATGAAACTTGTACTCACTTAAAATAGACTAATAGATCTTTAAAATTCTTTTGAAGTCAACTCTAAATTCTGTTTAAATTAAAAGTTATAGTATCTGAAAGTTGGTACTGCAGAACCAGAAAACCAGAAAAATCTGCAGCAACCACTAAACTTCAAAAAATCATATCTTCCAAACCGCTTGGCCAAATTCTTTGAAATTTTTATGGCATGTTCAAGACACACTAAAGTTTTATAAAAAAATAATCTCATCTAAAAATTAGGTCTGGACTGCTCCCAGAAAATCATTCGTTTTACTGCCAATTATGCATATTTCTGCAGAAATTCTGCACAAAGCATTTCCAACAACCTCACATACCAAATCCTATATTCAAGCCTAGGATTCATCTAAAACCATAATTTTACCTTTCTTTTGACTAACTAAAGTTGCTAGCATAATCAACACAGCTCTAAGAGTTTATATTCATTAATTTATCCCTTGTTGCAAAGACCCACTCATAACTCAAACTCACTTTTCTGCATCTTTATCATAACAAAAATTCATTATACACTTTTCAACAAACAAACACATGATAAACCATCAATCATAAGCAGTATACACAGCTGCAAGTAACATATCTTGTATAGACTATCCCTTACCTCTCTTCGAGAATTTCACAAACCAAAGTCTGTCCTTGCTATATTAAATCAGAAAACCCTAACAAACATAATTAAAGAGATTTGTCAATTCATAGAGCTAATTGGCCGAGTTGCATATGGAGCAAGAGAAGAGTTCTTACTCTTGTGATGAGCTGAATTGATTGGTTTGGTTACCAATTAAAAGAATTGGAGCTCAATAAGGGTAGAATCTTTAATTTAGGAAAAATCAACAGAACACAAGTTACTGGTTCTTACCTAACAAGAAGAACACTAAGAAAACCAGGAAAGGAAAGAGGTAGGTTCCTTCTTTGGCTTCGGGTAGCAGCTCTCTTGATGACCCTTCTCCTTCTTCTTGGTGGTGACGCACGCAGATGATGATGATTTCTGCTGGGTCTTCCTCTTCCTTCTTCTTGGCCGCCACTCTTGCTTCCTTTCTTCTCTTCGTATGGTTTCTAGGAAAATTGAGAGACTTGGCTCATCTATATATATCTACAGAAGGTGGGAAGAGGTGAGCTGGTGTGACAAGGCTTCGTGGCCTCTTCCTCTTGCAACACCACATCACAGTATTGATTACATGAAGAGGTAATCATGGTCTTGGACAACACGTTCGGTTGTGAGAGAAGAAGGGAAGATGAGTTTAATCAGAGTTTTTCTAGGTCTGGGTTATTTAAGGAAAGCATGGTTTGGTTGAATCGGGAGAAGAAAAATCAAACCGGTTCAAAAATTTGAATTATCTAACTAATATGGTTCAAGGGAATACTTATTCCATAGAATAATTGAATCGGAAAAAGGTTCGTCGCTTGGAAGCACTAAAAGAAAAGTTTTGCGCTACGTGTTCTAATTCTAATTCGTTATCTATGCTACTTATATATAAACCTATGCATGTCAGCGAACGCCGTAAAGAATAAAAAAAATCACAGGCCTTATGGGAGTAGGGTGGTTACATTTTGATTACGTAGATGAATAAATTAATTATTAGTTCTTGATTAGGAGTAGTAAAAAATATATTATCTTTGTTATAGTTATAATAATAGTATTAATTGTTAGCGTATCGTTAATGTATATTATTCGTTGAATGTTAGTATATATTTTTTTAATTTTAATTTTGTTTAATTAATTTTTTTAAAAAACAGAATTTTTATTAATTTTAGTTTGATTTTATATAATTTATGTGAGAAAAAGGCCGCTTTAGAATTTTTGTTTAGTTTTGTTTTAATTTTTACTTTTTTGAAAAACAGACGTTTTTAGTAATTTTAATTATATTTTAAATAATTTATTAGAAAAAAATTTAATAATTTTAGTTTTATTTAAAATAATTGATTTCAAAACATAATTATTTATTTAATTCGGATATAATTTTTTAGTGATTTAGATTTTTAGGTTAAAAAAATGGGAAAACGTGACATCACACGTGCTGACGAGCATATATCAGAATATCTTCAACATCCTATATATGTAAGTAATTTTTGTGTTTACTGTTATGCTTAATAATTAATAATTCAATTAGTAATTATAAATTATTTGAATTTTTAGTAATTATTAATTATATTTGTTACTAAACCGAGTATTAGTTTAGTAATATTGACTAGTTCTGGTTATTGACGGTTAGTTATTATTTTTGTTATCAGGGTTCAAGAAATTTGCGCACTAGACACTTACGTATACACCAAATAGACTCATATGATGCTAGGGTGGAAGAACAACTCAGAAAGAGCGGATTCTATCATATATCTCAGATTGGAAGGATCATGTCTCACGGTCCAACTATAGACGCACTAGTTGAAAGGTGGCGGCCTGAGACGCACACATTTCATCTTCCACACGACGAGTGCACGATTACGTTGGAGATCAACAACCATATTCACAGCCATATACATACCCACCGTATCCGTACCTACCACATCCACAAGCATATGCATACCCACCATGCGCACAACCATATTCACAACCTCTCACTCAGCCTGTTATATCATATCCACCATACTCACAGGAATATGCACAACCTTTCACTCAGCCTACCATACAGCCATACACACAGCCCTCTACGATGCACGAGGAATACATACCGACCCAGGCACCGCACTATTCGTTGACACAAATACTAGGGACATCGACACATGATGAGGAACAGTATAGGCATATTATTGATTGGGTTCAGGGTCCTGAGTCATCTCAATGGGTAGATAATTTATTCTCTACCCATGACCCTGTACAGGTGCCGGTGCCTCAAGAAGGTCCTGGTCGATTATCTTTGGATGCAAGTCGTCCACCGCGGTCCTTTTTTGAGTACTCTATGTCGAGGAGCTCTGTTGATTCTGGTAGGAGTGTTCATAGGGGGATTGGATGTCGGCAGACTCCGACACGGATTTCTATGCCCGAAGAGGATGAGGAGGAGACTGACAATGCGGTTGAGGAGACTTGTGCAGGGGAGCATGAAGTCGATCAGCTCGGTTTAGTTCCTGATGCGGTTGATGAGGGCGGTACAAGTGATGAAATGATTGATGAAGCTGGTGCAGGTAATTTGATTGTTATGCATTGAATGGGATTGATATTTATGTTTATGAGATATTATTTAGTGATATAGTAATAGTATTGTGTTAAAAATACTATTTGGCTGTTGATTTAGGTTTGCTATTCACCCTATTGTTTCTTGATTAGGGTTGGTATTCATATTATTGATACATGAGTATTGACCAGGGCTAATTTTTGTTATCATTCAGGTGCCCAGAATAAGGGATATGACCTTAGGATTGACCCAACTCGTAAAAGTGCCTGTAGATGGTCTCTGTCAACCATTAAAAAGAGGGTGAAGAAAGGATGTTCCAAAATGGCACGAAGCATGAAGAAAATTTTCTCTAAATGAACCATTATACTAATATTTATTATACATATATAAAGAGACTATTGTTTAATGATAGTGCACACTAGGGTTTAGATTGTTGTGAACATGGTTGATGAATTGTTGAGATTGAAAGAACCCTAAAGGGTGGTTAAGTCCATTTTTAGAAGGGGTTATGTCCGAATTTTTTTAAAAATGTAAGAGTTTAACTATTGAATTGTGTGAAATGTGACTTGAAAGAACCAAACTTCAACTGAATATCACCTAAACAAGTTAAATGGACAACACTAAAAAAGAGATTAAATCAATTACATGGATACAACTAAAAATAAGAGCAACTGAGTTAAATGGATACAACTGAATATAAGAGTAAATAACATAAATGGGACAATAAAAAATCAGCCAAGTTGACAACTACTCGTTCGGAGCCGAACCACTAGCACTAGCTCCTCCACGATGCAGGCATCTACTTCAGCTGTGACCCTCACCACCACAAAGTCTACAACGCCTAGGACCACGTAAATCACGCACATCCATTTCATTCAAGAAGCGTGTTTTTTTAGGATGACCTTTGGCCACTCGCCTGAGGTGAGGATTTGGTACTAGTCGTGGTCCTTGATACACAGGCCATGTTGTTAGATTTCCTAGTGGCCTGAATCGGGTTCTGTACACCTTTCGGATCTCTGCCATTGTATATACCTCATGCACATACTACTTCCAATCTAGGCGCTGGTTTGCACAACAGGCAAATACATGGCGACAAGGAATTCGATCGACCTGAAACTCACCACAATCGCAATGTCTTAGACGCAGATTTACTGCAAACTCTAAATCGCTGGGCATCTCTCGTACTTCAAAAACTTCGTTCTGCCTGTCAAATAAATTAACTTGGATATTTCCTGATGCCGTTTGATTAGACTGGATTTTCTCAGTTGCATACTCGGAGAATAAATGACCTGCACTTATACGAGCCTCGGCCTCGGCCCTCTTCCTTGTGAACAAGGCATTAAGTCTGTAAAAAGTTGCCTTGACAAGGGCTGTCACAGGAAGATTACGTGCTCCTTTCAAAACTCCGTTAATGCACTCCACTAGGTTAGTGGTCATGTGTCCCCAGCGATGTCCCTCATCATATGCCAAGGCATATTGTGATCGAGGAATATTGTCGAGCCACTGCTTGTAAGCCACACCCCGCTCACAATTTCTCTCGTAACGCATGTTGAATTTACGGACTGTTCTAGAATAGCCTGCCATAAGAGAACAACGGAATCCAGATAATACCATCAGTTTGTTGTTAACTTTTCACCGTCGGCCACAAACTGCATAAAATGTAAATAATTTATTTACTTATGTTGACAATCAGCTTCTGCATTCCTGACGCTTTGAACCTTCTCAAGAAGTTAGAAGCTACATGCCTGATGCAAAACATGTGAATAGCCCTCGGATATTGCCATGCTCCATCACTACGACTTACAGCTGAGATAATGGACTCGTGTCGATCAGAGATAAGACCAACACTATCTCGATTAACTACATGCGTTCGTAGATGGCTAAGAAAAAAGTGCCAAGCATCGGCGGTCTCACCCTCAACTATGGCAAATGCAAGAGGCACGATATTCCCATTTTCATCTTGTGATACTGCAACCAAGAGAGCCCCTTTATATTTTCCATACAAGTGTGTGCCGTCTACCTGTACCAGCGGCTTGCAGCTTCTGAATGCTTTAATACAAGGATAGAAAGCCCAAAAGACTCGCGTCAAAATCCTGAGATCCTCAACCAACTCATCCCCTCGATATAATAATAACAATAATAATAATAATAATAATAATAATAATAATAATAATAATCATCGTTGCATAATAATAATAAGGGTAAAGTATACCTTTTATCCCTGAAGTTTGGCAAAAATTTTAAAAATATCCTTAAATTTTATTTTGAATCAATTTTGTCCCAGAAGTTTTCGATTTGTATCAAATATACCCTTGACGGCTAAATTTTCAAAAAATTTAAGACCAATCTAACAATAATGCATGAAAATTATGCTTAATTTGCTTGTGTTGAGGATTGTTCTTATGAAATTGTTGTTGAATTGGTCTTAAATTTGTTGAAAAAATAGCCGTCAGGAGTATATTTGATGCAAATCGAAAACTTCTGAAATAAAATTGAAACAAAATAAAACTTAGGGGCATCTTTGAAACTTTTGTCAAACTTCAGAGACAAAAAGTATACTTTTCCATAATAATAATAATAATAATAATAACCTCCGTTTCATAAAAAGACTAATAATAATTAGTAATAATAATAATAATAACAACGTAACAATACTAATAATAATTCAAATATTTCTAACAACAATAAAAAAAAATTTACCTCTATTGACATATTCAGAAAATTCTGGAACATGCATGGCATCAAGATTCAAAATATGCATAAACAATGGCTCTCCCGATGGATGTTGATCCACTAGTGCATTAGCAACATCTGCTACATCTCCCTTAACTGATATATCATCTTTTTCCACATCTTCAGTTAGACCAACAACTTCATAATTACCTTCAAACTCTTCATCACTTTCGGTATTATAACCCATCCAGTCTATATTGGGTTCCGAAAAATCAATATCTTTAATTTCTTCGCACTCAACATATAACTCGATAAGTGAAGCTCGTGCTCTAGTTTGATGGTAGGTCGAAAACATTCCTTGTATACTAGCTTCATCAGCCACGTGCATTACTTGAAATTGAATGAAACCACCAAATACTAACACAGGCTGCCTATATAAAATATTGGTCACTCTCTTCCGGCCTTGCTGACCTACACTCTGACAGAGTACACTCTTAAGTCCTTCATATGTTATTGAAAGAGGAACAATAATAACACATGGATTCTCACACAAAAAACTCACACCCTCATGTGTATCATACAAAATCTTACCATTGAAATATATTTTTAAACTAACATAACTCTCCATTTTATACACTTATTACATTTACCCACAACTTATTTCACTCAACAGATGCAGAACAACTTCAACTGCTAAAGAATGAAGAACAACTTCAGCAGCTAAAGAAGTAAGAACAAATTCAATTGCTAAAGAAGAAAGAGCTCTAAGCTCTCTGAAAATTTGAAGGCAAATAACTTTGTGTTGTTCACTTTCTACTCTACTCAAGGTGTTTCTCGTATAACACTAGCATACCTTATATAGCTAATTTTAAATTTTTTTTATTTATACTTGTACTAAACGTCACCACCGTTTTGACCATTTTCAATGGTAAAATTTGTTTCAACACAAAACGGCACCGCCGTTTTCTGTTTTTAAATTAAAAATTTTTTGCCTCCTAGACAAAACGGCAAACGCCGTTTTCAGCTATGCTTATTTTTTTAATTATTTATTAATTATTTATTTCTTGGATTTTTAAATAAGTTATGCCTATTTATTTTTTTAATTATTTATTTCACCATCAATCTTATTTCCAAAAAATCCATTGGTTTGGAAATTTTTGTAGGCCAAACCACTTGGCTCAGGGTATTGGGAAGCTATCTCCCAGATAAAGATGTTCTATTTAGTTTTGATGCATTCTTCCGAACTTATGGGTTGCATATTAAACTCACTGGCCTAACTTACAAAGGGCAGTTTTTATCTTTTGCGGGGATGCAAAGCATTTTTGAAATCCAAGAAGCTCCAGAAGAATATAGGGAGATCCAACAACTACTCATTAGTGCTTGTTGTGACAGCTATGACCAATTCAATCATCATGCACCTTTGTGGAAGAATCCAGAATTTTATGTTCACCTCCCTTTCAAAAAGAATGAAGACATCAACCCAACAAAGGCCACGCATTCAGGAATGAACCCTGAAGATCTAAAGTTGGCAAGAGCTGAATGTGCAGCCCTTCTTGTTCAAAGACTCATTGAACCAACCAATTCTAACTGGGCATGTCAAGCATTTTATGTTGAAAAAAGAGCCGAGCAAAATAGAGGAAAGAAGAGGCTTGTCATTGATTATAAGCCACTTAATGTCTTCTTACAAGATGATAAGTTTCCTTTACCAAAAATCTCAGTTACTACACAGAGGTTAAATGGAGCAAAAATATTCAGCAAGTTTGATCTAAAGGCTGGTTTTTGGCAAATTAGGCTCCACCCTGAGGATAGATACAAAACAGCATTTTGTATTCCTGAAACCCAATATCAATGGACAGTAATGCCATTTGGACTCAAAGTAGCCCCGTCCCTTTTTCAGAAGGCTATGACCAAAATCTTTGAATCCATATTACACTCCACACTCATTTACATTGATGATATATTACTGTTCTCAAAAGACAATGAAGCCCACAAGGCACTTCTGGCCCAATTCACTCAAATCATCAAAAATTAGGGAATCATGCTATCAGCAAAAAAGAGCTCTATTGCAAAAAAAAGAAAAAAGAATCGAATTTTTTGGGATGATTTTCGAAGATGAATTTTTCCAACCAGGAGAACATATTGCTAAAGGGCTAATCAACTTCCCTGATGAGAACATGACAGTCAAACAAGTCCAGCAATTCTTGGGAATCGTCAACTACATCAGAGACTTTATCCCAGATGTGACCAAACACACCAGCCAGCTATCAAAATTTTTGAAAAAGAATCCCCCACCATGGGGATCAGAGCAAACCACAGCTGTCAAAACCCTGAAGAATATAGCAGAGGACCCCCTCCTTTAAAGATTCCCAGCACAGGAAAGAGAATATTGTAGACAGATGCTAGTGATGAATTCTGGGGAGCTGTGCTGCTTGAAGAGATTGATGGGGCAAGACACTACTATGCGCATGCCAGCGAAAAATTCAAAGAATCTGAAAAACATTACCATGCCACTTACAAAGAGATTTTTGCTGTCAAAAGAGGAATAGAAAAATTCAATTTCCACCTCAGTTCTTATCATTTCACTGTGAAAATGAATAACACCTCTTTCCCATCAATGCTAGAGATCAAGAAAAAGATCTTACCAGACTCTCAACTCTTGCGATGGAAAGACTAGTTCTCCCGCTATAAATTCGAAGTGAGACACATAAAAGGCCACCAAAACACACTTGCTGATTTCCTATCCAGGCCAACCAAAGAACCACCCCCCAAAGCAATAGAATCACTCCCCAAACCAATCCATTACATTTGCACCATAAGTTCCTACAAGCCCTCATACATGATTCCATTCCCTGACTGCCCACTCCACAGAAGCCCATACAGAAGAAAGATTGGCCCTTTTCCACTCCAAGCAACACCCCAGACAGAATTTTAAATAGACAGTCTAGTCAGGCAAACCTTGTTTTACTGGCTACACCAGCTCCTTATCATAACCCAGATCCATCCAAACCCAAGGTACTTCAACATGGATACCCCCTTTTGCACTATACCAATAATCCAAAGACCTATCCCAGAGGAAATGATGTGGTATATCTGGGCTCTTTCTTCCATGTATACATGTGCTATCATATTGCCCATTTTTTCTATATATCACATCTTGTGTAACCGATCTCAAGCCCAGTCTCATCTAGTCAGGTTATTCTCTATGTATGCACCACTTGATGCATAGAGAGGAATGTTGTATAATATGCTCGAGCGACACCAACTATGGAATAAATCCTCTAAGGCAAAATAGAAATTCTGTTGTTTTGTCACCTTATAGAGGAGTTATTTCACTGGAAGAGATCCTCACACCATGAACAGAGTCGATATTGTTGGATACTCTACCATGTGGCCCACAGATGAGAAGACAGTCCTAAATGCTTTGGCCAAATACCTTTGTCAACTTTGGCAACCTGGTTTATATGGAGAAGGAGATGTAGTTGAAGGACTCCCATTTCAAACAGAGGTTCCCCCAATAACCCTCCAAGATCTAGTCCAGATTTATAACTTCTGGAATAGTCAATCAATTTGGACAATACTCTTTTTATGCTCCAAGAGACCAACCCAGCACGTCTACACATACTCCAAACAGAAATACTGAAGAAGATCTGAATTCTGAAGATCTAAGTGGAAGAGTGTATGCCTTACCACCAAGCCCAACTAGAATTGATGCAGGAATACCCAATGATGCTGAAGGCCCAAACTCAAACCCATATGACCCATATCTGCAAGATGCCCAAGATCCAAATGAAGAAAACACTGAAGACCCGCTTGCCTATCTACATGACTCGGATATGGATCTTAGAGCGGTCAACTTGGCTTCTAATTCATCCTTCTCAGATGGTGATGAGACCCTTCCAGAAGACTATTTCAAACCATCCCTTTATTAGGACACTGTTGTTCCCACTATGTATAATTATGAGTGTGCTGAAATAAAGTGACCTCAGTCACATGCCTAGAAAATGCCAAAAAAGATAAGGCTTGTCCTTATCTTCCAGTTGGCATTGTATGATAGGTTTGTTTAGATTTCGTAAGATATCACTTCTATCTAGAGACCTCTATAAAAGGAGGTGCTCACCCCAGTTGTAATCAGATCAGAAAAAACATTGTAATATATCCACTTTTTCTATCTTACAAAATGTTCTAAATACTCCTTCTCTCTCTGAAAGCTTAGCTAGTGTTGTTTCCTTCTTTCTCAATCCAGTGTCATAAAAGTATGCTCTGAGCCTGCCTCTCAAAGAGGATCCTGCTCATCAGAAAATGGCATGGATAGGATCCACGAAAATTTCTCATAGTGAAAAAGGGATTTAGTGTTTTAATGCTAAGTTTTGCTCGAACCCTTTAATCTTACTCGTTTTTATGGTTGCAAAGAATGATTGAGATAAACAAACAATGCATTGTTTCATTGTTATCCTGAAGTACCGGAGATCCACCCCTGTGGTGCCGTTTTGGTTTTATTTATTAAAAAAATTTAAATCATGTACAAAACGTTGGAAGTCTCCAACGTTTTGTATCTTCTGACAAAAAATTCTTTCTCTCCCATATCAGTGTTAAACTCACCTAAAAAAAATATTAAAGAGAAACACACACTTCTCACAGTATTTAAAAAACTCAGCCTTGTGATGAACCTCATCAAAGTTTTGCATTTTCTTTTCTTAAAGAAAAAAAATGAAAAAAAATTCAGTAATTAATAGAGAAAGCACGAAATGGACACTGAAAATGCGCTCTGCCAATTCCAGTTAATGTTCAGCGAGGCTATTTATTATTGTTTTTGAGTCACCGAAAAAAAAAATATTGTTTTCGACTGATTCAGAAATCAACATCAAGCAAAAAGGACATATAGGATATTCTCCAGATTTTTATTTTAACAAAAACGTTTCATTAAAAAAAAAAGAACGAGTAATTAATAATGAACTTTTCTGTAAAAATTTTATTACTAATGAACTAAGAATAAATACTTTAAGCTTATGCTCAATGATATGTTAGGCGTAAAATGATTTTTGGGTTAATACTTAAATTCGTTCTTGAACATTCATTTATTCTTTAAATTAGTTTTTAAATAATTTTTTTAATTATATTAGTCTTTAAAAGATAAAACGTAAATCAAATTGGTATTTCTGTTAGTTAGATGATAACGTGTCAAGTTAAGTACCACGTGACATGATAATATGGTACGTTAATGCCATGTGTCACAAGATGATTGGTTGATATGTCAGGTCAGTGACATCTAACACGCCACGTGTCACTTGATATGTAAAAAAGTTATTTATAATTAAAATAGTCCCTTAAAATCCAGATATAAGTCATTTTCATTCATAAAATTTCAAAAATTAATCAAATTAGTTATTATATAATTTTTTTTATTTTTTTATAATATTAAATTTAAAATATTTTTTGATACTATTAATTAAGTATTTTTATTATTTTATGTAAAGATAATATTAAGGATTAAGGTCTAAAAAATAATATTAAAATTAGTACTATTAAAAAATATTTTAAATTTAATATTATGAAGAAAAAATAAAAAAAATTATATAAGAACTAATTTGATTCATTTTTTAAATTTTAGAGATAAAAATGACTTACGTCTAAACTTTTAGGGACTATTTTGATTATAAATAACTTTTTTACATGTCAAGTGATACGTGACGTACTAGGTGTCACTGACCTGACACAGTGACACGCTAATCAATCATCTTGTGACATGCGGTATTAACTGACTACGTCATCATGTCACGTGGCACTTAATGTGACACATTATTATCTAACTAACGAAATAACCAATTTGACTTATGTTTTATTTTTTAAAGATTACTATGACCAAAAAAATTATTTGAGAACCAATTTAAAAAATAAATAATATTTTAAAAATAAATTTAATTATTAATCCAAATATTTTCAAAATTCTGCAAATAAATTTTTATCCAATAATGTTTTCAG
>NC_029789.2:140247710-140253975 GCF_000816755.2 Arachis ipaensis | reverse complement strand
ACACAACACACACAACACAAGTTTTAATTTCATTCGAGACAAAATAATATGATTAAAAGTATTGTATATGTCATGAGTGACATAATAATGAGGGAACCAATAAAACAAAGTATATAAAGTTGTTAAGAAATAAAAACACCACATTGAAAATGATATTCATCAGTGGAGAATGTGACGGCATTTAATTTTTCCCCACCAGAAGAGTAAGAACAAAAGTTATTGTGGTCCTTCAGTTCTCAATGATTATTATTATTATTATATATTACGCTATGCTGTTTTGATTTTAAGTAGGGTGTACATGAGTTGGGCCATATTAGATTTGACTTAATTTAGATTCGATCCGAAATATAGATTGGACATCATTTTTAGACCCTAATCTGATCTTAGATCTGATGAAACTTACGCACTTTTAGACTGGATAAAAACCGAATAAAAATTGGGTAAAAATCGGATCTTTAGCATGTAAAAATTACCTAATCTCCAACCATTATTTCACAATTCACATAGTAAAATTCACTTAAAAGAAATAACAAGAATCAACCATTCTCTAAAATTAAAGCATAACTATAATCAATACTAATATTGTCTAATAACACCAAATATTTAAATCAATACAAATAACACAATATTATGCATTAGTCTAAAGTCTTATGCATTTTAAACATAAAATATTAACTTATAATCTTATAATGACTAATAACACAAAATATTAAGATTTACAATATTTAAATTCCACATAAGAATAGCCATCATCCATCACTAATAACACAAAATATTAATTGTGTATGATGACCAGGCACCGGGCCGAGTTCGGGTGACCCGAGTTATGGCCCGGACCTGATCCGAAATAATGACCGAGTCTATTTTTGAGACCCTTACCCGACTCTAGACCCGATGAAATCATAAAAAATAAATTATATTTCTTATTAATATTTTTATATTTTTTTAAATATAATTTTGTGTTTTTGTCTTTTTATCTCAATATCTCGTACCTGTAAATAAATACCGTCTTAGGGATCTTTATACATTTAACTCATCAACTTGATCTATTCATCAGAAAAATAGTTTCTTTCAAGTTTCACCTAAACTTATTTCAAATATTGGTTCAAGAATGTCTAGTTTTATCAAGTTTTCAGTTATGCCTTGAACTGGTGGTAACAATTTCGTTCTCACTTTAGAATTTGTCCTTATTAATTAGGTTAATTAATCAAGTTTTAGACACCTATCGAAAGATCTCTCTTCTATTTGAAGGTTCTTAAGGGATTAAAAATTATCCCTTCATTACTAATTACTAATATATAATATGGTATATATAGTAATTGATTTTCAGCAAATTTGTAATTTATTATCTTAAATCAGTTAATCACTAAAATATCGTACCAATTTAACTGATTATCTGATTTTTTTATTTTTAAACAATTCGCTACCAAACACTTTTATTTTGAACCGGACTAAATTTGTGGCTGATTTTCAGTTAATCGAATTGAATTGGCTGATCCATTTCGATTTTTAGAACCATAATTTCCAGCCTCTCCTATATATTATTTTTCTTAGTTTGTTTTTTTTTTTTTTGACAGAAGAAAACATATCATTCAAAGGAAAGCTAAACGGTACTTATAGATAATAAAGATAAATTAGATCTAAAATTAGAGAAGATGATTAGATAAATTCTATGCTGAACTATAAACTGAAAGTAAGCCCAACATTCGATTACAAAAAATCTTAACCAGTAGAAATATAGACAGATCTAAACTCTATGATTACTAAATCAACACTAAAAGTGAAGCAACATGTTGAAAAATCTGTTCTTCTCAAGATAATAATCACTGTATAAGTATATAATATATATGTATCACTTTCATAATGCATGAGTAGTGACTATAAATAGCAGTTCATGATGTCCCAAAATGGACAAGACTTTAATAACTCATTCGTCGCTGAACATTTTGTTTGCTTTCATGTGCAGCTTCATATGGATGCATTTTTCCTTGATTTTGAGGAATTAAGATAGTAACTTATCAATGCTAAATGATCGGACAAATTAAATCAATGAATGCGACAAAATGTGTCATTGTTGGTCCAGTTTTTATTTATTCATATGGAAATCATTATTTGTCAAGTTGAATAATTTTTTGTGTATTCTTTTAGGGGGACCAAGCTAAGCAAGGTACATATTTTACATGCAATGAAACATGACCCATCGTAACTAATTTTGGCAACAAATTAAAATTGAAGCAAGACCTATATACAATATATAAAGTTAATTATTATAAATAAATTGGAAAATAATGTTGTTGTTGTTGTTGAGTGTTGGTGATGATAATGATTATATTCTTGTAAAATTTTGTGTCTACCTACGTATCAAATAAGCATATTTAACTTGTCATATATAGTAGTTGTGTTGTCCATATATAAGAAACAAAATCTTATCATCCACAAAATTATCATGTGAACATTAATCGAACAAGTATGTATGTAAATATACAAAAAAGAATGATTCGAGTGAAAAATTCCAAACAATAGGACACCTCACAGATGGTTACAGGTAGTAAAGAAGACATGGATTGTTAGTTGAGGAGGGGTCATAATATATAAAAAGTGCTCACAATTATATATCACATTTCTTATTTAAATCATAATTATGTAGTGAAATCTATCCAACTAACATTTTCTAAAATAAAAGATAAATTATCTTTTTTTATATATATGTTTATGATTATTAGATAAAATTAATTAACTTATCGTTGGTTAATTTATCATTAGTTTATAATATGATATATAAAAGTATCATTTATGTAAAATGGAATTCATCTGATTTAATTTTGACCATTATTATTGCTGAAGTAGTGAAGTGCAATGAAATTTTGGTTCTTGTAGACTTCTAGTATACTCAATATTTGAGTAATAATTTACTAATAAATTATTTGAAACTTAAAGAATTTATTTCTTAAAAAAATTACAAATAATTCTTATCATATGTTACAATTGTTTTAATTTGGTTACAAATTATAATAAGCCTTTTGCATGGGACAAATAATTTGCAATTAAATTAAAACAAGAAAAATATTAGAAAACTATTAGAATTAATTATTTTTGGGTATCACTTTTAATTATTAACTCAATTTCTTTAGTTTAGTAATCTAATAAAATACTTTAACCTATACTTTTAAATATTGATAACTAATTATTGATGATCAAAAATAATAAATTCTAATGACTCTCTAATCTTTTTCATAAAACATTGTAAAGTTTCAGAAAGAAAATGGTTGGGGATATTACTAGGTCACAAATTTCCTTAAAAAAAATGACAAGAATCCAATATATATTGAACTATTAATCTACTCGGTATTTCTCTCCTTAGTAATTTTAAGCACATAATACATAAGATAAAAAAAAACAATACATTTGGAAAGTACAACGATCACGCAGAATAATGTTATTATAATAATATTTTTTAAGTAGTAATGTGATGTATGTAACTTCCTAAACATTTGTAATATATGAATTCGTATCATATAAGCGAATTACCCTACTAATAGATATACAACATAAATTTTGATATAAAAGTAAGTCATGATACATAGTACGGTTAATAGTTTTATAATCAATATATATCAATCTGATATAAAGAAAAAAAAAAAACAACTAATCGAATATATTCTCTTTCTTTTATTAATAAAAGACTTAGAGTGAAAATGAAATTATTTATTATATATCGGATAAAATTAAATATTGCTTACCTCAATAGTCTTTCTCTTGTTATAAATATTATCAATATCGACTAAATTAAAATTTATATATAATTTACATGTAAAAATTAAAATTAAGGAGACATTGTCCCTCTTTATCACTATGTGGCTCCGCCCTGTATAATTGCGTACTTAGCTTACTATGTAATAATAGTAATGTTTCAAACCAACTTAAGTTGGTCGAGTGGTCAACTCACTCGTCTGCTAAAACAAGTGTCAAAAGTTTAATTCTTGTTTTGTATATACAGTAATTCATTGACCAACAACAGACTTTTAAATAAAGCTTAGATTTGCGACAGATTAATCTTTAATCTATTAGACTGAAAAATACCATAAAAAACAAAAAAAAATTAATAACATTGTAAAATTCCAATTGACTTCTCAAGTAGTTAACAAAATTTCAAACTTCCAAACATGATTTATCTTGACTAATTATTAATGAGCCAAATCTTGACTTTAAATCTAGAATAAATAATGTATATTCATGTGAGAAACTCATCATGGAAAGAAAACACATACATACAAAAAGCAATTTAGTAGCATATACACATAATGCAAAGAAATTCAAATGATGAAGTCTTTTTTTTTTTTTCCTTCTCATTAGTCACCAAATAAACCCCTTGAATTGATTTTCAACTTAATAATAATGAAGACAAAATGCTAGGCATTTTCATTATAGAATGTCCCAAGTAGGTTGAATCGGCATATTCTCCCTTAGATTTATTTGTGGACAAGTTTCATTTTCACTCAATCCATTATCTTCAAACATTTATAGTCAAAATTCCTATATGCGTCTATTTTGTGGTCACACAAATATAATACCCAGATCCACACTTTGGATATTCCTTCTATGTATACTTTGAAGAGTTATATATTATAATTAAGAATAATTCTTTAAGGCATAAGATCAATTCATCATCTTAATTCTAAGTCCAAAGTTAATTTTTCAAGGGAATTGTGGGTCCATCATTATTAGTGGTAAAGTTGACAATTCAACAAACAATTTTCCTGCCGCGTACGTGGAGATGAGTATAAATGTGGAATAGCTGAGAAAATAAAACCAACTTGGGTTGGTCGAGTGGTCAGCTCACTCGTCCGCTTAAACAAGTGTCGGGGATTTGAATCCCGCTTTGTGCATGCAGTAACCTATTGGCCAGTGGTAGACCCTTAAATAGAGCTCAGATCCGCGACAGATTAGTCCTTGACCTGTCGAGTTGGGAAATATTGTAGAAAACAAAAAAAAAAATTAAGAAAATAAAGTAAATAAATAAATATAGAATTTTACTAACAAGTGTCATTAGACAACTTATTAAGGTGTCAAATATAAAAAATTTGTTTTAGATGACATAAGTTTTTAAAGAATTTATTGTATAGAAAATGTATAAAAATTAAGAAAACTTTTCAACATATGTATAGACACTTGTTAACTTTTTGGTTTTAATTTCTAATTTTTTTAAGTTAAAGTCATCCATTAGTCACCAAATAATAATTATTGTTATTTTCTCTTTTTGTTTTCTTAACGGAATAATATTATAAATTTCAACTAAAAAAACGTTAAATTCTTAGTTGATGTTAACGCTGGGTGTACATATGTACCTAGCATTATTCCTTTACCTAGTTCTTGGGACTTTCCTATAAGATTGAAAATCAAGAAAGCATCTGTTTTTTAGAAATAAAAAGTGAAAGGTTAACGCATCCTTATTACTTAAACTTGTAAAAAAATATTGAATTGAGGATCAATTCAATATTTTTTTGGTTTCTAACTGTATTTCCTATTCCAAAAGACTAAAAATTAATTTATTGTGGATCGAAGTTCTATTTAAAAATTTATTTTTAAGTAATGAATTATTGCATATATAAAATAAAATTCGAATTCCTAATTTTATTTAAATAGAATAAATTAACCACTAAATCATCTCAATTTATTTCGGTCATCAATTCAATAATAGGAGCATCAAAGAGTGTATATTCAATCAAATTAACATGGAAAAATTTAACTAAAATAAATTAAATATATTACCTTAAAGCTGTTGTCCTTCAGAGACCTTTATAAAAAGAGAAGCTCAACTCAATTGTATTTAGATCTCAACGAACACGGTAATATATCTACTTTTCTTATAAAATGTTTTAAATAATTTTCTTTTTGAAAGTTTAGCTAGTGTTATCTCCTTTTTCATTATCCAGTGTCATTAAGTATGCTCTGGACTTGCTTTTGTTTTCAGAAGATCCTGCCCATTAGAATATAGCACGGATAGGATCTACGGAAATTTCTCATAGCAGAAAAAAGACTCGATCTTATATATTATAATACCAAGTTCTGCTCGAACCCTTTAAATCTCATTGGATATGATGATTGATATGGATAAGCCAAAAGGTGTTATAGCATCGATCTTCTAAAATACTGGAGATCCACCCCTATAGTATATTAAAATATTAATTAATAACATAAATTATCTATTAAATAAAAATACTTTTGAATAAACATTTTTACAATAAATTATTAAGTTTGTGTCTTT
>NC_029789.2:140240637-140246172 GCF_000816755.2 Arachis ipaensis | reverse complement strand
AACTAAATTAAAATTTATATATAATTTACATGTAAAAATTAAAATTAAGGAGACATTGTCCCTCTTTATCACTATGTGGCTCCGCCCTGTATAATTGCGTACTTAGCTTACTATGTAATAATAGTAATGTTTCAAACCAACTTAAGTTGGTCGAGTGGTCAACTCACTCGTCTGCTAAAACAAGTGTCAAAAGTTTAATTCTTGTTTTGTATATACAGTAATTCATTGACCAACAACAGACTTTTAAATAAAGCTTAGATTTGCGACAGATTAATCTTTAATCTATTAGACTGAAAAATACCATAAAAAACAAAAAAAAATTAATAACATTGTAAAATTCCAATTGACTTCTCAAGTAGTTAACAAAATTTCAAACTTCCAAACATGATTTATCTTGACTAATTATTAATGAGCCAAATCTTGACTTTAAATCTAGAATAAATAATGTATATTCATGTGAGAAACTCATCATGGAAAGAAAACACATACATACAAAAAGCAATTTAGTAGCATATACACATAATGCAAAGAAATTCAAATGATGAAGTCTTTTTTTTTTTTTCCTTCTCATTAGTCACCAAATAAACCCCTTGAATTGATTTTCAACTTAATAATAATGAAGACAAAATGCTAGGCATTTTCATTATAGAATGTCCCAAGTAGGTTGAATCGGCATATTCTCCCTTAGATTTATTTGTGGACAAGTTTCATTTTCACTCAATCCATTATCTTCAAACATTTATAGTCAAAATTCCTATATGCGTCTATTTTGTGGTCACACAAATATAATACCCAGATCCACACTTTGGATATTCCTTCTATGTATACTTTGAAGAGTTATATATTATAATTAAGAATAATTCTTTAAGGCATAAGATCAATTCATCATCTTAATTCTAAGTCCAAAGTTAATTTTTCAAGGGAATTGTGGGTCCATCATTATTAGTGGTAAAGTTGACAATTCAACAAACAATTTTCCTGCCGCGTACGTGGAGATGAGTATAAATGTGGAATAGCTGAGAAAATAAAACCAACTTGGGTTGGTCGAGTGGTCAGCTCACTCGTCCGCTTAAACAAGTGTCGGGGATTTGAATCCCGCTTTGTGCATGCAGTAACCTATTGGCCAGTGGTAGACCCTTAAATAGAGCTCAGATCCGCGACAGATTAGTCCTTGACCTGTCGAGTTGGGAAATATTGTAGAAAACAAAAAAAAAAATTAAGAAAATAAAGTAAATAAATAAATATAGAATTTTACTAACAAGTGTCATTAGACAACTTATTAAGGTGTCAAATATAAAAAATTTGTTTTAGATGACATAAGTTTTTAAAGAATTTATTGTATAGAAAATGTATAAAAATTAAGAAAACTTTTCAACATATGTATAGACACTTGTTAACTTTTTGGTTTTAATTTCTAATTTTTTTAAGTTAAAGTCATCCATTAGTCACCAAATAATAATTATTGTTATTTTCTCTTTTTGTTTTCTTAACGGAATAATATTATAAATTTCAACTAAAAAAACGTTAAATTCTTAGTTGATGTTAACGCTGGGTGTACATATGTACCTAGCATTATTCCTTTACCTAGTTCTTGGGACTTTCCTATAAGATTGAAAATCAAGAAAGCATCTGTTTTTTAGAAATAAAAAGTGAAAGGTTAACGCATCCTTATTACTTAAACTTGTAAAAAAATATTGAATTGAGGATCAATTCAATATTTTTTTGGTTTCTAACTGTATTTCCTATTCCAAAAGACTAAAAATTAATTTATTGTGGATCGAAGTTCTATTTAAAAATTTATTTTTAAGTAATGAATTATTGCATATATAAAATAAAATTCGAATTCCTAATTTTATTTAAATAGAATAAATTAACCACTAAATCATCTCAATTTATTTCGGTCATCAATTCAATAATAGGAGCATCAAAGAGTGTATATTCAATCAAATTAACATGGAAAAATTTAACTAAAATAAATTAAATATATTACCTTAAAGCTGTTGTCCTTCAGAGACCTTTATAAAAAGAGAAGCTCAACTCAATTGTATTTAGATCTCAACGAACACGGTAATATATCTACTTTTCTTATAAAATGTTTTAAATAATTTTCTTTTTGAAAGTTTAGCTAGTGTTATCTCCTTTTTCATTATCCAGTGTCATTAAGTATGCTCTGGACTTGCTTTTGTTTTCAGAAGATCCTGCCCATTAGAATATAGCACGGATAGGATCTACGGAAATTTCTCATAGCAGAAAAAAGACTCGATCTTATATATTATAATACCAAGTTCTGCTCGAACCCTTTAAATCTCATTGGATATGATGATTGATATGGATAAGGTGTTATGTGTTATAGCATCGATCTTCTAAAATACTGGAGATCCACCCCTATAGTATATTAAAATATTAATTAATAACATAAATTATATAAAAATACAAAATACTTTTGAATATATCACTACTATCACTACTGGCAGTAATAACCTCATTTTTGAAACATTAACTTAATATGAACATGACAAATAAAACAGTGTTGAGTAAATATCATCTAACTTCAGGCGATATATATCAATACAAGTTACCTTAAAGAGAAAATAATTCAAAATGTACAGAAAATGACTAATTAATGGTTAAAAATAATAAAATTTATTAGTCTTCTTAGATAATTTAATTTGCCTCAGATTAATATTAGTCTTCTATCACTACTGGCAGTAATAACCTCATTTTTGAAACATTAACTTAATATGAACATGACAAATAAAACAGTGTTGAGTAAATATCATCTAACTTCAGGCGATATATATCAATACAAGTTACCTTAAAGAGAAATGAGAAATAATAATTCAAAGATTATTATTTTGGTAAACAAAAATATTACATATACACAAAAAATTTAGCTACTAAATTTTTATTTTAACATATATTTTATATAAATAATTGATTGAGGCTTATTTTTTGTATATATATATATATAACATGGTTGTGTACAGAAAATATGACTTATTTTATTTATTTATTTTTTACCGAAGATATGGAAACTCGATCCCACAACCTCTTAATTGAGTATGGGGAGACTATGTCATTTGAGCTATTGCTTCTTGGCCAGAAAATATGACTTATTATTTTATTTTATTTATTAGTTTATATAAAATCCCTATCCAAATTAATGTATATAGGTCCAAATTTGCAATTTCTTATTAGTTTATATATGCATACTCTGAATCACTCCCAAAAATCACGAACTTAGTTACATTACTTTATTGTTATAGAAAACCATTATTTCATGTAATACAAGTTAGTTTGATCAAGCGTTCCTATATTTATGCTAAGGTTTTATTGGACTAATTATAATATTATATAATCATCATCATCACTCAACAAGAATAGAGCAACTTACTATTCATCTTGAAAATGTGTCCGACACATGTTTCCCGTTTCTTTGTAATTAACTATATGTTGATTGATGAATGCTTTAATTTAAGGAAGAAAACTCTTAGAACAAACAAATTTTAGAAAGGTATTAAGAAGTAGCATACTATATATAACACTATATGATGAGAAGTGGAATAATCAGATCAAAAATGCTAATTCAACAGCTTATTTTTTTTTCTTTGGTTAAAATATCTGATTAGCCATTCTTAAATTATTAGACCAATTTAATTAAACTTAATTTTTAAAATGACTTAGTCGTATAATATTATCTTAATTATATTTATATTAAAAGCTAGACGGCCACTACAAGTGGTCCATAAATCTTCTCAACACACAATCAAACTTTACTACTTTATCGAAACTTTCTTCTTTTAATTGAAAAAACAAAGTTGTATAGCGCCAAAAGGTAGGAGTTGATCAATGAATCTTTGTCCAATCACTTGTTTCTTTTTTCCATCATATGTCTCTAACATGTTGAGTCATTGACATAGCAAATTAAAGCACTTCACATAATTATTGAAAAACTAAACATAATAATAATAATATAACTCCATGAATAGGTATAGATGTCCATGACATGATATGGTAGAAAAATTATTCAATTGAATATACATATCTATTGATGTACTATACAAAGAATTTAATTAGTATATAATCAAATTAAAATATCTTATTATTGCATAAATAATCATAAGTGGTGTATATCCCTAAAAGGGTGCATATTTCCCTAAGGAATATTAATATAAAGAGTAATTAATAACATGTAAATCTTAATATAATTTGGTTTAAGTAACACTAATTGGACCAAAAAAGAAGGAACTGGGGGATGTTGATTTATTTTGATCTTCTGGGGCTGCAAGAGTGAGCTCCAAATCAGGCACTGTTGACGAAGAATTCATGTGTTGTTGATGATGATGATGAGGCCAAAATGGTTGATGATTATGATTATAATTATCATTGTTAATGGTATTTACTTTTAGGTCATTATCTGATTTGATTTCTTGATGAAATGGGGTAAGGCGCCCTAGAAGTGATAGAGTGGCATGATCAATGTCATTATTCTCAACAACTTCTTCTAATTTTGACTCATTACAAACAATAACACTTGAATCTCCTGATTTGCAATTAGATATGCCACCAACATCATCATGAAATTCTGTTTTTGTGTTATTGTTGCCTATGCCAACCTGCCATATCCATCAATTACAAACTTCAATTATATTGGGATTCAAAATACTATGCATTATTATTAAAAATAGTATTTATTTATAAATACATCTGTTATTTTATACATTTTTATTATATTTTATAATATATTTTATATAAATAATTAATTGGATGGCTAATTTTTTGTAAAATAAACAATATGATTCGGATTAGGTGCAAATTCAGGTGCAGTCGACTTCACGTGAAGTTGATACCTGACAGTCATTAGATGATTTGACTGATTTGACTAAATTTTTATCTAACGGCTCTCGGATATCAATTTCACGTGAAATCGACTTCACCTGAGTTTTTACCTTCAGATTAAGAGTTTAAGACTATCAATATAACTATCTTTATAAAAAATGTTATATATACATAAAAAATCATCCACTAATATTTAACTCATTTTTAATGTATATTTTGTATTTTAACTTGCATTTTACACAAATGATTTTGTTTTTGTTTTATATACAAATAACGTGATTGTATATTTATACCATAGGTATAAGTTTTAAGCAAATTATTGCATTAATAAAAAGCAACCAACATATCTATAAATACAAATTACTTCTAAATATATACATTGACTTTTAGATGTTAATAAATTTGTTAAAAAAAAAAAGAAAGAAAAATCCTCTGTTTAATTAATTAATTTCAAATTGATGTAAAGAAATGGAGAATTGAAGTAATATACATACCAAGTCAAAGAGACTTGAGCGTCTCTTCTTCTTATTGATAGTTGCCAATCTGAGAAAGTACTTTTGAGCATGGCTTGCAACTTGGGTTGGAGTTCTTGTGGTCACATAGTTTCTAGATATTCCTCTCCAATCACCCTTTCCTAGTTTCTCAAGTCCAACAAGGAAAGTTCTGTGCTCTTCTTCTGTCCATGGAACTCCTAAA
>NC_029789.2:140240248-140240504 GCF_000816755.2 Arachis ipaensis | reverse complement strand
GAACTCCTAAATAATAATAATAATATTATTATTATTATTATATCCCAGAAAAATAGAATGTTATATTAATTCATGAATATAAAATCATAGATGAGAGTGATGACGATGATAAAGTTTAATTTATTTTTCCAGTAAAAAATACTCCATACTTCCTAAACCATTTCAGACACTATATAAATCCATATATGTTAATAAAAGATGAATATAATATACAAATATAGAAGGATAAGAATTAAAAAATAAAGAGTAAAGTATA
>NC_029789.2:140239484-140240200 GCF_000816755.2 Arachis ipaensis | reverse complement strand
TTGGAAGTTGGAAGATAAAAAATATATTTTATCTAAAAATAAGAAAAACTGAAAATTAAAGAAAATCTAATTATTAGTATAGACATTATTATTATTATTTGAAGATTGTTTGAGATTGAAGATTGTAATTAAATTATGATGATTATTGATAATAAAAATACCCTTTTTCCTGTCTTGAGGGGGAACGATGAGACCATCTGAAAGGTAGCCAAAAGCAGAAGAATTATTGTTGTTGAGGGTGATGTTATCATCAATGGGTAATCTTGAAGATGAGAAGGAAGAAGTAGTAGTAGTAGTTGTTGAAGATGAAGAGGGCAATGAATCCATGCTAAAACTTTTCTTCATTGCAACACAACAAGATGAAGATGATATATCAAGTTGAACCCCAAAGAGCCTAAGCCCTACAAAACTATTATTATTATTATTATTATTTGTTCCTCCTCTCATCATCATCATCATAGGTGATGTTGTGCATGTTCTTGAATTGTGCCCTATGTTCCCACAATGTGAACACTTCCTCCCCATTGTTGTGTGTGATGATAATAATAATAATTAGAATGAAGAAGAGAAGAATGGAGAAAGCAGCAATAAGAGATGTGTTTTGGAGGTATATATCATGATCATGATCATGAGTGTGGGGTATATGAAATTGGACAGAATTTTTCGTTGCTTGGACATAGTTTATTCTTCCATATTTAATCTTTTTATTTATTTAT
>NC_029789.2:140238804-140239200 GCF_000816755.2 Arachis ipaensis | reverse complement strand
GACAAAAAAATATTTAAAATTTATCTTATTTAATATTTATTAATTACTATTAAAATTAATAAATACCAAATAAAATAATTTTTTTATTATTAAATATTTTCGTTTTTTTAAAAGAAAAAGAATAATTGTGCTCACAAGGATATATAGATAATAGATAGATTCCTTATGGGTTATTTGTGTCTCTGGATCTATTAACGGTACACGTGTATCTATCTTGGATTATTCTTGGAAGTTAATTTGACCATTCATGAATTACAGATCCAAAATCTATATTAATTGATTGTTGATGGGTAACTTTTTTTTATATACAGGAGAGATCTGTTTAATTATATCATATTATTTTGGCTTGCCAAATTTCAAATTCAAACATCAATAAATATATAATCAAATTAAATA
>NC_029789.2:140235753-140238716 GCF_000816755.2 Arachis ipaensis | reverse complement strand
AATCATATTTGTCTGTATTTTTAAATTATAATATATATATTAAAATAAAATATTATGATAATATATTAAGTTAATTCAAAATTTTATAACATTTTATTAGAATATCAACGTATTGATGGGAATGAATCCCTTCTAGTGTGTTTAATTACATAAGGAGGACAGTTTAGACTTGGATCAATTAGTCAAAGTCTACATAATAAGTACTTTCATATAGCTAAGCGTATGCTCTAATTTATCTATTTGAATTTTTTAGTTTCTAGCTATAAGTTAGATTTCACCTATATTAAGAACTTATCAGAATATAATTTATTCAATTTTGATTCAGATATTATTAGAATAATGCATTTTTGTGTGTATTGTAAGAATTTTTTATTTTTAATATTGGAGTAGTAGTGGCGTTTTTCTTAAATGTGGATTGTTGGGGTGTTATACTTAAATGTGGGATCGTTTAACTAGAGAAGCAAAAATCGGACCGTCCAATTTGTTAGAGGTACACAAATCGGACCGTCTCATTTCTAGAGGTATAGAAATCGGACCGTCCGATTTCTGAGAGGTACACAAATCGGACTCAGGGATTTCTGAGAGGTACACAAATCGGTCCCAGGGATTTGTGTTAAAAAAAATTAAAAAATTTTACGTACAGAAATCGGACCCAGGAATTTGTGTACTTTCACAATTTTGAAAAACACCAAAAATTACAATATTAAAGTATATCACCACTTTTACTTTCATAACAAAAAAAATTAGGTTGGAACATGTTTTATGGATCTAATGTGTATGTATCTAAAATATTTCAAATATACTATAGTGCTCAATCTTTTTAAGATAAATAAAAAAGAATTTTTTTTATAAATAATTAAATATTAATAGAAATACTCAGTGACCAATAATAATATTTATAATAAAGTTCAATTAACTACTTTTAATTGTATTTTTTCCTTTTTTTTTTACTCACGCATTTGCAATTCTAATTTCTTTCTTTTGTTATTTTTTTTTTGTCTTCTTTTCCTGCATTTTCTCCTCTATCTTTTTTCCCTTCTGTGTTTTTTTTAGTTTTTTTTATTTTATAAAAAAAACAAGAATAAACAAGAGAAACAAAAAATATTTTAAAAAGGTAAAAAAAAAATCAGACAAAGAGCACACAAATAAAAAAATATAAAAATTCGTGAATGAAAACATCAAAATTCTGCATTTAAAGAGAAAATAAGCTAGGTTGATGTATCATAAATAGAAAAAACAAAACAGATATTTAACACAGAAATTTTTTAACAAAAATACATAAATTTTGAAAAAAAAATGAAAAAAACACATAACTTTTTCACACAAACAACAATATTTTGATCAAACAAAAAAAAAACTTGTTTACACAATTTTTGGACAATAAATACAAATATTTTAAGAAAAATATATAAAAAAGAATACATAAATCGTTTGATGATAAATACGCAAATTTTGGAAACGAAACAAAAAAAATAGAAGAAAAATAAGCATAAAAAAAAACATTTAGAAAAGAATCACAAAAACAAAAAAGAAAACAGAAAAATTTGTGAATGAAAATATAAATTCTGTGTTACGGAAAGAGTAGGCTAAACTAATGTCACAATCATATTGAATATTCAAACTTATTTTCAAAAAATTTTTCATCGGATATTTTGGTCTCTAATAAATTTTATTATTTAAAAGTCCTCAAGAATTATTTTCATCGTCAAATTAATTTGTTCGACTTTAACTATTAAATACTTTTAGAGAATAAAAATTTATATTAGAAGATTTTTTTTTAATATTTATTCCACATCTGTCTCTTTTATGGTACTCTATCATTTTTTTTTATACTCTTTTTCTTTTTCTCGTTAATATACATATAATTTTTACTATAAACAATAAATATATAGATATGTATATATATTAATTATAAACTTGAAATTTTTTTAAAGATAAACATATGTAGAAAATGCATAAATTCTTTTATTTGACACTGGAATTTTTAGGATAAACACAAAATTTTTATTAATATACACAAATGATTTTAGGAGAAATAAGAAAAAAAATACAAATTTTTTATTCGAACACAGAAATTTATTTATCTAAACTCAAATAATCTTTTTACAATAGATACAAATTTTTTCAAGAGAAATAAATAGAGAAAATGCATAATTTTTCCGCGGCAAACACGAAAATTTAAAATATATATAGTTTTAGGAGAAAGTAGACTAAACTAAACATGCAACCTTAATAGTAATTCCTAGAAAAACTCATGTTTGTATATATGACTCTTAATTTTATTGACATAGGCATGATGAACATTTAATGTCATAATTAATAAGACAACTATATTGGTTGATTTTATTTGGTGATCCAAATATTCACTGGGAGGTTAGGTCTATGTTAACTCTGTGGAAAGAGAAATATCACAGAAAAGAAGTACTTTGAAATTGCATTCAACTAACATTACTTGCCCTTTGGGGTAACAACAGCAGTGAGAAGAGTAAAGCTAATCAATTCTTTAAATATAAATTTAGTTTAAGAGATTTGATTTGGACTTACGACTAAATGGAATGAGAATAATATAATTGGGCCCACAAAGGATTATACTAATAAGATGTTACATTTTACTCGAAATAGTATAAATATAAAAAGAAAATAATCCTTGTAATTTATTAGTAAATTATGTTAAATGAAATTTTTTTTTTTAATTATTTCTCTTTTCTATTCCAAATACATTTTATATCATTTTATGTTCACCCTAATTATACGGTCATTGAATGTTTGCATCTATTGTATCCGTACGAAGTACAGACACTTTGTTGAGTTGTTCTATCCGTATGTCGAATACATTTTGAATACGACACCGTTTGACACGTGTATTTGTTGTGTCTAATTAACTGTGTCTTAATAAAAAAAATAAAAAAATTTTTTCAAACATACTTAAACACACTTAAATATCAACAAGTGTCAGTATATCC
>NC_029789.2:140234298-140235599 GCF_000816755.2 Arachis ipaensis | reverse complement strand
TAAACCGAACTCATCATTATGAGTTCAATTTACCAAATTATTGACGAACTAAACTCAAATCGATTCACGAGTTAACTTAATTCATTTCTATCATCACTTGCAATGAAATTATATAACGTACACCTACCTTTGTATATTTATAATTTTATTTACATAAAAAAAAAGGTGAAGAGGACGTGATAATTTAATTTCTTATTTTTTGAAGTTTCATCCGGCCAACTTAAATTTTGAATGTTTCAAATGTAATTCCACTCTCCAACTCGTGAGTCAATAAATTTCCTCTTGTTCAAATTCAAAGTAAGAAATTAACATATATAACACCTTGCTTTAATTTATTCAAGGCTAGAAACCCTTGTGCGGTTTCCCTTAAATTTACTCATCATCAATGGACCTGCATTTTATATACATTTCACAATATATGAAAAGGTTGTTATTAATTACCTCTTATTAAGTCCACTTTCTTAATATTGCCATTAATTAACTTGTTAATTATCAGCCCTTCCTATGCGGTTTAGTAAAGGGATTTGATAAAGACAACTAATTATAATAATCAAAACATGCCACTTTCCACAAGGATTAATTAATTATCATTATCAACAAAAAGTAAAAGGTATAGTTGGAAAAAGGGTTGGGTTAAGTTGCACATGTTAGGTCTCAATTAAGTTCGAGTTTTGTGAAAATAAAAAAAAAATAATAAATAGTACCTTTTTTTTTTAACCTACTAAAAGTGCTAGCTATAGTATTTTCTAGCTAGCTTAAACAAGATTGCCTCCTATTAAAAATAATTGTAGTTTTTAGTTAAAAAAATAAAGAAAATATACCAAGAATCTAAGTAATAGCTGCTGTCCTACCTAATATATATAGTAGATAGTGAATTTATATATAATTTATTTTCTTTCTGTTTGGGGTTAAGAAATAGTTAGTGATTTTCATGTTATTATTATATATGAGCCAACTTGTGGAGAATTTAAGTCCAGATTGTGACTTTGATTTTTGATATAATAGAATTTGAATAGAAAGAGAGAATTCAAGTTGAGCATTAATAATTAAATATATATTCTTGCAGCTGAAAATTCATATTCATATATATCTAGTCATTCAACTAAGGCTCATTTGGCATTATTAAGGGGAAAGAATCTTCTTATTGCAAGAGAAGATACTATTGACCCAATTCTATATACTATGATATTTAATTTGTTATATATGTGCCTAGAGCTAGCCCCATTAATTAATTTTTATTTTGCTTAGTAATTTAATTTACTCAGTCACCAGTCCTTTCAATATCTTTGAGGAGTACCATC
>NC_029789.2:140227450-140234185 GCF_000816755.2 Arachis ipaensis | reverse complement strand
AACAACTAACAAAATAATTAAACTTAAAATTAACCAAAAAACCATGAATGTGGATTTATATATATCTTCTAATAACCTTTGTTTTTCTCATCCTTCACTACTTTCATTATCGAATGAGTTGCATTATTGCATTCGAAGTAAAGTCTTCAATCAAAGTTAATTTACATCTCTATCAAAGAAAAATGACTTTTTTTTTAAGCAGCCATCATATACTGTATGTGATGACATATATCGTATATTGTGTTCCTAATTATTTATAGAAACAAATATTATTTCTAATTACTCCTGTATATATGATTAGAAAAAGAAGCACCACTTTCAAACACATAGGATGTGGAAAAAAGATAAGGTAACGAACGGGGTAGGTTTGGTTCAAAGGTCTCAATCAATCAACGAATATATATTAGAATAAAGTAACAAATAAATTCTTAAAAATTATATTTATATTTTGGATATATTATTTTTTTTATTAATATTCTTTTTAAAAAAACTAATATATTCAAAGTATAAATTTATTATAAAAATTTATTTGTCCTCTTATTCGTATAATTATATAAACAATTGATACATAGCATTAATTAAATGACAAATTAAAAATGCTCTTTTTTTTTTATCATGATCAATCAGTCATATTATATCAAGTGAAAGTTAATACTAGGGACAGTATGTGGCCACTCAAGCTGAAAAAGATAGATTACATCACTAAAATCCAGTAGCAAAGTGAAACTTTTACTGAATGTCCAATGTGCAAGCACTTGGATTCTCAAAATATATATAGTAGCAACAATAATAATTATTAATTATACATTCAACCATTGAATTTGCTACAGCTGCATTTTTATCGAGAGCACGTATAGAGGATACATAGCATTTTTCTGAATCTAGAGGCACCACTTGGTGGGGTTGAAGGATCATGATAACTGTATGTTTTGTTTAAAATTTAAATATTAATTTAAACTCTATACACCTCTGGCATAAACTAATATATTAATTATTTAATAGTTACCTAAATAGATAAATTTAACCAAACAAAAGTGAAAATCGATGCACAATTATTAATCAATTAATAATAAACTTTTAAATAGAATTCAAAAATACAGTAAATTAGTTTTTAATTTGTTAGACTAAATTAATAAATAAATGTAGNNNNAAAATATTAAAATTAACAAAATATTATGTTAAACGAAACGAATATATTTAATACTTAATTGAATATTTTATTTTATTTAATAAAATATTTTATTAATTTTAATATTTTTATTATGATAAAAATTTAATTATAAAATTTAATATGATATATAAATTTAATTGAAAGAAATAAAAATTTAATTAAAAATTCAGTGTAATCATACGAATAGACAAAATAATTAAATCTTTATATAATGATGAGTTGATATAGCACTATATTGAGGGAAACATTATCATTATTGAACTTAATCACCTTGATATCACAACCAATCTTAGTTTTATATTTATTTTTAGGTTAACAGTGTTATCAATTATTGATGCCAGTGAATAATTTAGAAGAACAGTAAGATTCATATCTCTTTATCTCTTGGATAATATTATATAGATAATTACTTTGGACATTGAATTAAAATAACAAGGATAAAACAGTAATAATGAAAGGGATTGAAGGACACATGGGGAACGAAGATGGAGAGAGTAACACTTTGGTATATGTATTTGATAACTCAAATTGACCCTAAATCACAAAAAGATTTTTTGTGTAGATTGATGTTACACTTTCCACAAGTTACATCTCAAATTAATCGTTAAGAACTTTTCCTTTTGGTGTGAGGCGAAAAAAAGTGTAATAGCTTGGTGAAAAATGAACACGATATCAGCCCAATAAGTTAAGGAGTAATCCGTCGCAGATGAGTTCCATTTAAAAGCCTGCTGCTAGGTAATAAGTTATTACATACACAAGTCGAACCTAATATGACTAGCCCACACCACAGTTTTACACTTTCCACTCTCCTCCATTCTTCTAAATTATGTATTACTTCTCTCTTTTTTTGCTCATAAATATTTCATAATTTATTTTAAAGCTTCAATTTTTTGGTTCGGGCTTCAGGCTTATAAATATACGTTGAAATTTTGATATTATAAGCTCAAATTCTTGATTGGATTATTACCATGGATATTAGGATTGATATCAAGTAAATAAAGTGAGAAAATGAGCAACTTTTATTATTAACTGGTCGCACTAAGTAAAAATTAAAATTTCAATAGTGATTCTCTCATTTTTTTTATGAACTTTTTACTTTAAACGATTTTTTTTCGGATATTCTATTTCTCATAAAATTAATGTGTGAAATATGTTACATTATACATCAATAATGTGTTATGTGGTTGATGATGATAATATTTTTTATTCTTCAAGTGAGTTAATCAATGACAAGTTTCAGTCTATGTAATTCATATGGATAAAGGTGATATATCATTTCCATTATTGGTCAATAATACGTTTCTCTCTATTTTATGACTAGCATTCTGTGAGGATTTATCAAACCAAGTTAAGGAATCATAAAAGAAAATTTTGTATTGAAATTGTTCTTTAATGTATTAAATGTATCAAAAACTTCAATTTTTTCCTATTCACTCCTTCCTTTAACCATTAGTGTTAGCAAAACTCCTCTATCAATTTCCACAACATTTAGCTTTCTGGTGTATATATTGCATCGAAGAACTCTGAATTGATTAGTTTAAATAGTCCAACAAGAAAATATTCCGTACTTACCTCAAGGTATTAACACTAATCCTTAAATATTACAGATTAAATGAGATATAATGAGAAAGAATTTAATAGAGACAAACAAAAGACAAAGGGAAAGAATTACCAACTTTCAAAGGTCAAAACCCAATTTTTTCATTCCAAATTCAAGAATTTGCCAAACCTTCCCAAGTAGGATTTGTGTGTTTCTTCTGTTTGGAGTTCAATTAAGGAAACATTTGAAAGCTCACTTATGTTGGAAGTTTATACATTTGTATTACACCTAATGTGATTTGTTTAAGCTAATTAGAGATATTAGTTAGTTAAATTGATGTACTCCTGTACTCCTATATATATATATATATGCTTGTAAGCAAATACCAGTAATAAATTCACAATTCTTTCCCACTTTGCATCCCAATCATTTGGGACTAAAAAAAAATTAAAAGTAGAAAAATAACCATTTACACCAAAATAAAGTAATCTAGACAAAATTTGAGAGTTATAAATAAATTCTCTTGATGCTACAAGCTCTGAATAGTACAACAAACTCTTCTGTAATAAAAGAAGAGAATCACTTCAAAATGAAGCAACTTCCTTAGAGCTCCTGGCTAGCAATTATAATATACACTAGTACACATGAACTTGTATTTTTCAGCAGAAACTGCTTCAGATATCTGCAAAAACAGCCAAAACTGGAAATTTGTTAGAATTAATTAATGACGATTAAAATAATCCGGTTCCGTGATTACAAGTTCATTTTGAAAACAAGAGGGTCCTCACTCCTCTGAAGCATGTTATAGGCTCACCTAAGCATGCTTTATGAGCCATTCCAGTGTCTAAACTTGCATATTCCACGACGATCTTCTACAAAAGAGTTGCGAATAGACTGCAACATGGCTCGTACAGCAGGAACACAAGTCAATTCCTCGTGTTGCTCCTGAGAAAATAAGTTTAATGTACGATTTAACAACCGAACAGATCACGGTTACCTGAAAGCGATAAAGCAAAATAGAGAAATACCACTTCGGCAAGCCTGTCCTCAAATGACCCAGCATTTGTATCAGCACGCATGAATATTTTTCGATAGGCTGCTTTAAGGCTCCTGATCTGGATTATTAAACAAGAGAAAAGTTTAGTTGCAATGAAAAACAATTCAAGACCAGTAATTTTAAAATTTTTGTTAGTATAACCTCTGCACTGCTGAATCCACGTCGAGTCAGGCCCACTAAATTTAGACCCCGAAGCTCCGCTCTTTCTCCGGCTACCATCGTGTACTTTGGGACATCTTGTGAAACCTTCATTTATGTAAGAACATGACATTGTAGTTGCACACCTGAGTAATGTTAAATCATTTGGCATGGTAACAGTATTTGCTTTAACAAGTTATACAAGGAAAATTCGATATCAATAACACATTAGGCCCAGTTTAATCAACTTTCTATTAATCATCCCGATGACCAATAATGCTCTATTGAATTCCAAAATCAAGAACAACCAGATTCCTCATACAATACTTACTAATCACAGCCTTCATAAACTTTTTTCTAATTGGCTTAGATGTTGTATGCTATCCTTACATGATATCATAACAATCATATTTTTTTTGTTACAAACAGAAAAATTTGAAACGATGAGATTCAAAGTAAAACGTACCACGGAACCACCACCAAGAAAAGAGAAAGAGCCAAGATGGCAGAATTGATGAACAACCGTAGCTCCTGCAGTGTGAACATAGTCCTACATATGAAAAACATTAATTATTTTCCAATCCCCGCTTCATACACAGGAAATTAACCAAAGAAAATTTATCATGAAAGGTAGCATAGGTTATGAATAGGGCTTACTTCCACCACAACATGCCCAGCTAGAAGAGTATTATTCGCTAAAATGTTGTTGTTACCAATCTTGCAATCATGAGCAATATGACAAGATCCCATGATCAAATTGCAATCACCAATAACCTAGTCATATGAAGACGGTAAGAGTGTAAAAAAGGTATATATGTGTGTGCATCTGTGAAATATTTCCTTCGAAAGCAATTTACTAAAGCCGAATATCGTTATTATCTCCAATTTCCAGGAAACATTCATCCTCTAGCTACAGGGTAAGCAAAATTTAGAAAACTTATTATGTTCCCAAAATAAAGAAAACATGAATTACAGGACTTTGCCACATATAACATTTGTGAACACACTGAAATTGATTCATAATATGGATGTCGTAATTTTAATAGTACAATAGGAAATGACAATTGACAAAATGATAACACAACATTATTAAAAAAAATCCCCAAACTAATTAATCTGAAACATACCTTGTATTTCAAATCTTGACATTTGACACCAATCACAGCATGATGCCCGATTATGTTATTGTTTCCAATGACGGTACATCCAGGATAATCATCACCAACAATAGCACCACTGCCAAACAGAATTCCCCAAACAATATTATGATCATGTAATCGATGAAAGCAAACTACTCAGAAGAAGAAAAACTTAGAAGAACATAATAGGATAACATTGAACTCACGCCATCATCATACAATTGTCCCCTATATATGTATTTCCAAAAATATGGCTTCCAGGATGCAGTTGACAACCATTCCCCAACTTCGCGGAGGGACTCACAGTACAAAAAGGTCCAATGGAAACCCCCTAAGCATAACAAGAAGAGACCCAACGAAAACTTAAGAAGTGAACATATGAGTGCACAGCAAATTTGCATTGATATCAAATGAAGACCGCAAAACACAATAATAAAGTAAACAACAATGCAAACTACAGGTACATATTAAGTGTCCAGAACGAACACCAAGCTCTTTACCTTAATACCATTATGCTTCATTCTTTTTACTTTCTGAATTGCACAACAGAAGGCAGAAGCTATGTCTGTCTTTTATTTATGGTAACAAAACAGACCATGAATTCATGTTCGGATACACTTCTTCTAAACTACAAATAATCTCCGCATCCCGTTCAAATCTTATGGTTTGACTAACAGAAGCAATTAAACAAACAAGTGGTGACCAGTGACCAGTACCACAAAAAAACAGGGACAGAGTCTAATAGAACACAAATTAAGGTCCAAATCATACAATTCTCATTCAAACGATATAATCTCCCTAACAATAGTGAATTCACTACTGGTATTTTCTTACAAGTAAAGTATATATATATATATAGGAGTACATCAATCTAAGTATCTAATTAACTAATATCTCCAATTAGCTTAAATAAATCACATTAGATGTAATAAACTAGGATAATGGAGAAAAGGATGAAACTTTGGTAGAATACTAGAACCCCAATAGAAGAAGAAGAAGTACCTGGCCGATGAGAGCATTGGGATGAACAATTGCGGTGGGGTGAATGAAGCATGGGTTTGTGGCAGTGTTGGAAGAGTGGACATTAACACTTTGCTCCTCCTCTGCAAAACCTGCAAAAACATGACACAGCACAGCAAAGAAGTGGCACAATCAAAGAGAGAGAAAACCATAATAAGAACCCAACAAGGAAGAAGAAAACAGAGTCAAGGTTGGTGGAGAGAGAGAGAGAGAGAGAGAGAGAGTAAAGTGATGGTTTACCGGAGAAGAAGCGTGGGTGGAACACTGAACTTGGGAGGATGCGGCTGCTGCGGCGGCTGAGAGCGGTGAGTTTAAGGAACAGCGACGACATCATTTAGTTTCAGTAGATGCTGCAAGCTAGCAACTACCATCAACCACTTGAATTTTGTTTTGACTAAATTACAATTTACAATTTTACACCATTCTTTCTTTCTTTCTTTATTTTTTGGGTTTAAAAAAAATAATTTTGATATAACTTTATATGAATTTATGTAATCATCGATGAACATTTTAGGGCAGTACTAATATACCCTTGAGTCAGGTTCTTGTTTGAACTTTATTAAATGGTAAATTATTAATTTATTTTCTTTATTAAAAAGATATGAGATTCAAATTCACCTCAATATTTTGTAGAAAATGATAAAATTGTATCTCGTTGGTCATCGAAAAT
>NC_029789.2:140223215-140227426 GCF_000816755.2 Arachis ipaensis | reverse complement strand
AAAAATAATAAATATAATTAATTAAAATAGTAAATCATTTTTAAAGATAATAATAATATTTTATTTAATAAAAAATAAATATAAGGGCAATTTACCCATATAAATAAAATGGATGAAAACTTTACTCAAATACACAAAATAGAAATTCTTTACGTACATGTGCATTTTCACACTTCTATGTAAATCGTGGAAAACTACCACGGTTTCTGATTTTAACATAAACCGTATGGTGTTTGTGGTTTGTGTGTAAATCGTGGCAAGCTCCAACGGTTTACGAAGAGAGAAAGCTAAGCATAAACCATGGCAAGCTTCCACGGTTTATGAAGGAGGAATTTTTATCATAAACCATTTATTTTTAGATGTTTGATTGCATCAATGTGGTATCATTTAGACTGCGCATGATAATTGTGACAGAATACATGTATATAATAGAAGCTCAAACCGCTTAAACTATCAAATACATAGCAGATAATATATTAGACAATTCTCAAACTTTTTTAACTATCATTTCCTGTTACTTCATTATTGTGTCATGTCATGCACCCAACAAAACTAATCTAAAGTAATCTAATCTTCACTCTCAAATCTCAATACTTACTCAATACACAATAGTAAAACAATTTTGTTAACACATTTATCGTATTTTTTTTAAGTTTTGGATTATAAAATTAAAGTATCAATTATATATATAAAATATATATTAAAATGTAAAATATATATTAAAAATAAATAAAATAATATATATTTATACAAAATTATATAATAATTGATTTTATATATATATATATATATATATATATATATATATATATATATATATATAATCAATTATTATATATTTTTGTATAAATATATATTATTTTATTTATTTTTAATATATATTTTACATTTTAATATATATATATATATAAAATCAATTATTATATATTTTTGTATAAATATATATTATTTTATTTATTTTTAATATATATTTTATATTTTAATATATATTTTATACATATAATTGATACTTTAATTTTATAATCCAAAACTTAAAAAAAATACGATGAATGTGTTAACAAAATTGTTTTACTATTGTGTATTGAGCAGTGAGTATTGAGATTTGAGAGTGAAGATTAGATTACATTAGATTAGTTTTGTTGGGTGCATGACATGACACAATAATGAAGTAACAGGAAATAATAGTTAAAAAGGTTTGAGAATTGTCTAATATATTATCTGCTATGTATTTGATAGTTTAAGCGGTTTGAGCTTCTATTATATACATGTATTCTGTCACAATTATCATGCGCAGTCTAAATGATACCACATTGATGCAATCAAACGTCTAAAAATAAATGGTTTATGATAAAAATTCCTCCTTCATAAACCGTGGAAGCTTGCCATGGTTTATGCTTAGCTTTCTCTCTTCGTAAACCGTTGGAGCTTGCCACGGTTTACACACAAACCACAAACACCATAATCTGTGGTAGCTTGCCACGGTTTATGTTAAAATCAGAAACTGTGGTAGCTTCCCACGGTTTACATAGAAGTGTGAAAATGCACATGTACGTAAGGAATTTCTGTTTTGTGTATTTGAGTAAAGCTTTCACCCAATTTATTTATTTAGATAAATTGCCCTAAATATAATATCTAAAAGTTAGGACAAAAAAATAAAAAAAATTTTAGATATCCACAAATAAGTAAAATTGTAAGAATATATGAGTTAAGCTCCACTTTGGTCCTGAGATTGGCGAGTTGCACTGAATTAGTTCTCGAGATCCCAATTGCACTAAATTAGTCCCACAGATTTGTAAAAATGCACCACGTTAGTCCTTCTTCCAATTTCCGTCACCGGAGCACTGACGCCGTCAGTGACGTGGCCAGTTCTTGCCACGCTGGACCCAGCAACGATTAGATGACATGGCAATAAATTTGATTAGCTCCAATTTAGTCTTGGTCCCCTTTTATAACCAAGATTTCTGCTCTAACTTCTTCCTCTTCTTCTTCTACCCACTTTTTCTGGTTCTTCGTCTTCTTCCTCACTGTGCAGCTTTTTGGGTTTAGGATCATGAGTGCAAGTGGGAGCCAGAATTTCCTGCGATCAAACAGAAGGATCTCCAGAGGAACCAGTAGAGCATCGAGTGTTCCAGAGTGGTATGGGTGTGGCTGCCGCCCTGTTCTCCGGTGGTCCACAATAGAGGCTAACCCTAACAAAGTCTCAACTAATAAGAATTATACATAAATAGATATGTAATAAAAGCATTAAATTTTTATGAATAACTACAAAGTGATTTCTATCTAATCCTCGAAGAAATTGCCAAAAGAAATTACCAATAACCCATGAACTTGATAGATTTCATTATCACAGGAAATGGTGGATGATGGAAATTGAAAATACCTGGTATCTATGAGAAAGATGTCCACCATGAGGAAGATCAAGTGCCATGATTCTATCATGAGGTTTTAGCAATGTAGTATAAACTTGAAAATTTGAAAGAGACCTAGATAGAGGCTGAACGTTCACTGTAGTTTATGGGTAATAACATATGAGAAAAATTGACACCTAAATATTTTAAAATAATCTACTGAATATCAAGAAAGTTCATGAGCATTCATTTTGAAATTTAACCAGCAAAAAGTCTACAAGAGAATTCAACCTAAATGCTACTTCTGAATTCTGAACAAAAACTCGTGTGCCTCAAGTGGTAGAAGAAGAAAGGGAAAAAAAATAAAAAAAAAAGGGTAATCACAAAGAATATATCATGTCCACCTGCAAGCTTAGAACAATTAGAACAACAGGCCAATGACCAACAAGATGAAATAATGTGCAATCAACAAAGCCAAATAAAAGGTATACCAATATAGTTATTGTACAGTTGCCTCCCCATTTAGCTGAATCCAACCTAAATGCCTCGAGGGCACGCTTCTGACATAGTCTTTCTGCCATATCAATGTACCTTGAGGAAGAAAGGCAACAATTTTTTAATTGGACTAGAAGCAGGAGTCCAATAATAAAATCCAAAATGCTAGCCACTGTATATTATTGTGTTTGTTGAATTATTGAGAGGTGAACGAACACAAAGAAGAAAAGTGAGTTCCAATCCGTATGTAATGTTCTCCCTAGATGCGGTAATTTTGAACAGAACCACGATTAAAACAGAAATAATTTTGTTGTTCCATGGTCTCTGCAATCACATTGCACACAACAATTGTAGCTGCATAAATGAAGAGTCTCATGACCAATAACATGTATGTAAATAAATTACCTTCTATTGCCTAGCTTTTTCGAACTCAATTATATCAGCAATCTAAGGATCAACAACCTCAAGTGGGACATTCAATTGCTTTGGCCATTGAAAATCCCAACAATTTGAAATCAAAACCATCACACAACAACCACAATTAAACTTCTTTTTTCCTATAGTAGAGATGAATTGAAGTGATATCTTACTGTAACTCTTGGTCTCTTTTTGTCGTAGACAGCTTCATCAGAATTTGTTGGTTCTGTGATGTTGGGTGGTGAAGTGTTATCAGTCAGGGCAGCGGGCTTATTGCCTTCGATGGGTGCTGATTCTTCCACCATTGGAACAGAGCATAAAAAGAAACCCCTAAACACAGTCCCACAAAACATCAAAACAAAATCCTAACACAAAATCAGCTTTAAAACTTGTGAACTGACAATATACAAAACACTTAACCATGATCAACACACATCACAGCATTCCATTAAATTTGAAAAAAAAAATTTCATCATCACTAACCTCAGTGACGACACAGAAGATCCTGTAGTGGCAAACGTACTCTTCTGACAACTGCACAGCGAAAGTTGTGTTCCAATGGTATCGAGAAATCCTATTGCAGCCACCTGTTGCTACTTTGGGTCACTCATGGAAGAGAAACATTTTCTTCTTTGCACTGATGGAGAAGTAGAAGACGAAGAGTAGAAACAAAAAAAGGGTGCCTAACGTTTTATTTCTCATCACATACAAACGACGTTGTTCAAAGAGGTGTTTAGCGCCAAATTAGAAACGACCTCGTCTCATTCTGTCCAGCGTGGCAAGAACTGGCTACGTCACTGACGACGTCAGTGCTCCGGTGACAAAAATTGGAAGGACTAACGTGGTGCATTTTTTCGAATCTGAGGGACTAATTTAGTGCAATTGGAATCTCGAGAACTAATTCAATGCAACTCGGCAATCTCAGAGACCAAAGTAGAGCTTAACTCAAGA
>NC_029789.2:140209172-140222951 GCF_000816755.2 Arachis ipaensis | reverse complement strand
TTTGTTGAGCATAGCCCAATAAAAAACGACAAAAAGAAAAAAAAAAACATAACAAAAGAACCAAAGACAAGAAATAAGGATGAAGTCCTAGGCTATGTTATTTATGAGCAATCCGAGCAATAGAGGTGTTTTAACCATTCTCTTGTAATGGAGTTACCCCGTGTTTTAATTTTCGCCAACTAGTTGTCCACACTATTTACATTTCATTGTATCAACACAAAACGCAGCTTTCAATTTTGTACGGTGTTTGTGTGAAAATTAGTAAAGTTAATTTTAGAAAATATATAAATAAATAATAATTAAATAAAATGAGAGGTAATAAACAATCTTAGTTTATAACCTTAGAATTTTAGTGGTTGAAAAAAGAGAAGAATTATATACCTCTAATTGACAGATGGTTCATATTGAAGAGACTCACCTATAAATTGAGTTTTTTTTTAATTCATTTCAATCAAGTCATCCAAAGAGAATAACATAATATTTCTTTGAGTAGTTTTCTTCTATATATAGAGAGAGAAGTGTGTTCTCCTTTTGTCAAGAGAGAGTGTTTTGTAGTCTTCTTGTGATAGAGAGAAGTTGTAATTCTCAAAGAAAGTTATTCAATTGTTTCCATATTTTATACAAATTTCTAATTTTTCATCTCTATATTTTGCTGTGTCATTTGTCTGGTACCTAACAGTGGTATCAGAGCCAAAGGTTGCTGATTAATATTTTTTTTTCCGCTGCGAGTTACCGTCTAAAAAAAATGGCAGCAAAATATGAAATTCCAAAATTCAGTGGGAGTAATTTTTCCATATGGAAATTGAAGATAAAAGCTATTATGAGAAAAGACAATTGCGTGACAGCAATTGAAGAAAGACCCACTGGAATTACAGATGAAAAATGGAAGGAGATGGATAACAATGCTGTTGCAAACTTACACTTGGCACTAGCTGACTCGGTTTTATCAAGTGTAGCAGAGAAAAAGACAACAAAGAAAATTTGGGATGCTCTCACCAAATTATATGAAGTCAAGTCACTACACAACAAGATATTCTTGAAGAGAAGACTTTATACTCTTCGAATGAGTGAGTCCACATCGGCAACGGATCACATCAACAATCTAAATACGCTATTTTCCCAACTCTCATCGTTGGAATATACCATAGCGGAAAATGAACGTGCAGAGCTCTTACTTCAAAGTCTACCAGATTCATATGATCAGCTTATCATTAACTTAACTAATAATGTTTTGACTGATTATCTTTCTTTTGATGACATGGCTGCTGCGGTTCTTGAAGAAGAATCTAGGCACAAGAATAAGGAAGATAGATTAGAAAGCTCAAAACAAGCAGAGGTTTTGTTGATGACAAGAGGAAGATCAATGGAGCGTGGTTCCAGTGGGAGTCAAAGTAAACCAAAGTCACAAAGTAAGAAGCAGGTCAAATGCTACAATTGTGGTAAGAGAGGGCACTTCAAGAAAGATTGTTGGAATAAGAAGAGTATAGAGAAGGTTCCAGAAGGATCAAGTTCTCAAGGATGTGTTGCGAGCACCTCTATTGATGGAGAAATCCTGTATGGCGAAACAACAATTGGTTCTAAAGGCAGCAAGCAGCTCACTGATGTTTGGATTGTTGATTCAGGAGCAACATGGCACATGACTCCTCATCGTGATTGGTTTTGTACATATGAACCTGTCTCGGAAGGATCGGTGTTTATGGGAAACGATCATGCCTTAGAAATTGTTGGAATGGGTACTGTCAAAATAAAAATGTTTGACGGTTCTATTCGTTCACTTCAAGGGGTAAGACACGTGAAAGGCTTGAAGAAGAATTTGTTGTCGATTGGGCAATTGGATGAACTTGGATGCAAGACCCATATTGAAGGTGGGATCTTGAAAGTTGTTAAAGGAGCTCTTGTGGTAATAAAAGCAGAAAAGATTGCAGCAAATCTATACATGCTTGTGGAAGATACTTTGCAAGAGGCAGAGGAATCAGTTGCTTCATCAAGCCAAGAAGAAATGACGATGATATGGCATTGCAAACTGGGCCACATGTCAGAACGAGGCTTGAAGATTCTTGTAGATTGTAATCTTATTCCCGGGCTCAAATCGGTAAACTTACCGTTTTGTAAGTACTGCATTACAAGCAAATAACATAGATTGACATTTGGTAGATCAACTGCTCGGAGCAAGCACATATTGGAGTTGATTCATTCTGATGTGTGGGAATCGCCGGAGATGTCCCTAGGAGGAGCAAAATATCTTGTATCATTTATTGACGATTACTCTAGGAGGCTATGGGTGTACCCGATTAAGAAAAAGTCAGACGTGTTTGTGATGTTCAAAGAGTTCAAAGCAAAGTTAGAAGTTGAATCTGGAAAGAAGATCAAGTGTTTAAGGACAAATAATGGAGGAGAATATGTTGATGGTGATTTTCTAACATTTTGCAAGCAAGCAGGTATTCAACGACAATTCACAGTTGCATATACGCCTCAGCAAAATGGTGTAGCAGAGCGAATGAATAGGACTCTCCTAGAAAGAGCACGAGCTATGTTGCAAACTGCAGGTTTAGCCAAGTCTTTTTGGGCAGAAGCTGTTAAAACCGCCTGTTATGTGATAAATCGGTCACCATCAACTGCAATTGGGTTAAAGACACCAATGGAGATGTGGCAAGGTAAGCCACCTAATTATTCTTCTTTACATATATTTGGTTGTCCTGTGTACGTGATGTAAAATTCCCAAGAAAGAACAAAGCTAGACCCAAAGTCTAGAAAATGTATATTCTTGGGTTATACTGACGGAGTTAAGGGGTATCGCCTGTGGGATCCCACTGCCCGCAAGGTAGTTGTCAGTAGAGATGTAATATTTGCAGAAGATGAATTGCAAAAGGAACAAGAAAATGACAGCACTGTTAAAGAGATAACCACTGTTCAAATAGATGAAAAATGTAGAGAAGATGATCTTTCTGAAGTAGAACCACAGCACGAAGAACAAGAAGCAGAGGCCAATGACATAGAAGTTCGTCGATCCACTCGACAAAGAAGAACCCCATCATGGCACTCAAATTATGTTTTAACAAACCATGATGCATATTGTCTTTTGACAGAAGATGGAGAGCCAACAACTTTTATGGAGGCTATGCGCATTCCAGACGCTTCTATGTGAATGACAACAATGCAAAAAAAAATTGAGGCATTACATAGAAACCATACCTGGAAACTTGTTGAACTTCCAGCAGGTCGGAAAGCCATTGGTAACAAATGGGTTTACAAGATCAAACGAGATAGTAATGATCAGGTGGAATGATATCGTGCAAGATTGGTTGTCAAGGGATATGCTCAGAAAGAAGGTATTGACTTCAATGAAATATTTTCTCCGGTGGTGAGACTAACTACTATTAGAGTAGTTTTGGCTATGTGTGCTGCATTTGATTTACATCTAGAGCAATTAGATGTAAAGACTGCTTTTCTTCATGGAGAACTTGAAGAAAAGATATATATGCTCCAACCAGAAGGTTTTGAAGAACAAGAAAAAGAAAACTTGGTTTGCAGGTTAACTAAATCTCTGTACGGTCTAAAGCAGGCGCCAAGGTGTTGGTACAAGAGATTTGATTCGTTCATTATTAGCCTTGGATACAACAGACTTAGTTCAGATCATTGTACTTATTACAAGAGGTCTGGTGATAATGATTTCATCATTCTACTGTTGTATGTGGATGACATATTGGTGGTAGGTTCCAACAAAGATCAAATCCAAGAATTGAAGGCACAGTTGGCTAGGGAGTTTGATATGAAAGACTTGGGACCAGCAAACAAGATTTTAAGGATGCAAATTCACCGAGACAAAAAAGATAGGAAGATTTGGCTATCGCAAAAGAATTATTTGAAGAAAATCTTGCAACGCTTTAATATGCAAGAATGTAAGCCAATTTCAACCCCACTTCCTAAAATTAGCTTTAAGTGGGAGATTGTAAAATTAGTAAAGCTAATTTTAAAAATATATAAATAAATAATAACTAAATAAAATGAGAGGTAATAAACAATCTTAGTTTATAACCTTAGAATTTTAGTGGTTAAAAAAAGAGAAGAATTATATACCTCTAATTGACGGATGGTTCATATCGAAGAGACTCACCTATAAATTGAGTTTTTCTTTAATTCATTTAAATCAAGTCATCCAAAGAGAATAACATAATATTTCTTTGAGTAGTTTTCTTCTATATATATAGAGAGAAGTGTGTTCTCCTTTTGTCAAGAGAGAGTGTTTTGTAGTCTCCTTGTGATAGAGAGAAGTTGTAATTCTCAAAGAAAGTTATTCAATTGTTTTCATATTTTATACAAATTTCTAATTTTTCATTTCTATATTTTGTTGTGTCATTTGTCTGGTACCTAACAGGTTGAGTTCAAAAATCTTGTATCGTCAAATTTTCTTTCATGTTTGTCAGGGATGTACCGATCAAATCACTCAAATTTAGGACAGTAACTCCTGATAGCTTACTAGACCTATGGTGAATCCAATTGTCATCTTCTGTTTGGAATACACAACTAAATTTCGCTAGCTCTTCTTTTTTTAATACATTTCTACAATAATTAAATTTTCGAAACCATGAGTTAGGAGGCAAATGAATCAGCTTATAGATGTTAAAAATTTCTGATTTTCTAAAAGTTTTCGTTATAGCACGCACTTTGATTCACCAAAGAAGCAGAAAAGCATTTATTAGTGATGAGTTCTTCGTACTGTTAATATTCAAGTGTGAGGAGTGCATGAAATTAGTCCCACATCAAAGAAAACAAGAAAGAGTGGGGAGTTTATAAGATGAGAGATCCATTAAAATTAACTTGACATCTTAAGGTTTTGAGTTAGATGTGATGTCTTCTCATTTAATATTCTCTCGTTTGATTCCTTCCCAAAACTAGAAAGTGGGGGAGATTGCTAACTGCATGAAGTTAGTCCCACACCAAAGAATAAATTTTAAAATTTTTTTGCTAATATTTTTTTTTTAGTCATTAAACATTTGCTTAATAACAGTATCTCTTGAAAGGTTGAATGAAGAGGGAATATCAGTAATTTAATACAAACAAATGTAGAGTGCCAAGAAGGGGCATTTCGGTGATATAACAAACACAACATATATAATAATATAAAATAAAATATATATAAATGTGCACTAACTAGTTAGCAACGGTCATATGATATCTCATCAAAATCAAAAACAAATCAGTGCAGTGAAGTGAATGACGGCGCAGCTCAATAAATGGTAGCAGTGCCAAATCAGGATCACCATCATTCCTCCTTCATCTTCAAAAGGCTCAAGAGGGAGGAATGCAGCCACACCAAACATGATTCTATCTTCTCCAAATGGAAGGTTCTTCATACAATAATATTACATATTTACAAAACACAAAATTGCTTACTTCAAAGGAATTTGATCAATTTTGTTGCTGAATTGTTGCAGATTTTAATTGGTGCTTCCGATTGGGAAGATCATTCAAAGGGAAAAGAAGGATGTGCAAGATACAGGATCCATAACCTGCCAGAAAAAGCTTGTCCAGGTGTATATGAGCTTGGAATAGCTGTGTCATCAAGGAGTGATTTGGGGAGGCAAATTTACAAACTTGCCCCTGAGTGTGTAGTTGTGACTTACCTTGGAGAAACTGATAATGTAAGGGATAGGTTGCAATGCTATGGCAGAGATGGATCTCATTTGCACACCAAAACTTCTCTTGAATACTCAATTTATGATTCTCTCCAAAAGAAGAGGCCATTGTTTCAAGAGATTTTTTCACAGGGATACCCTATTGTTTATAGATGGGTTGCTGTAAGTCTTTTCTTACACATTTCATTTCAACTTTTTCAATCCTTAGGTTCTCCTATTCTTAAAGTCTTTGGTTCTATGTCGATGTGTTGCTTGATAATATGTCTAAAAGGAAGACTCTTTCTTTGTTTCTTTTTTTTTTATTATTATTTTAGGGTCAATAGTTCTCAATCTCATAGTTTAATCAGCATGAACATTCATAGTCACAAGTGTCTCAGATGAAAATTCTTAGTTATCAAATATTGGGATACAAATCTACAATTAATATGAAAACACGTATGAGAAATTCAACACAGAAGTTTGAATAAGGTTAAATGGTTCTCTTAGTCCCTACACCATTTTAAATTTTATAATTAGATTCTTATGATGCAAAAGACGTTAAAATTAATAGAATATTTTTTTTTTCAAATTAAAAATACTCATACTTAAGAGCTAAATCCCTATACTTAAATGTCCTCTCATCTTCAAAATATTCTATTAACTCTAACGTTTTTGGCGTAATAAAGACTTAATTACAAAATTCAAAACGATATAAGAATTTATTTGAAAGCTTTTAACTATGAGGACTTAGTTATAAACAAAATTCAAAACGATGTAAGAATTTATTTGAAAGCTTTTAACTATGAGGACTTAGTTATAAATTTGGTGAAATTATAAGATTAACAGAGCATTTTAACATTTGAATAATGCAATCTTTTTAACTACAATGATTATTACTGTTTTGATGAACAGATGAACAATAAAGAAGAGGCCAAGAAAATAGAGTCTCAGCTGCTCAAAACATTTGATTATGCATGGAATATAAGCAGTAATGGTTGCCGGCGGCCGAACGATATTCTTCAAAAGATAAACAAGATTTCTTCCAGCACAAGAACAATCTCAAATATGGCCAGGGAGCTCCTACCTTTCACTCGAAAACAAGTCGGTATCCGAATCAAAGTAGATGAAGAAGAAGAAGACAGTGATGGCATCTACAGTTTCCTATCTAGGGTGTTCAAATTCAACAAATCAAGGCCTAGGAAAGTCAAAAATATCGTCATTGCCAATCAGCAGGATGCTATAATTTGTGGGGTGGCTTTAGGTGATGGTTCTGTCTGTATAAATACACCAGCTGAAAGAAGAAAGAGGTGTCCTCAACACAAAGGAATGAGAATTAATAATGTGTCCCCTGCCAAAGCATTTGTATCCCCAAAATCAAAGAGCAATTTGGTTTCAGAAATCAATAAGTTTATGGACCAAAATGTTAGCAATGATGATGTACAAGGCATTCCAAAAAAACCAGTTGAAGAGAGTAGTAGTGAAACCAATATATGTGGAATCATATTGTATGATGGTTCACCTTGTAGGAGAGTACCGGTTAAAGGAAGGAAAAGGTGCCAAGAGCATAAAGGAAAGAAAATTTGTGCCAAGCAGAAGATGATTTAAGGATTTGGTGATTTGTTCTGTTGTTGTATAAGGTAACTTGTTAGATTATGTTTAATGTCCAAAAGGAAAGTGAGTCAACACAAGAAAATGTGAGGACATCAAGTCCTAATTCTGTTGGTTGACAAAATATAGAGGAAAATAATGTATTTAATGTTTCATGTTGTTGTAATATGAATTGTATTTGGTGTTTTACATTGTTTTATAAATTCAATGTTAAATCTGTTGTTGTTTTAGAAAATTCTTCGCTGTTAGAGAATTAGAAATTTTCAAACTCAGTAGTTAAGTAGAGTAATAAGAAGGAATGTGCATTCAGCTAATGTTAATATCACAAAACTCTCTTTTAATTAGTCCATGATAGATACAGGTTATATTGTATTTGTAAAATTTATTGTTGCTGAATAAGCTTTTTAGAAATCTAAATTATTGATATATTTATCTTTTTCGAAATCAAAATAGTAATACGGAAGGGAGTTTTGAGTTTTCTCCGTGTGACTTTAAGATTATGGATTTAAGTCGTGTACATTACATCTTTTGAGTATAACTCCTTCTTAAACTCTGCGTTAACACAAGATGCTTGTCCATCAAATTATTCTTTTTTAAATCTAAAATAGTAATATAAGAATATATAAAATATATGATATTTCATATAATAACAATGATTTTATTTAAAGCAAGAAATAATTATGTTTATATCCATTTTATGTTTTTTCTTTTTTAATCAGACCTAGAATCTCATTAGTTACAAACTTACAATGTATTCACAGTTCACATAGTCTCTATCAGATATCAAAAAAAAAAAATTAAGTACAAATTAAATGGGATAAGATAACCTCTCTAGCATTCTCACAGAGGATTTTTGACTCACTATAAAAGAGAGTTATTCTAAAAGGTGGATACTACAATGAAGATTTTATAATTGTCTTCGTATGAATATATTGCTTTTTGATCCTTGGATGATGGATTGTATGGTTAGATTTTGATATTTATAAAAATGTTATTTTTGTTTAAAGTGTGGCTAAATAAATAAACCACACTTTTAACCAAAGCATCTTCATGAGAAAATATTTTTACCATCTTTATTGTAGTATCCACCATTCTAAAATAAAAAATTTATTTCTAAATTTACGTTATTTTAAGCCAAATTACACATCTATATATCTATACAAAAAGAACTCTACAATTTTGTCTTTTTAACTCATAAATTTTCCTAACAAAAAAGTTTGGGTGTTGCACATTACACTTGCTCCTATTGATTGAATAAATCACTGGTTGTGAGAACTTGTTTCATCTCCAAAAACCAAGCTAACTTCAAGCCTTGAACAATGTCCCAGAATTCTGCCTTAAATGCTGAACAACAACCTATATTGTGGGAAAATCCTACCACCCATCTACCTTCTTCATTTCTAATTATGTGAATATCTACACTTTTTAGAGTTTGCATATATGAATTAGTAAAATTTAGATTTATTCTGTTGGTCTTTATTTAATAAAATTATAAAAATAATAAAATAATTAAACTTAAAATTTATTTATTAAAAATAATTTAATATTATATTAGCTAAATAATAACCAAAAATACGCAGGATTACAGTCTCCACAGATTCTCGTTGAATAAATCAAAATTTGGAGACAAGCAAGAGTGTAAATTGAAGGAGATATGAGTGTTAACTCTAAAAGTAGCCTATCCGTTTGATTTCGATATCCGATATTATTCTTCTGCAATTGTTCCATACAGCCTCCAAAATCAGAACTCCATGGAGCTCAAACTCCACTCATCAATGGCGTCACTGGCACCCGTTCCCCGCAAATTAAACACCGTCATCTCATCCCATTCCAAATTCCCACACTTCTCTCCTCCGAAGCCCTCCAATTGCTCTCTCCCTTCCACTCCTCTATGCTCCTACGCCGTTCCCGATTCCAAGAACCCCACCACCAACACCAACAAGGTCCAACCCCGCCTTAAAAACGCCACCCCCACTGGTCGTTTCGCTCAAAAGACCCAAACTTCACTGAAGGAGAATCTTCCCAGAGAACCAAAACCCAAACTTGATAATACTCATAATAGGGTCGACCAGAACCGCCAAAACGCGCTGTTTGATGCAACCACCCTGAACGTTAATTTGATTGAGTTGTGCGAAGAGGGTAAGCTTGCTGAAGCTTTGGAACTCATGGGTCAAGGTTCTGTTGCTGATTATGGTGTTTTTCTCGCCATGTTGAATTTGTGCGAGGGTACGAGGTCGCTTGAGTATGGGAAAAGGGTTCATGAGTTCTTGAGAAGATCGAGGTTTCGAGGGGAGGTTGAATTGAACAATAGGTTGATTGGAATGTATGGGAAATGTGGTAACATGAATATTGCACGCAAGGTGTTTGATCGAATGCCAGAGAGAAACATGAGTTCTTGGCACTTGATGATCATTGGATACACTGAAAATGGAGCTGGTGATGATGCTTTGTTGGTTTTTCAGGAGATGAAGGAGGCAGGGATACGGCCTGAGAGTGAAACTTTTGCATTGGTTTTGGCTGCGTGTGCAAGGGAAGAAGCTGTAGAGGAAGGATTATTGCACTTTGAATCAATGAAGGAGTATGGAATTGTTCCCACCATGGAGCATTACATGGAGATCATTAACATTCTGGGTAATGCCGGTCAGTTGAATGAAGCTGAGGAGTTCATTGAGAGTAAGCCATTTCAGCCTGAAGATGACATTTGGGAGGCTCTCCGAAATTTTGCTAGGATTCATGGAGATATGGATCTTGAGGATCGTGCGGAGGAGTTGTTGGCGTGTCTCAATCCTTCAAAGGCCATTGCTGATAAGCTTCCAACACCTCCAAGGAAGAAACAGTCTGCAATTAACATGCTAGAGGAGAAGAATAGAGTGGCCGAGTATCGGTGTGCCGTTCCGTATAAAGAGGCTGATGAGAAATTGAAGGGTTTGAGTGGCCAGATGAGGGAAGCAGGTTATGTGCCTGATACAAGATATGTTCTCCATGACATTAATGAGGAAGAAAAAGAGAAGGCCTTGCAATATCATAGCGAGCGATTGGCCATTGCTTATGGTCTAATCAGCACTCCCCCGAGAACTACACTTCGGATAATAAAGAATCTGCGTATTTGTGGTGACTGCCACAATGCAATCAAAATCATGTCGAAGATCGTCGGACGGGAGCTTATTGTCAGGGATAACAAGCGATTCCATCATTTTAGAGATGGAAAATGCTCATGCGGAGATTATTGGTAGAGTTACTACTCAAGTGTAGATACTCTGGTGCTGTCTTACTAGATTGTTTCTACCAAAATGTGTAGGGTTTCAAATCCATTATCAAACAGATAAAATATTAAAATCTTTTTGTTTCATCTAAAGATTGATCTATGTAGCTTCTCCGTTGTACATGTTGGCTGCATATAATATAAGTTCCCACGAGCACAAAAACACTAATTTTTGTGTCTTGTTCTCAGTATCTTGTTTTATCCTGTTCTTAGAACCAAACGTAGCCTTCTATTTACTATTTTACTTCTGATCTTTTCAATGTGATGCAGAATCATCAGTCTAATGCTTTGGTATCAGCGTGCAGATTTCATTGGATTGTAATTGTAAGATTAGCTTATTGGAATTAGCTACTTATAATCTTATATAGTACAAAATAGCCAACAAAAGTTGAAAAGTAGTAGAAGTAGAAATCTGGCGCCAACAGGTGGTCAAAGGTAATACGAATCTGGCTTTGTTACATCAACATATCTATATAATCCTCTGTGCTTGCACATTCAAAAAGTGCAAATTATCTTTTATTTGTATGTACATAGTTTGTGTCCTACCTCAACAACATATTGTCTTCTCGTTACATCATGAAAACAATGGGATCTGCCACAAGGGATCATTCATTCCCTTGCAATCTGCAGAGAAATGCATGCTGTATCCTGTTTATGATGGAACATAATCTCCATCTCACAATGTACAACTTGAAAGAATGGCATGTGGTGCTAAAACAATGTGAATAGGATGAGGCCAAGAAACCTTTTTGAAGCCTATGAATTGAAGAGTTAGACAGGCGAAAATCTGAAAGGTAGCATCATCTGTTGCTGTTACTGTGTCTGCGACGATGGTTGGCTGATTCTTTTATTGGTTACCACTTCAACTGCAGCATCATCTCTTGATGGAACTCTCAGGTATGATTTCATGGTATCATAAACAGTAAACCCAATTGCCACTGATGGAACAACCTGAATTGCAAAAAAAAAAAAAACATCAACTAGAAGGAATCTAACTGCGTATTGCTTTTTGCATTTTTGTTCACAAATCCTAAAAAGGAAATAGTTAAAATTAAAATGGAAACCAAACATGTTGTAAAGTTTTAGTTGCTCAACTATGCAATTAGTTTTCCCATCCCACCTTTATGTAATTGATGCTGAGCCCTGAGAACAGCTGCTTCCAGCCCTGATTTCGAGCAATCACAACAAGTGATTTCATAATCCCCTTCAGTTCTGCATTATCAGATGCCAGCAGAGTTTGAACCTAGCCAGAATGTTGTCAACTTTGTACTATGCATTATTTGATATCCATCTACAAAACTTTTCCAATGACCAAATGATTTAAGTTACCTGCATTTGCCTCCTAACAACTTCAAGAGGATATGTGAAGGTCTGCCCCAATAGACCTGCTATGGATCCACATGTGAGTTTCACCATAATGCTTTTCTTGTACTCCTCAGGGACATGGCGCTTCATTTCCTCATAGAAGTAAAACTTCAAACCAGCATACGGGAATATTCCGACAAGCGTTGGAGCTGTTGCCAGGAGCAAGTTGTGAGAATATCATAACTATGAAGATACAGCACTACAGATATAAGCAGATTTGAGGGCATACCTACTCCCCTATAGAGACCTCTAATGCCACCTTCTCTGTAAGTTTTTGCAAAGCAATCTTGGATCCCTCTATAAACTTGTTCATTATGAACCATCCCTGAAACATTCAACTTTTCTGGACTAACAACCTGCAGTCACAGATAACATATGTCAATCAGGGTTATCAAATTCTTGAGTTAACATGTAAATTCTTTACCTAAACTCAGGAGTTTATAGAGAACTCTCAAGTTTGATAACTAAGACGGTAATCATATTGATCAGAATTCAGAAACTTTACCTGATAAGCTAACTTAGTCCGAATCAAGTCGAGAGGATACGTAAAAAGAACAGCCGTCCCTCCGGATAATGAGCCTGCCATGAGATCAAGGGTAGGGCCTTTCGAAACATCAGGGAAAGTAAGCATGATCCATCTGCGGTATTCCTCATAGGACATATAATGAAGTGCTGCATAAGGTATAATCCTTGCAACACTTGCTCCATTTCCTCTGCAATTCAATAATGATTAAATTAATTAGACAGCTGCAGAAAATTTCTCAATTATATTCTCTCTCTACTTTCTTGTTTCAATGTGTTAGTTGAGTTGAGGTTCTTCTAAGTTCTACCTGTAGAAACCTAAAAAGCCTTCGGTCTTGGCAATTCTGCTGACTGATCCAACAAGTCCTGAGCTGTGAAACTCAGCTCTTCGAGTCTGCAAGGAATGACAACAGAAAATTACAAAAAATGGGGTAAAGAGAAGAAACCCATTTCACCATCAATTTTGAAGCAAACAACAAATACAATAAAGATGCAATCTTTCTAACTTTGAAGAGTAAAGGGTATCATAAAGAGACTTCATTTCTTGAAAAAAGGGATTAAAACCAATCAATCAAAATATTCAACAGTACGAAATTGGGGGATAGAAAATGAAGCAATGAAGTAAAGGTGAAATCTTTGGAAGAATATGAAGAGACCAATTGATGAAAAGAGTTGAAAGGTAGAACCTGGAAGAGGATTTTGACACGTTCGAGTGGGGCAACGACGGTTTTGGCGAAACCACCAGCTGTGCCACCCGCAAGAAGCTCCTTAGCGAAGAGGGGCATGGAGTCCAAGACATCATCAACCACCATGGCTTTACCTTCTTCTGCTCCTCTTTTGATTCCCATTCAAAGAAGAGCGAAGAGAGAAGAACAAAAAGGGAAGGTTCTTTGGCTTGTTCTGTTCTGTTCTGTTGTTCTGTTTGGTAGTTTGAGTTAGGAAGAGGAACCACGTAGGTTGGAAAGGTCAGAAGAAGTTGCGTTGAATAATGGATTTGTAACTTATTTATTATTTGGAGTGCGTGGTTTATTGGAAAACTATTTTTACCACATTTTGATATCCAACCAGTTGGTGCCAAGTAGGATCATGTTTGATGAATCTTCTCTCTCCCAACTTCTCTAAACAAATCTATTCCCTACTTTATGCTCAAGCCTCAAGGATTGGTTTAATGCTCAAAATTCCTAAACCACCACCATTTGAGGATTTATTGTATTTAAATGAATAAAAAAAAAATTTTCGAACACATAAAAACAAAACTGGAGAAGTTAAGCATCTACACAACAAATGTTGTTAAGAAATTTATAGAAAAATTGATAAAATAATTATTTTACTATAGAAATATATATCTAAAATTTATAGGGAAAAATTGATTATACTGTTTGTAAATAAATTTAATTATTTTATATA
>NC_029789.2:140203141-140209112 GCF_000816755.2 Arachis ipaensis | reverse complement strand
TCAATTTTCAATTTGATTCTGAATAGTAGTCTGTTTCAAATAATAAACGAGACTTGGACTATTTTGAATAAGTCTGACTAGTTTTTTTTACTGAATTTGACCAAATTAATTATTTAATCAATTCAATTGATGACCCAACTTAATTTAAAGATTTTCGAGACCAAATTTTCAGTTCAACTAACCGATTCGAATCAAATTTGATAATTATATTTTATTTATACATGTATGAGTTAACCCCTCTCTCTCTCTCTCTTTAAATAATTGATTTAGTAATGTATTTTTTTTAGTGTTCTATTAGGGTTTTATCAATATTCTGCTAGGTTTTATTAGTGTTCTGTTTAGAGTTTTGATCTTTTCACCTCTTTTCACCTCTTTTTTACTTTTCTATTTCTAACTTCTTCTTTGATCACAACAATTTGTACTCCTAATTTTCGTTACCTTATAATCAACTTCTTTTCAATTAGTACTCTCAATCTAATATGAATTTCGGTGAATGGAGAAACTCTAAAATTGATCTAAGTAGTGAGGAAGATGAAGAGGATATTGTGGTATTAGAGACGGAAGATTATTCTCAGGAGTTGGAGGCTTGTGTTAAGAGTCTCTCGAGGAGATTCTTTGCAGATAAGGTGTTTTTGATGGGCATAATTGACAATGCCCTAAGGGCGATATTGGGTAAACCGGAGCAATTCCGATTGATTGAGAGAGGTCCTAATCAATTCCAATTCTTCTTTGAGAATGATCTTGATGTTCTCATAATTAAAAAAGGATCTCCTTGACTCTTTAAGGATTATATCTTGCATGTGAGAAGATAGGTTGAATCGGATGAACAGGACCAAGCATTACTTATTTTTCAATCTAGATCCAATTCTAGGATCTGTTTGAGCAGTTCAAAACTATTCAGATTGGAAAAAGATTTGGGTAAAAAATTAGAGAGATGATAGACATTAATTTTTTTTCTGTTTGTGCAAGAGAATATCGAATTCTCAAGATCAAAGTCGGACTGGATTGTGATAAAAGGGTGAAAGACAGCATTCGTATGGCTGAACTGAATGAGCCTTTTTTCTTAAACTTTGAGCCTAAGGTTACAGTTAGCATGAACTATAGGCTACAATGTCCAGTCTCTTTTGAGAAAGTAAAGAAAGCTACCTTTAGTATACACCCACAGAGTGCTCCAGAGGAAGATGGGATAACAGCTAAATTCTTCCAATTTTACTGGGATACATTGGGCGAGGATGTATTCAAGGCAGTTAGAAGTTTCTTTTGAGGAGGGCGCATTTTAAAGAGTTTCAACCACACTAATATCTGCCTCATTCCTAAGATTCCTGATGCTTGTGACATGTCTTGGGTACGACCCATTAGTTTATCCTCTGTATTCTACAAAATCATCTCTAAGATACTAGTTCATAGATTACAAGGGTGTATGAATAAATTTATTATCCCTAATCAGAGCGCATTCCTAAAGGAGAGACTCATTTCAGATAATATCCTGATAGTACATGAATGTATGCACTACCTCAAGCAGAAAAAGAGAGATTTAGAGTATGAGATGGCCTTAAACTTGATGAGTAAAGTATATGATAGGGTTGAGTGGCAATTTTTGTGGTTTATCATGAAGCTGATGGAATTTGATTCTACGTGGATAGGTAGGATTCATGAATTGGTAACGATGGTTTCTTACTCTGTGGTTGTAGAAGGCCAACCATACGATTTTTTTAAAACAAATAGAGACATCCGTCAGGGTGACCCTCTATCTCCTTTTTTTTTTCTATTTTGTACAGAATGCCTCTCATTCTTTCTACACAAAGCAAAGCAAAATTGACACATTGAAGGGATTCAGATTACAAGTAGATGTCCAAAAGTTATCATTTACTTTTTGCAGATGATTCTATATTATTCTGTAAGACATTAGAAGACAATTATGGGAGGATCTTAGATTTATTAGGGGACTTTGAAAGCTTCAGTAGCAAAAAAGTTAACCTTAATAAATTTGCAATCTTCTTTAGCAATAACCCTCCTCATGATATACGCACATCACTTGCTATTACCATAAATATTTTACACGTTAGAGCTCAAGACAAGTATTTGGGACTGCCTTCTTTAGTAAATAAATCGATAAAGGCCACCTTTTCTGTTGTCAAAAAAATAATTATAAAAAAATCCAAGACTAAAAACGATGTCTTTTATCTAATGGAGGAAAACAAGTATTACTAAGGACAGTAGGAGAAGCAATCCTGATATATACCCTGTCTTGTTTCAAACTTCCAGATAATCTAATCAAGGAAATCCATTACATTCTTAATCAATTTTGGTGGGATCAACAAGTTGTGGAACGTCGTATAGTTTGGATTAGTTGGGATACAATGACAAGGGCTAAGAAAAAAGGAGGGCTTGGCTTTAAAGACCTACGTGCATAAAATTTAGCTCTCTTAGGTAAACAATGTTGGAGAATTGCCATTAATCCTGATTCTTTATTATCTAAAATCTTAAAAGAAAAATATTTCAGATATAATTCTATTATATATGTAGAGTTGGGATCGTTACCTTCTTGGGGATGGAGGAGTATCCTTGCAGGTAGAAGTGTCGTTGAAAAGGGGTTAAACTGGAGAGTTGGTTCTGGAACAGCAATCTGAATCTTTAGAGATCCATAGTTCCCACCTCCGTATCCATTCTCAGTACCAACTCTTACAAGTGAGTCCCAAACTGGACATTCAATCTTCTTAGTTCGTGATCTGTTCTCTGCACATAAGCAATGGAATCAATTCCTAATTAATTCAATATTCTCTCAAGATGTTGCCTAGAAAATTCTATCTACAGTATCAGGAGAAGGGGAGGATGGAATTCAATGGACACTCAATAGATCCAAGATATATGATGTAGCTTCGGGATATAGAGTTGCTTACCTTTTGCACCATGTTTCTCTAGAATTTTGTCTAAATATCATGCAATAACCAAAAATCTGGAATTTCCTTTGGAGTCTAGCAACCCCACACAAGATTGAGGTATTCGGGTGGAAGTCCTTCCATGAAAAACTCTCTATCATGGAGCTCATAAATAAGCGATTCCCAAGTACTTCACCAACTTGTCCCATTTGCAATGCTGAACCAGAATCCTTATTACATTGCATCTTCAACTGTCCCGATACTTCAAAAACTTGGAGTAAGAGTCCAATAGCGCACTTGACCAAATCCGAATTACATCTCCTTTTTCGATTGGTGGAGACTCCAAATGTTACCCCGAATTACCGATCTGTGAGTAAGAACTCAGTCCGTTTTGCTTTGATTATTACCTGGCATATATGGAAAGAAAGGTGTAGGAGGGTGTTCGAACGTCAATCTATGAATTTTGAAAAACTTCTGACAATTGCTACCAAACAAAATCAAGAACTTGTAAACTTACCCACTAAAATCCCAACTTAATTCTAACTTTACTTTTTTCTTAGTTTCATTTTTTTACTGTGTCTCGCTAATATTTAAGCGAAGGATGGGAGAATCCCACTTTCTTTTGTGTAGTCCTGAATTTTGGACAAAATATTTTCTTTCATTAACATTAAATACATTTACAAATGGGACCTATGAAACTAGTATCCTAAGCTTTAGTAGATCCCAATAATGCAGAACATCCCTCCATCAGTTTTCATACATAGCACCAAACCATGCTCTAGTGTTAGACACATGCCTTTCACATGATTTTTTATTTAAATAAATTAAATATATTCAATAATTATTGAAATAAATAATTTTAAAATTTATTACGAAAATATACGAGTCTCTCATCTCTCATTTATTAATTGTTAGGAGAAATTTTGTTTTGTTCGTGTATCAACTTCATATTTTTTGTCTTTTAATTTGTACGAGTTAGCACACTATATTTATTAATAATCATATTTTAATCGTGTCAATAGTGTTCTATTTTTAAAATTTATTATATAAAACCGTCCATGTTTTTTATTATTTGAAATGTTCTATTTTTAAGAGTTTGATTAGTTCACTTTGTTTGGATGTCGTACGACGACCCTGCACTGCAGGCTCTGTGCCCCCTTTTAGTTCGTTGAGGAAGAAGAGTGGGGGACATGTATGTCAGTCGTCCCCTTCGTCTGCTTCAACATCGTCCAGTTTCATCACGTTGATCGAGTGAAGCGCCAGTTCAATGGCGAGCAGCCGGTACCTGGCGCCCCCGTGAACCTTGACAGGTTCCGACTTTTGTCTGATTTATCTCTGTTTTTTCTGATTGTCGACTTAATTTATTACAATCATAACTTTTCTATAGGTCGAGTGTATAGAACCACCACTATCAACATCTTTAACCTCGGCGGACAGCTCCATCACTTGTTCTGCCATGATTCTTCCATGAATGTCAAACATGAGTCGCACATGCTCGTCCTCCAACGGTGCTAGCAACCTATACCCCATCCTTGCGACCTCCCTCGTCCCTGTGCCACCAAGGTTGCTCAATAGCAAACTCTTCAACTTGGACAACGAACTTACAACGCCAAGTGTGCAAGAGTATCGGATTCTCACACTCAAATATCACACATTGTCGCTATTTCTCATACGACAATTGGGGTAAACACACACAACTATGTATACGCTATTATTGGCCATTTTTGCCTTCTTTTTATGAGAAAAATGGAAGAAAAGAAGATATGAAATATATGTGGAGAATGTCAAGAGTTGCACATCATTTTATAGCTTTTTAAAATTTGTCTTACTGTAACTTGTTTACACTGTAAATACAATGATTTGACACATACCTCGTTTACAGTGTAAACGAGATAACTTTGCACGTATCTCGTTTACACTATAAACGAGATATACATGTGTCACGCGCACATATCTTATCTCGTTTATAGTATAAACGAGATACGTGCAAAGTTATCTCATTTACACTTTAAAAAAGATAAAACTTTAAGATGGATTTCAATAATAATTTTTAAAATTATTTATTTTAATAATTATTAAATATATTTAATTTATTTAAATAAAAAAATCCGCCTTTCACATGTGTAGAAAATTTTTTCTTATACGCAGTAGCAATGGCCCAAAGTATAATGTTCTTTTGGGAGAGAGACGCGATTTAACCAAGTTTAACACATTTGTAAGTTCACAATTTAAATTTAAAATGGCTCACTTTGTTAAGTATGGAGTGTTGCACACTTTATTAATTCGTTAAATTTACATTTGGCAAAGAAAGAAATACTCTTAATTATATATTAAATAGAATAATTATTTATTAGGCTCATTCTTATACAAATAAAAATTTCTCTTAGTTTTATATCTGTAATATTTTATACCAATTAGTTTAAAGTTTAATTATTTTTTGAATAAATTAATAAAAAAGTAATACAAATAATTGTTTAAATATAATTGTATTTTAATTTTTCATTCTATTACATACACGTTGAGGATAATTTGAAATAAAAGATAATGAACTTGTTGCCATGTATTTTGTGCTTTGACTGTGTCATTATCTGAGAATTATGGCGCCTTCATGGAGACTAGGATTCTTCTACAGAATCGGTTTCGTGTTTGGAGTTAGCCAACCAGCACCGGTGACAGACAAACTTCTTCCTCTTCTATGGCAGCGATTTTTCGGGCTTTAAAGGTTATTCATGGCAGAAATAGAAGGGAGTGGGTTCAAGAGCGTCAAAATCTGTGGCTAGCCAGAATGATAGTGGAAGCACCGCCAGCAAACAAAACAGTGAAGATGCTTGAAGACATCACATCGACAATAACTGAGTAATGGAAGAATTCGATCAAGTTTTCCTAAATATTTTTGTGGTGTAAAAGTCGTCCTGTATTAAAAGAGAAAATTAGTTTTTTTTGTCATTGTGAATTTGTTTATTCAGCCCATGAAAAAAATAATAATAATAACAATAATAAATAAATCTAATTTACCTGATAACTTTTAATAGTAGGTTAACTTTTCAAGAATTTTCTACTTTACCTGAATTTAGAATTTAGAATTTAGTTTT
>NC_029789.2:140199050-140202692 GCF_000816755.2 Arachis ipaensis | reverse complement strand
TAATTATTAAATTAAAAAAATAAATTAATAATTAAAATATTAATAAAAAATAATAAATTTTATTAGATTTTAAATATTTCTCATAATAATAATAAAATAATAACTAAAAATAAAAATGGCGGGCAAGAACCAGGCCACTAGTCTGGTGGTTGGAGCCGTAGAATGTTAGAGGTTTGGACCAGGATTCATGCCTTACTCTCCTCCTATATGCCTACATCAATAATTTATTTTGGAAAAATTAAGAATGGCGGCGACACCCCGCGGCGGCGGGGGATTAGGTTCGCCAAAGGTTCCAATTTTGACACTGTTCTTATATTTTTTTTAAACCTTATTCGACAAATTTTTTATCTTTTTATTTTTTATCAATCACTTTTAATACTAAAAATAAAAAAAAATGTGTAAAAAAGAGTGTGCACTAAGACAATACATAGTATATCACAACATTATTCTTTTGTGAATCAATTTATTTGGATTTAATTTTAATTACTATTTCACATATATTAATTTCTTTTCTTGGTAAAACATAATACTTATAATACTTATAATTTTTTTTCTTGGAGAACTTTAGTTGTTGGCCCACAAACTACTGGGAAGCCAGTTTGGGCAAGGATAAGCCTTTTTTTTTTTCTCTGCTTTTTGGGAGACTTTGAGCAGAAATAAGCTTATATGAATTTATTTTCAGTGTAATTTAGAAAAAAGAATTACACGCTATAGTTTCATGAGTAAAATACAAAAGGCCTTGTTCCTCTCTATTTGGTTTGTGCTATTGAATCAAATTAACGCCAATGGAAGATTGTGCAAGCTAAACATCTTAAAGGCTTCATATAATACATATAGAGATGATAGATGTATCTTTTGTGGGAAGTTTGGGTTTACTAGCACACTCAATTTGTGGAACTGCATGAGTATGGCCACTAACCATGAAAGAAAGCTACCCTAGCTGGATTGGTGTCGTAAGTGGTAGGGGAAAAGAGGTAATTTTGTTGTGTTTAACTTCTTTTTTTTTTTTTTGGTTAATATATTCAATTTGTTTAAATAATCATGGTGTAATTTTTAATATAGTTATACTAAGCAAGGATGTTGTCATAAAAAAAATAAAATAAAAATTACGTCTTATTATTGAAAATTTGGAGTGCTTGCAAATGAGGAGTTATATATATAAGACACGAATTGAACATTGACACTTGTTTAAAGGAACGAGTGAGTTGAATACTCAATTAATTTAATGTGGTTTATACTTTTTTGTTGGTTTTTTACAGTTTTTTCAAGTCCAACAAGTCAATGACTAATTTGTTTGATTCCAAATTTTAATTAAGAATCTGTTATTAGTTGATAAATTATTGTATACACAAAATAAAATTTAAATTTTAACATTTATTTAAGTGAATAAGTAATGAGCCTATGTTGATTCAAATTGGTTTATTTATATGTATATAATTTTTTTTGGGACAAAGTCATATAAGCTTATGCTTGCTCAAAGTCCCCCAAAAACTAGGACCTTGAAGATGATGAACTAGAATCACAAGAAGAGAGCATGGAAAGCGACCAAGAAGAGGTACCTAAAACAGAGAAGAACAAATCAATTAAAATATGTATTTAGATCTTTTAAATTTTAGATTTTTATTTTAAAGGATAAAGTGAGTTTTTTACTATTGAATGTTTTTTCTTTCATATTTTCTCTTGGTTCTACCTATGAAATAAATGGTGATAGATCATACTTTACCTTCTAAAGTAAAATTCAAAATTTAGAGAATCCAAATCCTTAAAATATAATATTTTAGAAAAAGTTAAACCCCAAAATGGTTTCTAAAATTGACATCATATACTAAAATTAGCTTTAAAATTCTAATTGCCCCTATTACGTCTCTAAAATTGACAAAAGTACAACCTATTTTCTATTAAAGATGTGATGACATGGTTTGATGACGTGGACTGTTAGTGACACATGTCACTCTATGGTTTGACCACATGTAATGGTATAATGATGTATTGACCGGTGATACGTGGCATGTTGATGTGGACGGTTGTGCCACGTGTTACAATGCTATCTGGCCATGTGTCCATTTGTACCACGTGTCGCAACAGTATTCGTCCACGTGTCATCCACTATGTCATCATTGTAGATACACCAAATTAGTCCATCCCTTTGTATTAAGTTACTCATTTTAGTCCCTGAAATTAAATGTTGTGCTCCAAACTAGTCCTTTCACTAGTTTTTTTTTATTTTTTTCTATAAATTCAAAATTCTCAATATTTTTTAATACATTAATTTCAATTCCATTTTTTTCACATGTTATTTAAATATAAGTGTTTTTATAAAATATTTTTTCTATTGTGGGTACTCCTAACCATCGTATTGGAGTTGACGTGAAGACATTTCAAGTATCTCCACTACCATCTCCGACCTTTTTCATCTAGACTGAAGAGGTCGGAGATAATAGTGAGAGTGTTTGAAGTGCCTTCAGTCTAGGCTATTTACACACAATAAAAATGTATATTTCATAAGAACCGAAAAAAAGTATATTTTAATTCTTGATTTCTTGTCAAAAACACATGCTTTTTGATAAAAAAAATTGTCTAATCAATCATATAATTTTTTTTATAATAACATACTTATATATTACAAAATTTATCAATGTTAAATTATTATAGAAAAATATATAATTAAAACGAAAATCTTAAAAATTTTTATAAAAGCACTTGTATTTAAACGATATATGAAAAAATAGAATTGAAATTAGTGCATCCAAAATATTAAAAATTTTAATTTTTTAAAAAATGAGAAAAAACTAGTGAGTGGATTAGTTTAGTGCATGATATTCAATTTCAGGGATTAAAAAGAGTTACTTAATGCAAAGTAAGGGACTAATTTGGTGAATCTACAATGATGACATAGCGTATGACACGTGAACAAATACTGTTACGACACGTGGTACAAACGGACATGTGACCAAATAGTATTGTGACACGTGGCACAACCATCCACATCAGCATGTCACGTGTTACCGATTAACACATCATGATATCATTACACGTGGCCAAACCATGAAGTGACACGTATCATAACAGTCTACGTCATCAAGTCATGTCATCACGTCTTTAATGAAAAATTAGGTTAGGACTAACGTGGTGCACTTTTGTCAATATCAAAGACGTAATTGATGCAATTAGAATCTCAAGGATAATTTAAGTGCACGACTGACGACGTCAATTTCAGAGACTATTTTAGGATTTAACTCAAAGTAAAAGAAATTAAAGAAAAAATCGAAAATTTTTAAAATAAAATTAAAATAAAATAAATTTATAAATATTTTTAAAATTTTTAACATATTTTAGAGACAAAAAATATACTTTATCTTTATAATAATTATTATGCTGTGTTATAGTTAAATATTTAGCTACTTACATACTCTAGGACCAAAGTTTATTTTCAGTGTAATAATTAATTAATCAGGTAACAATCACTTTTAAGCATGGAAGGTTGATTTAGGTTAAATATGATTTGCGATATATACATATAGTAAGTGATTAATCCATTATGTTTGATGAGTTCACTGCACTTCCAAAACACAACCATATACATGAAAATTTCGATGGTGTTACGTCTTAACATAGCATATATATGACATGTATGTACTCCCA
>NC_029789.2:140198533-140198837 GCF_000816755.2 Arachis ipaensis | reverse complement strand
TATATATAATATATAAATAATATATAAAACAAGAGATAAATGAATGAAATGTACGTAGAAAAGGAAATCAACACCAAATATATTCATAGAACAAGGATCATAAAAATGATTTAATGACTAGACACTTGGCTTAGACAGGTACAAATGTACGTACGCGTGTCCCAACATGCATATAAATTTAACATAAGAAAACGACTTCTGGAGCAATTATTTGACAGATGTATATCATTGTTCCTAAAAAATTAAAGTTCGTGCGTTCCATCTCAAATACTATTAATTAATTGTTTTCTTGATATATAAATTA
>NC_029789.2:140195311-140198344 GCF_000816755.2 Arachis ipaensis | reverse complement strand
GACTTATTTTTGGTGTGCACATAATTTTTTATTCATCCCCTTAAAGAATACACACGATATATATTTTATATTTCAAAATCCATTTTGCCTAAAATAGAAAAAATTATTCAAGATATTTTTTCAAAACATACACTAAATGTTGCGATTTGAATGTTACCAACTTATTACCATTAGCTAGGAAGATGACATCAATCTAATGCAATATAATCGTGGGTTCCAAGTCACTCTCAAGAATTTTAAGTACATAATGTACAATTAGTAACTTAATTAAATGGGTATATAATAATAATAAAGTGATGGAATTGTGTGAATATTAGACAAAGAACAAATATAATAATGACGAAATAATAACGATAGTGTTAGTATATGCTTCACTGCCAAATCTCTCCATCAAACTTTCCTTTGCGGGTGAAAAGTCACAATGTGATTGACAAAAACTATCAACAACTGAAAATTAAAATCTAAAAATAAATAAACGACATACATTTAATTTGTATTTATATTTCGAAACATGAAACGATATTATTTATTGTTGATATTGTCAATGATAGTCTAAATCAAGGGTAAGTTCAGATCCAATTAAGTTCCTTTATTATGGTTAGGTAAAGCTAAGGACAAGGTGCGTGAAATGAAGCTAATTGAACCGTGGCATTTAGAGAACAAAAAAAGAACATTAGGAAGGCATGATTAATGGTGATAATTGGAGTCAAATGAAAGGCAAGCAACCTACCATTTTTATTTTCTCATTGAATTTCAAAGGTGCTCTTGATACTCGTGAATCATGATGATGATTTATTGATTTGTCTATATACTTTTAAAATTGTTTGGGGCATTCAATGGGAGGTGATCACACATAAGGTGAGAGTGTGAGACGCCAACACATGGGTGATGGATCTGAGGACATAGAGTTTGATTCAAAAACAACCTAGGTCACACATTCACACCAAATATTTTTTTCTTTTGAAAATAATGATTTAGAGTTTTAATTTTTCACCTAATTATTTTTCTAATATTTAAATGAGTAAACAAACTATTTTTAAAGAAATTAAGTGGATAATTATAAAAATAAATTAGAATTTTCAATATTTTTTATTGACCATAAATTGAAATTGGAGAGATTTAATACCTTTTATAATTACATTACTCTTATTAACTAACTTAAATTTATTGAGTGATTAGCTTACATGTCTATTTGAGTAAGTATCAAAAGTTGAAAAAAGAAAAATACAATATAAAAGAAGAGAAAACAGAAAAAATAATAAAGGATATAATTGACTGCATCTTTTTCAAATTAAATTAAATTATTAACGAGTACAAGTTGGGTATGAAGATTATAATATTATTAGTAACAATCTTAATGCATAGGGAGAAGTTTGAGCAGTATGTATTAAATCCTAATTAGTTTAAATTTTATTACTGTTAATATAACACAAAATTAGCTAATGATTAAGGAATAATATAATTTTATGATAGTTAAAGTTGGTTAAATTAAAATAATTTCAGTATAAAGATTATAACTAAAAATTAAAATTAATTATTAAGATAAAATATATATTATAACATAAAATATATATTAAAAATAAATTACACTATATATATAAATTTTTATATAAATACATAATAATTATTTTTTTTAGTTGATTTTGATATACATCTAACATCGTTGTTATTCAATACATACATAGCAATTCCTGTTCTGGTGTCAAAAATATTTCTCCTACTATAACTGGTTAAGAATATAGTTTGTAATTTAAATTTCTTTTCATAAAATATGTAGCCGAAACGAATGATGACTCCAAACTATAATTCGATTGGAGAGTTTTTTTTTTCAAAAATTTTGTAGTCGAAATCAAACTCAGGATATAAGTGGGGCGTATATTTATGGAAGACACTTTTAACACTCAAATTATTTAAGAAGTATAATAATTTTATGAAATAAAAAATAAGACATTAAAAAATGAAATAGAATTCATAAAAAAGTTATCATATGACTTTCTTTTGCTTTTTTTTTTTTACCAGAGATAAGAGACTCGAATTCGCAACCTCTTAATTAAATATGAGGAGATTATGCCATTTGAGCTATTATTTATTGGCTATGACTTTCTTTTGTTGTTGAGACATAAAAGGTATTTTTTATAGGTATAAGATTAATAAATAACATTGATATTTAGGACGATTTAGTCATTAAGTTAATAATGACCGTTATTAAACTCGTATGCTAGAATTTATAAATTCAAGAATGAATAATAATTAAGGACTTGTTATAAGTTATCACTCATTAGGTATAAAAAAATCAGAGTTAGACTCATTTTGAATGACATATCAAACAGGTTTATAGATAATCTTGAGTAACAAATCAATTTCTAAAAACAAAAATTAAATTTTATATCAATCATTTTATTTTTTATTTTTTATCGTATCTCCTAGCGATAAATTAAAAACTAATATGCCGCAGATCTGAATTTTATTTAAAGATTTTTCGTTAGCCAATAAATTATTACATGCACAAAGTAAGATTCTAACAAATGTAAATAAATAAGAATAAATTATCATTTATATAAATAAACAAGAATAAATTAAGGACATTAATCAACTGATAACTAGACTTATCCAACTTGATTATATCAATTTTTTTATATAAATAAACAAAAATAAATGATCATTTGTACCTATAAAAAATATAAACGCAGACAAATATATCAATGTAAGAATAAAATGACAATTGTAATTACGAAAGATGACTTTTGTGTACCAAAAGTACCTGGACTTGGGTTACACAATTGATTTATTAGGATATTTTTGACATACGGAAGCCATTTTCTGTGGTTACAATTGTCGTTTTATTCATATATAAGTATATTTGTTTGTGTCAATATCTTTCATGGATACAAATGGTAATTTATTCAAATAAACAATTTAATATGAAGGCCGATTTATCTAACGAGATAAAAATTTAAAGGTTCATTTAATAATTAAAATATATTAAAAACTAAAATTTTTTAAAAAACTAATTTAGATACTAATCTTACAAAT
>NC_029789.2:140191304-140193763 GCF_000816755.2 Arachis ipaensis | reverse complement strand
TTCCAATTTCCAATTTCCATTGATTGAACCATCAGCTACATATATACACACTCGGAGAATCAATTGGTGGAAGCTTGCCTGACTCATTCACTCATTCTTCTTCTTCTTCCAGTTTTCACCACCACCTATGTCTGAATCTGCGATGCTGACAGTAATAGATTCATTAGAGTCTGCGTGATTCATAACTATTATTATTATTATTATTATTATTATTCTTCCAATTTCCATTGATTGAACCATCAGCTACATATATACACACTCGGAGAATCAATTGGTGGAAGCTTGCCTGACTCATTCACTCATTCTTCTTCTTCTTCCAGTTTTCACCACCACCTATGTCTGAATCTGCTTTACTTGATGCTGACAACATCTACCTCGATGGAAAGGTTCTTCTTTTTCCCCATTTCATTTCTGGGTTTCCTTTAAAGTTTCCATCTTTGTTAAGTTTTGGATCGTTTCTTAGCACTTTCTCAATTGGGCGATTGCAATTTTTTTAACTTCTAAGTTTTGCTGTGCTGCGTTGCGATTGGTTTTTATTAAGCTAATATTTTTACATCATTGGTAGTATTGGATCTAGTTTTTTCATGTTGGATGTTACAGCGAGCTTGAACTGTTTTCATATTCATTATTTTGAATTAATGGGGGTTGGTTTATTTTCTTCTGTTGCTTTAATTCATTTTTTAATGTTCTTCTTTTCAATTGAATGTGTTTTACATCGCCAAGCCATTGAGATTTTGAATTTTGAATTTTTTATTTTATACATGTCAAATAGCTGATCTGTGTTTTGGATGTACCCTATGCTTTCTTTTTATTTATTTCTTTTTTTTTTCTATTTTTAAATTCCATATTCCATAACATGCTGAGCTCGTGAGCTGTTTATTCATTTCTTTGCGATTCCATATTTAGATTAAAACATGGATTTAGTAATTTTTTTTTCAAGATATGAATCTTAACCTTACCCTTATTTGATGCCATTTTGATGATGTAAAAGAAAAGATTTTCTATTTGCATTTTATTTTACTTCCTATTAGTTAACTAACACATTGTTTTTTTCTCCACCTTGTATCATTGATCCGTCTTTTTGTTTTTTCATGTGGGGTCCTGGTTCCCTTTTTTTTTTCTTTTTAATTTTTTTTCCCTGTTTTCTTATATGATGATGTTCATGCCTTTGAAGGAATTGGATCCATTTTGCTTTTGGCTTTTCCCTCTCCTCGGTTCTCTCTAAGTGCATTACAGTCTATAGGAATTAAGAACCTTGGCTATACCTTTCTTGTCCTTTATCTCATTATTTTTGTACTGGATTATAGTTATAGCAGGTGGTGCTTTTTGTTAATTTATGTAAGTATTTGTTATTAGATAATGTAAAGTCATTCTTCTCCTTTTAAATATTCCAAAGATGTTGTCCTCTTTTTCACTGGCTTCACCTTGTATTCTTCCTGGGGCATACAATGATTGGAATCTGGAAGTATTCAATTCATGCATCTTTTTGAAAAGTGATACTAATATGCTGTTGCTTGTTAGTTGGGTTTGTCCAAAAAAGGGGTAAGGCCACATGGAGGCAAATATGTTAGGGAATAAACTGTTTTAACAAGTTTTGAACATGCTTTTCTTACATTGCTCTAATGGAGTATGTACAAAATAAAGGATATCCTTTGCTCTACAGAAACGTTTTATTTTTTTGTCTTTTTTTTTTTGTTCCAAAAGATTACTTCAGTTTTTTTATTCGTTTTTGCTCTGATTTGTTGTGTTTTTTTTTTTCATTTGTTCTATGCAGTACTAATTTTCGATTATTACTTCAGGAACATTATATTCGAACTGGCTGTGGTTCTGTGTCTGTCATGGTATACGGTGATCACGACAAACCAGCCCTGATCACTTATCCGGATTTAGCACTAAATTGTAAGTGGTGTCATCTCATTTTCCAGTAGCTAATATATCAAGCATTCTGAGCTTTCTGCTGTTGTTTTAGAATCTATTGCTCTGAGTGTTCATTCTCTTAAAAGCCTGATACATAATTTGTTGTCGATTCAGATAAATCATGTTTCCAAGGATTATTTTTCTGTCCAGAGGCAGCTTCTTTGCTGCTACACAACTTTTGCATATATCATATTAGTCCTCCCGGGCATGAGGTCTGTATGTTGTCAACTGGAACTTACCTTGTATTACCTTCAAAACCCAATATCATTATTCACATAATTTCTCTGGAACTTCCACAAGAGTTCTTGCAGTTGGGAGCTGCTGAAATTAGTTCTGAAGATCCTATTCCTTCCGTCGAAGACTTGGCAGATCAAATAATTGAGATCCTCAACTATTTCGGGTAATTGCAGTATCATTACTTGCTCAATAAATTTTTTGTTATTGTTGTTTTGAACTGTTACATTTGTTGAAACTCAAAACTAATATGTAAAGTAAAAGGCATGAACTATTTTGGGTGGAATTTTAATGAATTTTATATATAT
>NC_029789.2:140189658-140191239 GCF_000816755.2 Arachis ipaensis | reverse complement strand
GATGGATGAACTATTTCTTTGACTAGGCTTGGTGCAGTGATGTGTATGGGAGTAATGGCTGGTGCTTATATCCTTTCCCTATTTGCAGTATGTATCCTACGTAGCTTTGAATGGTGAAATAGTTTTGGGATGTGGCCAATGCTTTGTAGTTTTAGATTATATGAAGTCAATCAAATTAATTTGCTCTTCTTTGATGCTTTATTACAGACGAAATATAGGGAGCGGGTTCTTGGTTTGATACTTGTATCTCCTTTATGCAAAGCTCCTTCTTGGACTGAATGGTTTTATAACAAGGTTCCTTCCAAATGCCTTAGACTATCTGATGTGCTCTCGAATTCAATAACATTACCTGAAACTGTTTCCAATTTCTTTCAGGTGATGTCAAATTTGTTATATTTTTATCCTAGGTCACTATCTACTATCTTAGCGAGTTTCACACGAAGCATGACAACAAAAAGGAATAAGTCCTAAAAAAAAGAACAATAACAACAACAAAATAGAGTGAATATCAAGATCACATGAATATCAACGACAAAAATACTCAACACTAGTAGTAAAATCAAAGGAGTACCAATATTATCACAATTCCAGCAATAAGAAATCCAAGAACACCAACTCAAAATATAAAGGAGAAAATTGTAGAATACTCAAGAAAGTCTGAGAAAGTCAAAGAGCATTGCATGTTAAGAAAGCAAAGATACTTCAGCAAGGTATTATAATGTGATGATCTGTCTCGGATTCCCTCATTTATTCGATGATAACTAGTTTCTGTAATCAACATCAACAGGAGGTTCGTGGTAATGCCGAGGTTCCGGAATCCGAGATAGTTCAAGCTTGCAAAAGAGTCAGTGCTAACCAAACCTAGTTTCTTTTTCTCTTGTTTTTCTTTCTTCTCCTCACTTTTTCTATGTTCAATATATTTATCTCACTTTGTGCTTGTTTCCTTTCCTTTTTCTTCTCAGTTACTGGATGATAGAAAATGCAAAAATGTCTTAAGGTTCCTTCATGCAATTAATCAGTAAGATCTTCTAGATAGTTGCTTTACCATATTCACTTCCTTGCTCTTTGTAATTGCATATATCATCCTCTGGGAGTTAAAGTTGGAGATTGGCGTCAGCATCTTTATGTGTTTGAACTTGTTTTGCCAACTTGTAGGAGGCCTGACATAACAGATGGATTGAGGAGATTAAAATGCCGTACACTTATTTTCGTGGGGGACAGTTCTCCTTTCCATTCAGAGGCTCTATATATGACTTCAAAACTCGATAGAAGATATAGTGCCTTGGTTGAGGTATGTAGTTCTTCTTGCATCAGTATGTGGAAGGGTCTACTATAATACAAATAGCAAAAGTACTATGTGCATTCCAAAATTTAGCCACTATATATTTGTGTATAAATATGTGTTGTTTAACTCATTTTCAACGTGTATTTTGTATTTCAACATCTATTCTATACGGATAGCTGGTTTGATGGTTGATTTTTAGTATATATGTATAGCATAGTTGATTCTCAGGTTTACTTAACATTAAGGGAGGTAATGGCGAATATAGTATCTATCACATAACTTCAATGGAGGACATT
>NC_029789.2:140188364-140188654 GCF_000816755.2 Arachis ipaensis | reverse complement strand
GATGTGTTGATTTGGCAGGTCCAAGGATGTGGATCAATGGTTACAGAGGAACAACCACATGCAATGCTGATTCCAATGGAGTATTTTCTCATGGGGTATGGTTTGTATAGACCCTGCTACTTAAGTGAAAGTCCAAGGAGTCCTCTTAGCCCATCATGCATTTCTCCAGAGCTACTCTCTCCAGAAAGCATGGGATTGAAGCTTAAGCCTATAAAGACCCGGGTTTCTGTTCCCCTTGAAGTTTGATATAATTTTTTTTTTTTTTTTTTTTTGTAATTTTAAGCTTTTTT
>NC_029789.2:140177645-140186548 GCF_000816755.2 Arachis ipaensis | reverse complement strand
TTTATTTCCTTACTTGTATCTTCTTTATTTTTTACTTTTTTAATTTTCAAGAGGGTTAGAGAAGAGAGAGTTGGAGGGAGTTGTAGATATAGAAAGAGAAGGGGTGTGTAATGAAATATAGGTAGATTTGCTTGCATTCATTTTGTAGTTAGTCATAAAGGAAGCATTGAGCTTTCTCACTGTATTAGTAGATTTAATGTGGACTCATCAATTGTTTATTGACTCACTACTCATTACTCATGAGCAGCAATAATCTTAAGGGACACTTTGATTTCAAAAAAGGTTTAATTAATGATTTTGCTGTATTTATAGTACAGTATTGCTAATAGAGTAATTGTATACAGTAAATTTTTTTTCCAAAACACTGTATAAGTAGACGAAATTTCAATTGCCTTTCAATTGATATATGATAGATGTAAAGTCTCAACACTAATTTTACATGATGTAACACAATACAAACATCTTTGAAATTCCTATAAATGAAGCTACAATAAAAATCTCTAAAGCCTGCAATGAACAAGGGAAAATTGTTGCAGACAATACTGAACTTGAAGTATGTGGCAGCCACAGCACTAACTTCGTGGAGCCTCCTTATCATAATTTGCTGATCATCATTCCCATGAACAGGATCACCCCAAAAAGTACATGGCAAAATCAAGGGGGCTTGGTGTATCTTCGCCGTAACTGGATCCTCTACTTTAGTTTTATATAGAGATTAACAGTTTGATACTCTAGCTTATGAATCTGAATCAGAAGCTGGATCCTCAACTTCACTCTCGCCACTTGAACCATCATTCGCGGATGAAGTCTCGGCTTTGGCCGGACGAGAATTTTGAAGGAGGTTATGTTTGACGAATTTGACTTTCCTTTCTTTGCTTTTTCCTTTTCGTTTTTGGCTTCCACTATCAGTTACCTTCATAGTTCGAGCAGCAGCTACAAACGCATCACTAATCACTTCGTTTTGCTTATCCTCCTCAACTGCATTTCCCTCTTCCCCAACATTATCAACATAAAAAAGATCATCACCCACCATCTTCCCATCCAAGTTACCAGTAGGTTGCTCGGCTTGGGAAATATCAAGACCTGATTTAGCACAGCTTCTTAAAGTATCATCTTCAAGAACTTGAATCCCTCTATTCTCAATGCTCAGCAACCAAGCTAACAAGCAGAATAAATTGGAACGAAATAAGTTAGAAATAATGCACTGAGAACCATGTAGCCAACTCTACCTAATAGGAAAAGACTTTATTGTTGTTGTAATAAACTGAGAACCATGCTGGAAGTTGCAACCTAGATATAAGCAGTGATAATCTACTTACTCAAAAGAGCTCTGGGTGAAGATCCATTTGCTTTAACAGCTTTTTCCTCCAAACCATTCTGGCTTGTAACATATTTGATTATTTGCAAGGGTATCCGTGAAACAGAAAATTCCCTAACATAAGAGAGAGCTCTTTTCTGATCACCAATTCCCCTGCATTAACAAATTATTAGATACTACAAGTACAAAGAGAGAGCCATATAAACATAATACGATACTAAATTCTTTATACCTAAAATACTCTACAGCCTTATGAGTAACAATCAATCTGGTCAAGGAAAGGCCTTTGATGTACTTGGAATTTTCATAAAGGAAAGGGTACTCCACCAATAGCAAAGCATCAAACAGAACCTTCCTAAACAGAGTTTCCTCTTCAGATTTCTGCAGACACTCATATTTGATAGATGTCACTTAAATTAGTGATGATGAACACATGAATATATGTACGTAAGAACAAGGACATGGTACAAAAATTAAGATAAAATGGACACGAAAAACCAAGATATGTTAGCCATTGTCCGATCCATAAAATCATGGTGTTAGAGCTTTGTGCATTAACAATGGAAACAAATGCAAGATATGATATCAAAGAAATAAAATGAACTTATGAGAAACATTCAAAAGGAAAATAATCAAACTATACTAACCGAAATTGAGCTCAGTGGCAAAGATGTCCCTAATGCTGCCCTCATGAGGATCTCTGGTTACACAAGACAAATCAACATCAAAACAGGAGCTAGAAAATGAGTCATAGTTCTAGATAACTCAAAATACATGATCAAATTCAATCATCAAACTAGTTATAGATGTCTATGCATTTTAGACAGAACAATTATAATAGTGCAGACTGCAGTACAAAAAGCTAAAATCATAAAATTTTACAACCTTTGAAAAACTAAAGTCACATTGTCACAAGTAACAAAATGTAGCATGAAACTGAAAATTTAAAACCAAATATGTAATAACTAAATACTGACCCAAAAAGTAAATATTCTGAAAGCTAGATATTGAGCCAACAGCCCAACTCTTGAGATTCACTTCCAATTCATCCCCTGGTGTTTTCCTATGACAAAGCAACCTAAGTTTCAAGAAAAAAGCTTCCATGATGACAGCACCTCCCAAGTAACCAACATGAAAACCCTTATCACAAAGCCACTTGCAAACATCACTGCCCAAAATTGGCAACAAAGATTCAAACCCATTATCAGCATCCCCATTTGCATTCATCCAAACATAAGCCAAATCAGTGAAAGGCATAATCAAATTCAATCCAATACAATCATATTCTTCCTCCTCAGAAACCTTTTTACTACAGCAAATACTCATGTACCCAACAATCACATCCACCAGGGACTTCACCTCCTTCATTGCTTTCTTTTCTCTCTTCAGCTTCAGTTCCTTTCCAGAAAGTTCTAGAAGAACCTTGTGAACCTCATAAACAACTGGGGCCATCAAAGCCACACTCTTTGAAGCACCAACAGAAGCTGAACAAGCAGATAGCAGCTGAAACAAGGATCTTACGTCAGATACACGATCCAAGGCATCACCTTTCTCCGATTTGAGGCTTTGAAACTTGATTGCAGTGTAGACCCATATCACCTCAAAAGGTGGATTAACATTGGCTTGCATCAATTCGTAGAATACATCAAGGAAAGAAGAAAAATCAGGGGACCCTTTGCGAGTCTCGGAAATTAGTTCATGCACTGAGTCTTTCATCTTCATGGCATAGTTTTCACCCACAAGAGGGACGAAATTATCTGATGCATTGCTCAAACCTGTGATCTCCATTGCTTGATTTCTCGCTGAACCAAAATTGGGGTCTAGGGTTTATCAGAAGATGGGGTTTTGGACTTAAGAGTTTCCAGTTTCTACAGTTTGGGCCTGGCCCGGTTTCTCTAATTCTCTGTCATGTTGGTGGGGGTTTAGTTTTGCATTGACTCCAACGTGGAAAAGAAGGTGGAAATTTTTTATTTTTTAATCTTTTGTGGGAAAATTTTAGATTTTTATTATTAGATTAATGATGTAGAGCTACGTGTTTCCCTGCACCTTATTGGTGAAAAATGGGACCCACTTTTGCTTATGCTTCTCTGGACTAATCACATGCGCTAAAAAAATCTTATTTTGCGTTATGTAACAAAACCAAGAATTTGCGTTTTCCTATATTTTTAAGCTTAGGAAAAGAAGCAAGGTTTTGGTTTTTTGTTTTTTTGTTATTTGATTACTTCAGTTCTCTGTGTCAATTTTGGTGGAAAATTCCCACCTTTTTTGAGGATCTGAATTTCCTGTACAAGGTGAGGGGGTTCTAGAACAGCGTGTGTGTTGAGGAAGATGAAGACATTGTTTTGGGTTGTGTTTGTTTCAGTGGTGGTTTCAACATGGTTGCCGCTCTCTGAGTGTTTCAAGAAACCCGCAGTGCTTGCTAGAAAAGAGGACATTCCGTACATAAAGTGCCAAGTTTGTGAGCTTCTCGCTAAGCAGTTGCATCAGCAGGTGAAGAAAAAGCAAGCTGAGACCGCTCCCAAAAAGGTTTTCTTTTTTCATGTCTTTCAATTGTAGGAGTGTTTTATTGGTAAGATTATTGTGTTGTTGTTTGGACTATTCTAAATTTGTTTGTGTTTTTGGGATGCTAGATCTCGGAGTATCAGATCATTGAGATAGCAGAGAATGTTTGTAATCTTAAGAAGGTAGAAGCGGATTGGATATTGCGCATTGATATTGTGGAGAAAGAAGATAGGCTTGAGGTAAGAATGGTGGTTCAATTTTTTCATTTATTTGATGATTGTGTGTGATTCATGCAATAGTTCTAATACCTGCACTCTCATTGATTTTGAAACTTCCTTTTATTGTTTTAACAGTTAGTTGAGCATGACTCTGAAGGACAGTGCAATTCTGAGTGCAAGACAATCGAGCGAGCGTGTCAGGAGGTATAAAACTTCGTGTGATTTTCGCTCGGTGCATTTGTTTGTCGCAAATGGATTGCACACCATGGTTTCTTTTAGTTCTGAAATGGCAAATTATATTATGAATTACTGTTTTCAAATTTTCAGGTTATAGGGTATTCGGATACAGATGTTGCTGAATATCTATATAATTCGAAGCCTGATGCCGATTCATTGTACAAATATCTCTGCAAAGACCTTACTAAAGCATGCAGCACCAAGCCACCCCCTGTCCCTAAGGTAGTGACAATCTGAATTGTTGTTTACTTACTGCTTTCAAGTAAATTTGAGTTAGAATGGACATTAGTTACTAACTTACTATAAATATTGCACAGCTGCCCTGTTTTTCGGAAACCAACTATGCGCTTTTGTTTCAATTCATGTAGTTATGTGATTAGAGTGATGCCAACTAAGTTGCTAGTTCAATTGAGCTTATGTGATTACTGATTACAGAACATTAGAACAGCTGGAGTATTTTTTATAGCTGAATAGTCTGCCCTAGATTAAAGTGTAACCCTTGATGAGAAAATCAAGATTTTTCTTTTCATGTCCATGGTTTATTTTCATGCATTTCAGTTCACTTTTCTATCAACAATCAAAACAACACTTTACCCACACCTTGCACCTTAGGTTCCAAATTCCATAATCCCAACCAAATGAAATATCCATTCTTTGAAGTATATAGTTTGAGAACTATGATTCATTTTCATGCAATGATATTGTCATATTGTGTAATATGCTCTTGCCATTATTGTTTGATGTTTTGTAAAGCTACTTCATCTCTAATCAGAATATCTTTTCTGTTCTGTAGGACAGAATCCCTGGTGATGCTTTTGTTGCTAAGTCTGATAAGGAGGCTGAAATGGAAAAGCTACTAAAATCTATGGAGGTATTTCCCTTGTTCATGTTATATATCTTTAGACGATTTATAATGGAACACTGTCATTGTCTGATTAATATAGCTGACCTTCCCTAGTGAGAATAAGACTTAGTTATTGTTTTTCTTGTCATCATTGTATATCACTATATCTTAGGAGGAGGGTTATCTTTGTCCTTTATTTAGCTCGATACATTTGGTTAGTTTTATAGCCCTATGTCCTTACTGTATCTAATTCTGCATCAGGGCATGCCAGGAGCACCTGGCATGAAAATGTACTCAAGGGATGATTTAATGAACATGAAAAACCTTGGTGATGAGGATGCCGAAGATGAAGATGAAGATGATGAGGATGACGGCGATGCTGCTTTTCCTGGGAAATTGGTACTTTCTCTTTTTCCATTTAGCTTGAAAAATGACATGTACCTTTATTTTATTAAAGGAAACACTTGATTAAAATGTCATACAATCGCTGACAAATCGAGCAATCTGCATATCGTAGGGAAAAGTTCTGAGAGAAAAGGAAAAGGAAAAGGGAAAAGGCGACTGGAAACAAACGATTAGAAAAGGAATCACAGACACGACCGTGACGCTGAAGAAACATGCAGACCGAGTTTCCAATCGCTTAAGACAGTGGTGGAGGGCAAAGAAAACAAGTTCAAAGAAGGGAACAAAAGGAGCCAAATCTGAACTTTAGCAAGTCACAAAAGCTTACACTGCGATTGTTGAAGAACTGCAGGCATTTCAACATCATTTGTTACAGGTAAAATGTGCCTGTGATAGTCAAGAGGAAGAAACATAGAGAAGCAATCAAATGATAACTTTAGACTTTAGAGTGACCACTTGGAATGGTTCATTTTCCATTCAAGTATTTTGCTATATTCATGTATTTTAATGACTCAGTTTTGATGTTGAAGGAGGGTGTATACTAGTGAAGGTTATGAACTTGTGATGTTCTCCAAAGACTTAGTTCCCCCTACACCTTTTTTTTGTAGAAATTTTTTTCTCTAAAAAACAGTATAGATAATCATCCAACAACAAAACGCTTCATCCCACTAGACGGATTCGGTTATATAGATCAAATGGCACCATTTAGCATTTTAGCCCAAACATGTTTCATGTTTACACCATTCAAAAATTTGTTTCCAATTTAACAACAAATATTCTTGCTTATAGTATGTGGATACGGGCACTATGCTGCACATTTCTTAATGTAGAGCACAGTTTGAATAACAAGCAAAATATCTTCTTAAATTTAAATCTCGTTGCTGCTAATGTACCAAAAATAAATATTACAAGTACTCCCAATCAATACAACGTGCAAGAATTAAGGTTTATTTTGGTCATCAGAAGGTTGGAGGAGTAGTATTAGACTATTAGGATGAAAATGACATTAGCAGTCATGCAAATTTTGTGTACTTGCTAACAAAGGCAAATCTATTCACTGAAAATTGATAACAAATAGTTGTCAATGCCTCAATGGGATTAATTAAATTCTGAATAAAATAATATTTTAAATATCATTACATCCAAAAAGCCAGAAGAGCAACTATGAATTTATAAGAGAATACAAGCACAATGTGAAAATACAGTTACAGTTCCTCAAACAGAAGACTCTACATTAAATTATAAAAGCAGCAATAATTGCTGTTCAACATCTTGCAAAATTTAGATAGCATTGGAAAATCATGACTCAACGCATCTTGTAATACTGAACCCTTGAAACGTTGCATCTGCGACCATTCAACGAGTACTTGACCATTATGTCAACATCGCGCGGATTTTTCTTGTTTTGAGCCACACTCATGCTCCCTACAATTGCCTCGCCCTCACAAATGGTCAATATGTCTTCCAGATAAAGCACTGTTTGTTTCCAATGGGTGGCACGCGACCTTGGCCCTGCATAAATTCTCAAAATGTTACTTCATGTGCGTGTGTAGTCTAGCAAATCGTTGCAAGCGAAGCAATCATTCAAATTTTCAACTAAGTTTCTAAGGAACTCTTGGGAGCGGATAAATCCAGCATGGTTTCAAAAGAGATTACAAGTTTTTTCAGTCTGCGGTTATCATATTCTGAATTAATGATACTTCTACATGCAAATTCAAAGATACCAACTTATAAAATTCATTGTTCTTCCCTTCAAATTTTATGCTCTGTTGTTCTCGTGCAAAAAATATAATCCTTTCGATCTATTTAACATCTATGCATTATCTTTTGCCAATTAACAGTTCACATGCCGAAAAGTAAATTTGACTCCCAAGTCCCAATAACATTATATGGACGAAAAAGAACAGCTCCAACAAAAACATATAAATAATTGAGGAAGTAGAAAGGAAGCTAACCTGTAGAGAAGCCCATCAATTTATGACACTTAGTAAATGTTACATCAAAATATGCAACAAGAGCATGGATGTAATCATCGCGTTCAGCAATAAGTTTAAACGGTGCTGTGAAGGAAGCATCTCCAGGAGCCATCTTTGAGATATCCATAGTCTGAATAAAGATGAACCACTCATTGTATATGTTCAAACCAAATACAAAATATTTTGGCCAATGCAGAATGAAATTTTTGCGCATGTCAAATACAAAGAATGTAAGAACTGTTAAAGCTCCCCCACCTTGAGTAGCTGGCAGGTAGTAGCAATCTGATTCTGGTCAACTGTATCAACAAGTGGCTCCATTATGGCTTGCTTCTTGATGCAGCTCATATCAAATCCATATACATTGTTCCAAACTGTTAGAAAAAATGAAAATATGGCTTTAGTAACTCTTTTTTTCACCAATAGATAAAGAAATTCATATGAAAATGCATTGTGTGGATGCCTCTTTCATTGTAACCGTAAGTATACTGTATAAGAGTAGCAAACTCATATTGGTTAATAAGAGGTCACGATCTCACACTCTATTTTATCTTCTTTGTAGTCTGCATCTTCGATGGCAGTAAGATGGAGGGACGCTTTATCTGGTAGCACAACTCCTCCTTCGACCTATTCAAAAGAGGAAACTCAGAATGATTCCCACACCATTGTACTGTGTGACATGTCTTCATCTAATATCAAAAGCAAGGAGTGCATAACTTACAAGCCATTTGTCGCGTGCGTAAAGGACAGAATTTAACATATTCTCAAATAATAGGAAATATCCCATCCATTCTGAAATGATTATATCAACTTTTTCAACCGGAAGTTCAATTTCTTCAATCTTACCCTTCAAAACTGTTACAACTGCAAAACCAAAACAATTATATTGCAATCATTGTGAGTGGATTTTTCCAACGAATCAACACCAAAAGAAAATGTATTTCAAAGGAGTAATACAAAATATAAAACATTGCTTTACCATTAGAGTACCCATTAGTTTCAACTATCTGCTTCGCCATGTCAGCCATATCGGAGCACTCAACCTGAATTCGCAATATAAAAAATGGTACAACTTAAAGTCATTATTTGGAATACTGATAAAATCACAAAAAACATAAAAGGCAATAAAAGAAATCAGGCACTTACAGCATAGACATGCGCTGCCCCAGCCTTGGCACAAAATAGAGACAAAATCCCAGTCCCAGCACCAACATCAAGAACTACTTTATCCTTGAATAAAAACTTATTCTGATAAATAACATTTTGATATGTTTTTGTTCTTACAGTGTCCTTCAACATTTCCTGCAATTCAAACAAGGTTACAACAAAGCATTATACCGCAACAACATACAAAAAACTTCTTTTACTATATTGCAAAACATTTGAATACTAGTTTGCAGTTCCCCTTC
>NC_029789.2:140176804-140177490 GCF_000816755.2 Arachis ipaensis | reverse complement strand
TTCAAGGCAAAAAAACAAACAAAATATAAACTTAATACACCAGCCTGCATCCAAGTTGAGCACACTTACTTCGTGAATTCCTGCAAACACATATACACATTTAAGATGAGAAAACAATCCTATTAAGAACAAATACAAATGAGATTAAGCTGAAGCGCGTGAATTTTTCAGGTTGCAAAAAACAACAGCCCGGATGTAAAGTTCGGAACTTTGAGCAAAAGGGAATTCAAATTGAGCAGAAGCGGATATTAAATAATTAGAATGAGAGTAAAGAGAGAGAAGCAAAAGTTACCGAAATGAGAGTAGGAATCGAAATAATAATCGGCGCTGGTTTTGTCATCGGAATCAATAAACGATGGTTCTGATGGTTCAGGTTCACACATGGATTGGTCGTCGAGGTTGGAGCTCTCGGCGGCGTCCTGGATAACCTCGTCGGCGTCTTGGAAGCGAAGGTGGTTGTTCATGCTGTTGTTATCGTTGTTGTTCTTTCGGCGACCCATACGATATGAAAGGAAAGATTTTTTTGGAGATGGAGAAGGAGTTTGCGTATGTCAGTGACTACTCACTAGAACTGGAATTGCGAAAATTAGGGTTTTAGTTTGGGTTTTAGCCTTTTAGGTTATGCGACGATAGCTGCTTGCCTGCTTCCACTTGATGATACCGCGTTTTTTACTGCTTCAATCCTT
>NC_029789.2:140146527-140176059 GCF_000816755.2 Arachis ipaensis | reverse complement strand
TTCAAGGCAAAAAAACAAACAAAATATAAACTTAATACACCAGCCTGCATCCAAGTTGAGCACACTTACTTCGTGAATTCCTGCAAACACATATACACATTTAAGATGAGAAAACAATCCTATTAAGAACAAATACAAATGAGATTAAGCTGAAGCGCGTGAATTTTTCAGGTTGCAAAAAACAACAGCCCGGATGTAAAGTTCGGAACTTTGAGCAAAAGGGAATTCAAATTGAGCAGAAGCGGATATTAAATAATTAGAATGAGAGTAAAGAGAGAGAAGCAAAAGTTACCGAAATGAGAGTAGGAATCGAAATAATAATCGGCGCTGGTTTTGTCATCGGAATCAATAAACGATGGTTCTGATGGTTCAGGTTCACACATGGATTGGTCGTCGAGGTTGGAGCTCTCGGCGGCGTCCTGGATAACCTCGTCGGCGTCTTGGAAGCGAAGGTGGTTGTTCATGCTGTTGTTATCGTTGTTGTTCTTTCGGCGACCCATACGATATGAAAGGAAAGATTTTTTTGGAGATGGAGAAGGAGTTTGCGTATGTCAGTGACTACTCACTGAATTGCGAATTGCGAAAATTAGGGTTTTAGTTTGGGTTTTAGCCTTTTAGGTTATGCGACGATAGCTGCTTGCCTGCTTCCACTTGAGCGTTTTTTAGTAAAATATTTGACATTATTAATACATTAAAATTAAATAAAAATAAGATAAAATTATATCGCTTATTAGAAATTAGAAGTGTTGATATTTACTATGATTATATTTTTTAGATAACAAATCTTTTTATAGTGTTAGAATAATTTAACTGGTTTATGATAAAATACGATTGTGTAAAATATTTGACATTATTAATACATTAAAATTAAATAAAAATAAGATAAAATTATATCGCTTTATTGTTATTAGAAGTGTTGATATTTACTATGATTATATTTTTTAGATAACAAATCTTTTTATAGTGTTAGAATAATTTAACTGGTTTTAGAAATATGATAAAAGAACGTTCTGCTAAGATTTTTACTTTAAGAGTTTGATTTGATTCAATGAAGTTAAAAAAAAGTGAAAGTTCAGGAAGGTATTGATTTGAACCAGTTCGGAGACTCTATGAAAGTGGCTATGGAGAAAGTTGAGGTATCGGTGACAATCCAAAAGTCTCATACAAGGACTTTCTTTTATTGTTCCTTAGCTCATCGGTAGATACTAATGAAAATGTGTTTGAGCCTATTGATGAGGATGCATTAGACCTGAAAGATCGTTGGTATAAGGAGGAGAAAGAACTCCACTAGGATAAACATTTTGACTACTATCCGACCATTCCAATCCCTAGGAATGAATTTGAGGAGTGGTGTAAGCCATGGGATATGGCTTTCATTGTTAAAGTCCTTGAAAAAAGAGTGTACTTAGCGTTCATGGAACAGAAACTTAATAGACATTGGATTTAAAAAGGTAAAATTAATGTTATTGATATGGATCGTGACTATTTTTCGATTCAACTTACTGGTAAAGAAGACTATAACCATGCGCTCATGGAAGGACCTTAGATGATAGCGGGACACTACCTAATTATTTAGAGATGGAGGTCTTTCTTTCTCTCATAAGAGAATATAGTCAAGAAGATTGCTGCCTTGATTTGTATCCCGAACCTGTCGATTTAGTTATACAATCATCTTTTTTTAGGAAAGTATGCTTAAACCTGGGGACTACGCTTAAGATTGATCGTGCAACCTCCATTCATTTTCGGGGATGATTTACAAGAATTTGTGTTGAACTGGACCTAACAAAAAAACTAATTCCAAGAATCTCCATTCTCAATCATACTTTAAACGTTGAATATGAGAGATTACATCTTATATGTTTTACGTGTCGTAAATATGGCCATCGATCGGATCAATGCAGTGAAGCTCAAGAGCACAAGGTGATGCCGGAGAACACATCCATAGCCGGCAAGGGTGGCAGTGGTTAAGAGGCCCTAGAATCGGTGCAAAAAAGGCAAGTAAATCAAGATCCCCCTGACATTCGGACCTTGGATGATGATAAGAAAGTAAGTAAGATTTAACGCGGGAATTAAGGGTGCTAATAATAAGAAAGGATCTCCTTCTAATTTGGAAGCTAGAAACTCTAACAGGTCACGTTTTATTATTCTTAATGAGAAAGATATGGAGCAAATCCACGAGAAGATTGTGCATGAGAAGCTTCACGTGGAGCAATCCATGCAAAGTGGACTAGATGCTAGAGTGGAGCAACATGGGCCTTGTACTTTAATGCCACTTAAAGTCCATAAAGAAAATGGAAGACCAACCCAATCCCTCCACAAGGTTCTTAGATCGAAGGCTGGAAAAAATTCCCAAATAAGTAAGAAGGCTAGAAATAATAAGAATGGGCTAAATGGGCCAGGAAAAGTGAACAAAGAAAAAATGAAGATTAAACTAGTTGAAAGTCATACCTTGGTGCTCTCTGACTCAACATTTGTTCCTCTTCTAATTGAGAAAGTGAGCTTAAAAAATCTAGAAAGGGAAGCCATGGAATGTGAAATCATTCACAGAATGGGCATCATGCAAAGGTGGGAAGCTTTTGAAGTTGAAAAGATTATGAAAGAAGGCATGGCGAAGTAAATGGCGTTGTCTTCCTACAACAACCCGAACCTTTTTCAACTGGCTATGACCACTAATGTGGAGGAGATGGCTGCAAATTGTCAGGGAAAGAATCCACCTGATAAACCACCTAACCCCATGATTGAAGATCCAGGATCATCAGGAAACGGTGAGAGTAACTCTAAGGAACTCGGTTTGATCTTGACCAGTGGGGAGCCACACTCTAATTGATCTGCATCTCTGGTGACATCTTTCTCCTATTTCTTTTAACGAAATTTTTATTCTGACATTATCGTGGTGTTGGTGGAAGTTCTTTTACTGTTTTAATTAGAGATGTTAAAAAAGAATATCATGTTAATTTTTTTGTTCTCCTTGAAACTTATATTAGTGGGGGATAAAGGAACTAATATTAGAAATAAGTTGCCTTTAATTTTGACAGTTGTTTTATAAAGAAAGCCAGAGGACACTCTGGAAGTATTTGGTGAAATTTCGATGAATGGAGAGTGGATATTTTGTAGAGTCATCAATAATTCATATATATGAGGATGCTGGAAAAGTACTTACAGCCACGGTTTTTACTGTAGTGTATGGGGGTCCTCAAAGAGTACATAGAAGAGAATTCTGGAGAAACTTGAGGAAGCTGAGTTTGCAGAATAGTCTCCCTTAGTGCCTGGTTAAGGATTTCAATGTGCTTATGCATAATTTTGAAAAGACAAGGAAGAGGAGCCACTCAATTTAATGGTGCATGTGTTGATTTTCAGGAGTGTGTTTCTGACTATGGACTTTTAGACTTGGGATACTCAGTATATCCTTTTATCTGGAAGAGAGGGAACTTGGTCAAAAGATTAGATCGTAGTCTGAGCAATATGAATTGGCAAATCAGATTTTTGGAAGCTACGATAAAGCACTTACCTAGATTAATCATGCATGCTCCTCTCTATCTCTAACTCTTTACTTTTCCCTCACCTAACAAATGGCGAAGGCCATTTAGATTTTTAGCATCTTAGTTATCCCATCCGGACTTCAATAATATGATTACTAATCATTAGAAAATAATTGGTCCCAAGGTGTTACGAACTTTATAGATTCTCTTAAAGTATGAAATTTCACTGTCTATGGGATTATCTTTAGAAGGAAAAGTAGAATTCTAACGAGATTGCATAGTATCACGAATAGATTGAGTGTGAATCACAATCTTTATCTGGAAGATCTCTAAGTTACTCTTTGGAAAGATTATGCAGAGCTCCTTTTCCAAGAAGAGATGTTATGGTTTCAAAAATCTAGATGCAAATGGATAGAGTACAGCAATAGAAATACTAAATATTTTCATGATACTACTATGGCCAGAAGAAGGAGGAACAAGATTACTTTTTTGCAGGATGAGGCTGGTAATTGGATACATGATAGTCACACCTTTGAAGTAATGGCCACAACTTTCTATACCAATCTATATTGTGATTATCTCCTTAATGTTTCCTTTGTGATTAATGTGCTTTTTCGGCATTAAGTGATGAAGATAGGACTCTGATTGGTGTAATGTCTACTACAAGGAAATTAAAGATTCTCTTTTCATCATGGGTAGCTTCAAGGTTCCGGGAAAAGAAGGTATTCATGTAGGCTTTTACCAGAATAAATGGGATCTTGGGGGACTGGATTTGTGCACGATGATTGAGAATATTTTTGCGCACCCTTAGGAAATCAAAGAGCTAAATGAGACGCTTATTACGCTTATTCCTAAGATGGAGCCTGTTACTAATCTAAAGCAAATGAGACCTATCAGCTTATGTAATTTATCTCGTACAAAGTGATTACCAAAATTTTGGCCCAAATGCTGCGGGGGGTTGTGGAAAAGTTAGTGCGGCCAACCCAGTGTAGTTTCATCCTAGGGAGGCATAGTTCTGACAATATTATCATTACACAAAAAGTTATCCATACTATAAGGAATAAAAAAGGTCTGAAAGGATGGATGGTGATTAAAATCGATCTGGAAAAGGCTTATGACAAACTCAAGTAGAATTTTATTGAAGACACTCTGGATGATATTGGGATGCCCTCTCAGTTTTTCAATGGTAGCCAGTTGTATTTCATCTGTGAGGATGAGGATTCTATAGAATGGGGAAACCTTGGACGAGTTCTCTCCTTCAAGAGGAATTTGGCAAGGTGACCCTATTGCCGTTACATTTTTGTCTTCTGTATGGAAAGACTCTCCCATCCTATTAATGCTGGTGTAGATCATAGCTTTTGGAAGCCCATCAAGCTGAACAGAGAGGGCCTTGAGCTTTCTCATCTATGTTTTGCTGATGATTTAATTCTCTTTGCCAAAGCAACTATGGACCAAGCTGAAGTTATTAATAAGGTGCTTGAGGCATTCTGCTCTAGTTCAGGTCAAAAGGTCAGCAATGAAAAGAAACGTGCCTTCTTCTCGAATAATATGGGTAATAATGTGAGAAGTCAGATAAGCAGTATCCTTAAGTTCCCTAGAACTGATGACTTGGGGAAGTACCTTGGTGTTCCTCTCCTCCACTCCAAGGTCTCGAAAAACACATACAGTGACATTATTAACAATATAACCTCTAGACTAGATAGTTGCAAAGCTACTTCATTGTATCTAGCAAGAAGAACCACACTGGTAAAATCTGTTCTCTCTTCTCTTCCTAGTTATACTATGCAAACTGCTCTTTTACTAGTTTCTACTAGTAACTTGGTTGATCATCAATGCAGAAATTTTCTTTGAAGAGAGACGGAACAATCTAGAAAAATTCATCTCATCAATTAGAGGGATCTTAGCAGGCCAAAAGCTTCGGTAGGGCTTGGCATCCGCCGTGCTTGTGAAGTTAATCAATCTTTTATGATGAAGAGTAGCCTTATGATGAAAAAGGATGCTTTATGGGCAAGGATGGTTAGGGCCAAATACAAATGTGGGAGCGATTTGCTGCCGAGGGTCGAAAGGAAAAATAACTCCTCGAATCTCTAGAAAGAGATATGTTCGGCTTGGAAGGGGGTCGATGAGAAATAATATCTGGCGCATTGGGATGGCGCTAACATTAAGTTTTGGAGTCATAACTGGATACCCAATCTTGGATCTTTAACCTAATATTCAGAACAGGTAATAACAGACTCTAAATCAAGTTTGTGTCTAATTGGTTTTCTTTCGGTTTCAGGTGAGTGGTATGAGAGTAAGCTCAAGGAGTGGCTCCCTGATTACATTGTGAGAAGAATCCAAGCACTATCGCCTCCGTCTCCATGGAAGGGTCCAGTTTCTATTGCTTGGACACTAACTTCTGATGGGACGTTTAGCCTCAAATCAGCCTACAGATTCATATCGAATTTCAAGGTAGTTTGGAAGTGGTGCGATCCAGAAAGAATTCATTCCTTCATGTGGCTGATTGCTAACGACACAATCCTAGCAAATGTGGAAAGAAGGAGAAGACACCTAGTAACGGATGCCAACTTTCCCAGATGTAACCGTCAAGAAGAGAACTCCTTTCATGTTCTCAGAGATTGTTTCTATGCCAAGTGTGTGTGGAGTCTCTTGAAACCTCATGAGGTTGTGTTCGAATTCTTTAACCTCAGCCTCAAGGATTGGTTGACTAGGAATCTATCAGCAATAAGTGACTAGGCTTGTAAGTTTGGAGTAACTATCATTTCTCTTTGCTTCTATCATAACTTCTTTATCTTCGAAGGAAAAAGGGTGAAGCCGACTATTGCGACGAGTTCAATTAGAGCACGGAGCGATGAAATTATGTGCACCATGAAGTTTCGGTCCTCCTTGCATCGTACCAGCAAGGATATTAATTCACTAATCAGGTGACTGCCTCCCCCAGAGCACTACACCACATTAAACATAGATGGATCCTTATTCTCGGAGAACAAGAATGCAGCTTGTGGAGGTATTTTCAAAAACCATTTAGGTAGGTACATATTGGGTTTTTCTTGCAACCTGGGGAGCTGTTCAATTACTCATTAGAAATTGTGGGGGATCGTTAAAGGATTAGTATTGCTGTTGCTCACAACTTCCAGCACCTCATCATTGAGTCGGACTCCTGGTCAGCTATAAATTTTATCAAGGAAGGTTGCCCAAATTCGCATCCTGTTAAACCTTTGCTAGAAGACATTAAGATCCTGGTGAGTAGGTTACAGCATGTAGGTTGGAAGCATACCTTGAGAGAAGCTAATACTGTCACAGATCATAGTTATCAAACCCGGTTCGACCTGGTCGGTCAAACTGAAAATCCGGTCACCCGGTCATCAACCCGAGTTGGGTCATCATTCGAACCGGTTAAGCAATTAACCAGGTCAAACTCAGTCAAACCCGATAAAATTCAGTCAAATTCATCGAAAACTAGTTTAAACTGACCCAGTGATGAGCGAAAATTAAAGCTCACGGATACCGGCAAGTGCACCGGATCGTTCAAGTAATACCACAGTAAGGGGATATCATTCCCACGAGGATTAACGAATTGAGACAAGCAATATCTAATTAAATATCTAATTAGATCGATTAAACTTAGAAATTGCATTGTGGATCTTGAACAAGAGAATTGGGAGAATGCTTGAATGTAGAGAGAAAGCAATAGATGAGAATGTTGAAGGCTTTGGAGATGTTTGATTCTCGGAAGAACAATGCTTATGGTTTCTTATTTTAATTAATGAAAAAATCCTTTTACAGCAAATCATTTATAACTAAATCCCAATCCCTTGGTGATTTAATTTCTCTAAACCCAATTAACCGTCAATCCCTTGGTCAACTAATCGAGATAAGAGGTGAAGAACGGTTTCGATTTTAAGCCGCACAACCTTTAAAAACTATCACTAGCTGAATTATATGTCACGTCTTCGTACTAGATCTAGACAAGTGAAGATTATGAGATAAGTTTTAAGCTAATTCCAAAATTAATTTTTCCAAAAATCAGGATCCATGACAGATTAAAATATTTCCCAATAGTTTTAACCCTTATTGATGAAGAACAAAACTCAATCTTGAAAAAGTAAAGAAGCATCAATTAAAATAAAGAAAATACTTTACATTATTAATCCTAAAACCAAACAGAGCTCCTAACCTTCAATAGAGAGGTGTAGTAACTCATGATAGAAAAGAAACTAATCCTAAGTATGAGAGAAGTGATCTTCCAGTGGAAGATTCCATCATCTCTTGTAAACAAGGTTCACTTATTTATATCCTAAGTTCAAGAATTCAAATTCAAAACTAACCCTAATCTTATCTCTCGGAAAGATAAGATAGCTAATTTCTTATTTTCAAATTCAAAACAAAACAATAATTCAAATCTAATATAGAAACAAATCCTAACAACCAAATCTTTATATTTCTAGAATGAATTAATGATAACTAATCTCTTGAATCTTCAATCTTTGGATTAAGGCTTCTAATGATTTGATAATTGAATTTGGGCCTTGTCAAGTATTGAATTCCGCGAGTTGAGTAGTATGGAGACGCCAAGCTTGCATCCTTGAATGTGGGCGTAAGCCCAATTTGGCCTTGCAGGAACAATTGCACGCTGAGCTTGTGATTGGCATGCCAGACTTGTGTGTGCAAATGGAGGAGGGACACCGGGCTTGTCTTGGATTGGAGGGGAGACGCCAGGCTTATGTTGGATGCAAGGAAGGGACGCCTTTCTTGCTTACATGGCCGTCGGGCATGTGGTGGAAGGAGGAGGAGATGTCGGGCTTCTGTGTATAGCCGTCGGGCGTGTGTTTGTGCTGCCGGCTGTCCATGCTTGAAGGCTTGGGCATCCAGTTTTCTTTCTTTTGGGCCTGGTTGAACTGTCTTTGAACCGATTTTTATGTTTTCTTACTAAAAAGACTTTAATTCTTGCTTATTTTGGGCCATAAACACCTGAAGACACAATAATACTAACACAACTCTAACTATTTGATTAGTTATGAAAATTCACTAGAAAACATAAAAAAATTGATTAAAAAAATCTAAGAAAAACTTAAGAAAACAAATGAAAAAGGGCCTTAAAAAATGCTTAAGATGACGTGTCATCACAACACCAAACTCAAAACTTTGCTTGTCCTCAAGCAAAAAGAAAAGTAAACAGAGTTTATCTTAACTAAAAAGAATTGAAGAGTTTACAAAATTAATTTAAAAACAAAAGTAGAATTTATGATAATCCTTGTGGTTACATTTGACTTCTCTTATTCTTGAATCTTGCATACTTAGGCTATGAAAATTTCAAAAACTTAGATCCGAATTGTATTATGAGAATTCTTTGAGCTTATATGACTTGGAGATAGTTACTTTAATTTAGTTACTTCACATTTAATTCGGAGAAAGATCTTTGCGGCTTTTGACTCTAAGTGTCCTGTCATAAGGCAGCTCTTAATGGGCTTTCAATCGATAATCCTGAGCCAATTGGCCCAAGTTATCGGGTGATAAAGCACATCTCGGATCTAATCACCTAAACCTCTCCTTGACACAATCGCACCACAAGCACATAATTAAGATTTTGTCGATCCAAACATTGATGCTCAGAGCCTCTTTGGGCTTCTTAATGTTTTGTCTTAAGGCGACTCTTTAAGCGGGCTTTCAATCGATAATCCCAGTCCAGTTGGCCCAACTTATCGGATGATAAGGCATCCCTCGAATTTATTCGCCTAAGTCTTTTCTTAAAACACAAACATCACAGGCACATTATTGAGCCCTAATCATTGCTACTCAGAGCCTTATAACTTTTGATTTCTTTGATCTTTCTAGACTTCTTCTTTTTCTCTCTTCTTCTTCTTTTTTTCATTCACAGTTCCAAGGAATTGATGGTTGAATTCTCATAATGCATCTTCAAAGCTTTGTTTTTGAAGATTATTCTTGTTTCCTTAAGATTCAAATATCTTAAATTCCTCAAATGTAATCCCATATTCTTAAGCACCACCACTCCATTCAATTTGATCACTGAAGGAACAAATAATTTTTAGCATTTAAATGAAGAATAAGAAAGAGTAAAAAAAATAGAAATAGAAAGATGTAATGCATGCAAAAAAGAAAGAAAATAAAGAAAAACAAAAAACGAAAGGAAAACGAAACAAAGTGAAAAAGAAATAACTAACCGCTAGAGGGAATTCATCTTACCCAATATCCACTGTTCTCTTTATCCTTGCTCTCTATTATCCAAAAACTCATGGTGTTACCAACACAAACTTAAGGACTTACACCAAACTTATAGTTTAACAAAGTTTTAGGAATAAGTGCAAGTAATATGAAGAAGCATACGTGCGTGAAAAAGAAAGAAATCATATGAACACTAATCAATGTGGCTTAATGAGGACGGGTGCCTTTGAAGACGCCTGGCTTTAATTCAGGGTCATCCATCGTCCCTGATTGTGCTCTCCTAGGGCTTTGCTGGCCAGACGTCGGACTTCCGTCTTGAATGCCTGGTGATGCGTGAGCATCTTTCCTATCTTTTCCTAGTGAATTTGCATGTAATTTGTTGAGTTTAATTAAGAATTAATTATATTTTAACCACTATGGATGCTATTTTAAGTTTTGTGCAATACTGTTTATTTTAGGTAGCATTCGGCTGGATTTGATGGAGTTTTTGCAGCACAAGAATCAAAGGAGATGGCAGCGAGGAGCGACGCGTACGCGTGACTGACGCGTACGCGTGATTTGAAGATTTGCAAAGTGACACGTCCACGTGACTCGCAAAAAAAGACCATCGACGCGTACGCGTGACATGCGCCACATGCAGAAAATACAGAAAAATGCTGGGAGCGATTTCAGGGTTGTTTTAACCCAGTTTTCAGACCAGAAAACACATATTAGAAGCTGCAAAATAGACGAAACAAGTGGTCCCCATCCATCCATTGAAAATTTGATTATTTAAATTAATTCGAATTTAAATTCAAATTTGAATTCTAGGAAAAGATATTATTTTAATTTTAAAAAAAATTAGATTTTAAATTTATTAGGATTAGTTATAAAAGGGAGAAATTTTCCTTCCTTTGGAGAGGTCCTGGGGAGGATCCCATTCCATCCCAATTTACAATCCGTATTTTCTCTGAACCATGAGCAACTAAACCTCCACTGTTAAGGTTAGGAGCTCTGTCTATTGTATGGATTGATACTATTATTTTTCTATTTTAATTCATGTTTTGATTTATATTTAAGAATTGTTTTCGTTCTTTATTTTATGAATTTGGGTGGAACGGAAGTATGACCCTCTTTCTAAATGCGTTCTTGTATAACTTGGAAAAACTCTTTACTTGAACAACAGCTTGAAAACATATTCTCCTAAATTTCTAATTTATCTGGATTTAATAGGATACGTGACATATAATCCTTTTATGTTTGGGTAATTAGGATTTCTGTGGCATATAACTAGAATTGAACTTCACCCCCTAATTGGAATTAATTGACCAAGGAATTGGCTGTTGATGAATTTTAGAGGAGACTAGAAAGGTCTAAGGAATTAAGGTCTAGTCACATATAGTTGCCATAAATTAGATCTTACATGATTAAAATAAAATAATAAGAAAAGTCAATCCGGAAAATAGATAACTCTGAAACATTAACTGTTTCTTCATATTTTATTCCTCACCTATTCACCTGCCTGTCTTCAAACTCTTCTTTAATTTTTTATGCTTTTGAACTTCCAAACACTATTTTTTGTTTGTCTAAATAATTCTATCAAACACTATTGTTGCTTAATCCATCAATCCTCGTGGGATCGACCCTTACTCACGTAAGGTATTACTTGGTACGACCCGGTGCACTTGCCGGTAAGTTAGTGGGTTACAACATCCTCACCAAGTTTTTGGCGCCGTTGCCGGAGATTGACTGTGATTAACAACTATTAGTTGTTTGATTATTTAGATTAGGCGTTTTAATTTTAATTTTTAGTAAATATTATTTTATTATTTTTTCAAAAAAAATTTAATAAATTTTAAAATTTCCCTTGTTTTCTATTTTTTCGTAGCAACCCCCTCCCCTGTTTTGTTTTCTTTCATTTTTTTCTTTTATTATTTAATAAATACAAAAAAATATTTAAATTTTTAAATAAATAAATGGTACTAACATTTTTTTTAATTTCTGAAATTAAGTTTGGTGTTTCCTAGTTAGTTTTATTTTAATTCTTCTTATTTTAATTTTTAGAATTCTGTTCTTTTTTCTTTGCTTTCATGTTTACCACATGATGCGTTTAATTTTTTTTGGTGTTTTGTGCTAAAGAAAAATAATGGAGAGAGATCATATGGGTTACTATTCACACTCGAGTAGTGATTCATATCATTATGAATGGGGAACTACCCGAATTTTGGTTGGCAAAGCCAAAACCAAAGAAACTTCAATGCTCCATGTTCCAACTATCAAGAACCACCATCTCCATATTCATATCAAGAACCACCAACTTCATATCCACACCAAGAACCACCACCTCTCTATCCATATCAAGAACCATCATCTTTCTACCCATATCAAGAGCCACTATCTCCCTATTCATACCAAGAACCATCCTCTTTTTACACTTATCAAGAATCAGCATCTCCTTATTCATTTCAAATACCATCAGATCTTGAGCTTCTCATGAAAGAATGCATAATGATATAAAAACAAGTGTCAAAAATATAAAAAAATATGTGCAGTCGATTATCAAATCACAGGAAGAGGAGCAAGCAAATTCCTTCCCAAGAGATATAATACAAGATCCTATAGAAGAAAGTGAGGAAATCAATCAAAAGAGTTCATACTCCAGTGAACTAGATAACTTTCCATCCTCACACATGGAAGAAGAGGAAGATGCAAAAACAAAGGAGGAAGATGCACCCACAAAGGAGGAAGATGCACAACCTCCCATGCCCTTGGTAAGCAATGAAGAAGAGATTGAATTAGAAGATAGATACCAAGAGGAAGAGGTTGAAATTGAGGAAACTTGCAAAGAAGTGGAAGAATTCAAAGAAGAACACAAGGGAGTGGAGCTTGCAAGACCTCTCCCAAAGCCATCACCATCCAATATAACATTCAAGTGAGTAAAATTCCTATCCTTAACCTTTACGTTCCCAATTGAATATGGGCTACTGGAGACGGATGGTCAACTTAGAGCTCTTTGTGGCATTAAGAGTAAGAGGAAGATGGTTAGTAGTAAGAGTTGTCAAGCAAGGTTCAAGATGGTTGCATGCTCCAAATTGAAGTGCAAGGATTAGTGTAGAGCTCAATTAAATGGGTTTAGAAGGTTGTTTGGATGTCTCTGTGAGAATTCAAAACACTTGCCACCCGGTGGGAACAATGGTGATCCACAAGGAGACGGGTGTAAAAGCAAGGTTTGGGACCCTGGAATTCATTCCCACAATCAATACTCTTGGAGCCTTGTCACTTGCTTCAACTTGCTCAAAGGCGTTATGCGCCTAGTTTGGGATCCCGGTAGCCATTGGAATTACAAACATTGGTGGAGATTCCTGGATCAGTACAAGCACAAGCCACCATGACAAGAAGCTCACAACATGTCCAACTTAAGGACTTTAACTAAAAGTGCTTGGTGGGAGACAACCCACCGTGGTATGATCATTCCTTTTCATTCTTAGTTATTTTTCCTAGTAGTAGTTTTCTTACTTAGTTGATTTTTCTTGAGTTTTCACTATTTTTCTGATCATGCAGCTATCTTAGAACAGGAACCGAATATTTAAAAAAAATGGCACACGACGCGCAAGCGTCACTGACGCGTACGCGTCAGTCATGTGTGCATGAAAAATAAAAGTTGAACAGAGAGTTGCACGGGAATGGTGCTAAAACCAAGCCTTTAGCACAAGCAACCCCATGCGGACGCGCACTCCACACGTGCGCGTCGTTTCTGATTTTTGCCATCCACGTGAGCGCGTCAATGACGCGTACGCATCACCTGCAAAATCGACATAAAGGAGTGTTTGGGCAGAGAGTTGTGCTAGCTTGGGGCAGGAAGTGTGCTAGAAGCACAAAATTGGTGCCGCGGACGCGTTCCTGACGCGTACGCGTCAATTGCACATATGGCCATCCACACGTGCGCGTGTATGACGCGCACGCGTCGTATGAATTTTTTCCCAAACCACGCGAACAAAGAGTTGTGCATGCGCGCGGCTGGCTTCGCGCGAATCGCACAAAACCCAGGGCACGCGAACGCGTGCCTGACGCTTCCGCGTCATTAAGAAAATCTCGCGACCCACGCGTACGTGTGCCGTATGCGTACGCGTCACCCACGCCGCACACCTCCACAAATTCGCTGCCAGTTTTTAATTTTTTATTCTCTCTCCCAAATCCTAAATCTCTCTTGTTCTTTTATCCTTTTTTTCTTATTTCAGTATAATATTTGTTTCTTTTTATTTTCAGTGCTTCTTTGCTTGAGGATAAGCAAACCTTTAAGTTTGGTGTTGACGCTTCGCTTATAGGTTTTCTGTTTAATTTTATGGCACTAAGGGAGGTGAATCATCTTTACAAAGGAGCACAACCTGAAGAATAAAACGACCGCTCGGATAACTAAGATGGTTGAGTTCCTTTCATTTTTTTTATTCCTTCCCGCTTTTATTATATTATGTTCTGGTTTACTGCTACTTTGTTTTGTTTATTGCATGATCCTTTATTAGTGGATTCATAGGTTCTAGTTTAATTTTTCTGTTAAGTACTTTAATTCTGAAAGATGTCTCATGTATTGCCCATTAAACTTGAAATCAAAAAGAAAGAAGAACAGATGTAGTGCATGAGAATTTGAATTTAATTTTTAGAGTAGTCTCACTTACTTAGATGTGGTGGTATTTTCTATGATTCTGAATGAATGCTTGAACAGTGCATATTTTTTATAGTGAAGTTTATGAATGTTAAAATTGTTGACTCTTGAAAGAATGCTGAAAAAAAAAGAGAAATATTATTGATAATCTGAAAAATCATAAAATTGATTCTTGAAGCAAGAAAAAGCATTAAAAAACACAAAGCTTGTGAAAAAAATGGCGAAAAAAAAAGAACAAGCAGAAAAAGCCAATAACCCTTTAAACTAAAAGGCAAAGGGTAAAAAGGATCCAAGGCTTTTGAGCATTAATGGATAGGAGGGCCCAAAGGAATAAAATTCTGGCCTAAGCGACTAAATCAAGCTGTCCCTAACCATGTGCTTGTGGCGTGACGGTGTCAAGTGAAAAGCTTGAGACTGAGCAGTTAAAGTCGTGATCCAAAGCAAAAAGAGTGTGCTTAAGAACTCTGGGCACCTCTAACTGGGGACTCTAGCAAAGCTGAGTCACAATCTGAAAAGGTTCACCCAGTTATGTGTCTGTGACATTTATGTATCCGGTGGTAATACTGGAAAACAAAATGCTTAGGGTCACGGCCAAGACTCATAAAGTAGCTGTATTCAAGAATCAACATACTGAACTAGGAGAATCAATAACACTATCTGAATTCTGTGTTTCTATGGATGCCAATCATTATGAACTTCAAAGGGTAAAGTGAGATACCAAAACTATTCAGGATTGCAGTTGTAAACCCCACTATAAGAAGAGACATAAGCTTAATCAATCTCTCATTCTCATACAAATTCACATCCTAAGCTTATATTAGTTTTGGTTGCTTGAGGACAAGCAACAGTTTAAGTTTGGTGTTGTGATGCGTGAGCATCTTTCCTATCTTTTCCTAGTGAATTTGTATGTAATTTGTTGAGTTTAATTAAGAATTAATTATATTTTAGCCACTATGGATGCTATTTTAAGTTTTGTGCAATACTGTTTATTTTAGGTAGCATTCGGCTGGATTTGATGGAGTTTCTGCAGCACAAGAATCAAAGGAGATGGCAGCGAGGAGCGACGCGTACGCGTGACTAACGCGTACGCGTGATTTGAAGATTTGCAAAGCGACGCGTCTGCGTGACCGACGCGTCCACGTGACTCGCGAAAAAGACCATCGACGCGTACACGTGACTGACGCGTACGCGTGACATGCGCCACGTGCAGAAAACGCAGAAAAATGCTGGGAGCGATTTCTGGGCTGTTTTAACCCAGTTTTCAGCCCAGAAAACACATATTAGAAGCTGCAGAATAGACGAAACAAGTGGTTCCCATCCATCCATTGAAGACTTGATTATTTAAATTAATTCGAATTTAAATTCAAATTTGAATTCTAGGAAAAGATATTATTTTAATTTTAAAAAAATTAGATTTTAAATTTATTAGGATTAGTTATAAAAGGGAGAAATTTTCCTTCCTTTGGAGAGGTCATGGGGAGGATCCCATTCCATCCCAATTTACAATCCGTATTTTCTCTGAACCATGAGCAACTAAACCTCCACTGTTAAGGTTAGGAGCTCTGTCTATTGTATGGATTGATACTATTATTTTTCTATTTTAATTCATGTTTTGGTTTATATTTAAGAATTGTTTTCGTTCTTTATTTTATGAATTTGGGTGGAACGAAAGTATGACCCTCTTTCTAAATGCGTTCTTGTATAACTTGGAAAAGCTTTTTACTTGAACAACAGCTTGAAAACATATTCTCCTAAATTTCTAATTTATCTGGATTTAATAGGATACGTGACATATAATCCTTTTATGTTTGGGTAATTAGGATTTCTGTGGCATATAACTAGAATTGAACTTCACCCCCTAATTGAAATTAATTGACCAAGAAATTGGCTGTTGATGAATTTTAGAGGAGACTAGAAAGGTCTAAGGAATTAGGGTCTAGTCACATATAGTTGCCATAAATTAGATCTTACATGATTAAAATAAAATAATAAGAAAAGTCAATCCGAAAAATAGATAACTCTGAAACCTTAACTGTTTCTTCATATTTTATTCCTCACCTATTCACCTGCCTGTCTTCAAATTCTTCTTTAATTTTTTATGCTTTTGAACTTCCAAACACTATTTTTTGTTTGTCTAAATAATTCTATCAAACACTATTGTTGCTTAATCCATCAATCCTCGTGGGATCGACCCTTACTCACGTAAGGTATTACTTGGTACGACCCGGTACACTTGCCAATAAACATATATAATAACAAGTAGGCCTTCTTACTTATTATAAGCTCTAATTCAATAAAGTTCAAAGTTGAAACACAATAATACATGCTTGTAATAATAAACAGTTGAAAACATATTACTTCTTTAATTAATACATTTTTCTACACAACACCTTCTAAGAATGACCAACTCCACAAACTACGCCGTCTCTGATCAACTTTAATTTAATTGAGAAACTTTTACTGCCACCAATGTGTCACCGATAATTATCAAAATCGAACTGATGATCGACTTGCTTAATATAATGTATTAGATTACCAAATTAGTCATATCTTTGATTCACCAATTTTTTTATCAATAAATCATTCTAGTCCAATTTTAAGGTTTTTTTAAATAAAATAATAGAAGATTAAAATGACGTGAATCCCTTAAATAAAATTTCGAAACGTGAATTTCCTAAACTATATAATATATAAATCATCCAAAGGTGATATGTGTTAGTTAATGCATAAAACATATTAATCCAGGACGATTTATGCTTAAAATTCATTGGACAAATATGTATAAATCGTCTCACCCCAATATGCTTCTCAAGATGTATATAAATCATCCCACCCCAGCATGGATTATGCTTTTTAACCTAAAGCTCACAACCCTAACATGATTTTTGTGTAATTACCCAAACCCCAGCATCCTATCACGATTTACATGCAAAGCCATATCCCCAACACCCTAGTACGATTCACGTGCAACCCATATCCCATTGCACGTAAATCGTGCTAGGGTTGTGAGTTCACTACAAAAAAATCTGGTAAAAACGACGATTTTTTTTGTATTTACGGCAGTTTGAACCGCCATTATTACCAAAAATAACGGTTTTAGAAAGCGATGTAATTATGGGTGCCATTCTGGTTATTACGGCGGTTTTTTAAAATGGCATTTTTGTTTGGTTAAAATGGCGGTTCAAACCGTAATTTTTGATTGGTTAAAATAGCATTTATGAACCGTAATTTTTACCCTGGCAGAGTGGCATTTTGGTTGGTTAAAACGGTGTTTGAAACTGCCGCTTTTACCGGGTTAAAACGGCGTTTTTGATTGGTTAAAATGGCATTTTTGAACCACAATTTTTACCCTGACATTAGCATTTTTATTGGATAAAACGGCATTTGAAACCACTGTTTTTACCTCGTTAAAATATCATTTCATATTGTTTTAAAATAGCAGTTACAAACCGTCCTTTTTAGATCAATTTTTCAAATAAATACTAAAAATATTCACAATATCTATATCGAAATATAGAAATTAAAAGAGATAAAATTTATAAACACATCAAATTTATGATCCAAAATCCAAATGTACATTAATGGCTTTATGGCGAATGGCTCCAATAAGCACATTATAAACTAACAAATCAAAAAGGACAAATGTGTGAAGAGTATTACAAGAAAACAAGAGTTTTATCCTTTTTAGGATAATTATTAGTCTTACATGCATCACCAAAGCATTGTGTACATTTATCTGGAAAGCTAGATTTTCTTCATGTTTCAACTTCCCATAATTTACTTCTTCTAATAGACTAATAAGTGACCTGAAACAACATTAAAAATTAAAGAGCATGAAAAAATAAGTTAATAAAAATTATACCATAGTTAATTTTTTCAGAAGGGTACTAGACCCTTGATGAAGCAAAGAAGCATCTAAGATTCTGAAATTAAAGTTTTTTAAAAGGATAGAATTAAAAATTAGAAGAGTCCTAATAAAAAGTTGCACTAGAACCATAAAATTGTAAGCATGTCTTCAAGGTTCTTCCTAGCAAAACCACAAATAAGAGAGAGCATAGCAAAAAAGCAACGACCCCAAGGAGCAAGATAGTAGAATAATGTTACAGTTATTACATTTAGAATTTACCTCCAATTGTTCAATTTGTTTCCAAGGAGTTTAAATTCAAGTCACAAGGCTTCAAGCTCATCTATTACAACTAGCAATTTCTGTTATTAAAAAATGACATGCAAGACACAAAATCACTAAATACCAAATACATAAATTACTAATTAAAATAGAGCTAATGTGTGAGGAGAGAATAGAAAGAACAGAGAAGAAGCTTTAAGATTCTGCTATGTGCAGAGAGCTAGAGAGAGATCTCAATATTTTATTCTTGCCACTAACTAAACTAATTAACTTCTAGATAAATATGGAGCTAAATAACAAAGAGATATATTACAAATTTAAAACAGCCAAAATTACTAAAAGAACCTTTAAAACAGATAAAGAGGGTAAGAGGTGGAGGGGTACCTTGAGGGAAAAAGGGTAGTTTACAAACAGGACAATCAGAAGATGACTTCATAGATTTGACGATACAAAAGCTGAAACCACCAAAATTGAATTACAAACACATAAGAATGCTTCATTTCAAATTTTGTATAACGATAAGAAGAAGAAGAATACTTACTTGCAGAAGACATGGCTGCATGGGAGACTGGCTGGAGAAATCAGCAAACTTAAACTTCACACATCATTACCAAAAAACAAGAAGATCCATCAATTAATTAATTAATCATTATACTTTTTTCTTCTTTTTCTCTTCATTCATATTAGTCCTCAAGGAACAAATTTCAGAATTTCAACAAACAAGTATCTCACGAAAAGAAAGAAATTAGTCATAATAAACACTTTTAATTAAGATACTTTGGCACTTACTTGAACATTGTGTACTTCTTATACACAGCATCATGCATTGTATGAACATCTTCATTTTCTATAATGCTCAATTATTCTCGCAACACTAGCATATTTTGGGAGATATGGGGAAAAATCACATAGAATGAAATAAAATAATTTATTAACAGAAGTAGTTGTACATTTAATCAATTACAAAAGTAAAAAATAAGCATTATTAAAACTAACAAATATATAAATTTACAAGATAAATTGCCATTTGAGTTGTTAGTTAGTTATACTATAATTAAGCAAATCATATCCACTAATTATACTATAATTTTTTGTAAGAAAGAAAAGTTAAAGAGAAACAATGAATCAGAGAGATGCATTAATGCCTTTCCTTGTGAAATTTTGCATCTTTTAGCATATTACTATTTTTTTCTGGATTCGAATTCCAGACATTAGCTTTTAATGGCCAAAGATTCCGCTAGTATAAAGCTGCAACTCAAAGGAAAAGGGAGTTATAAATTTATGATACTTCTTTGCATTTTCTATTAACATATAGTACTCTCTCATTTTATTGTAGCCTGTTCATAGGAGGCTAAGAGCTTCTATCTCAAATCTTATCTGCAAATAACAAATATGCAAATCAAAATATATAGTAGTGATAACTGATTAGAATATAAACCCTATTGGTAATAAGGCAGAGACTAAGAGATATATTTGCTGATTCTTTAACCATATTTAATGTGTGACCACATACATAATCACCAATTTTGTTTCATTTCTAAATAGAATATACAACCAATGTAAGCACACGAGTTCCACATAGCATAGCAACATAAAGTCAACTAGCTTTGCTAGGCAATAATCAACACTCAAAAATAGCACAAAAGTCAAAGAATCTAGCTAAGCATGTTTAACAACAGAATAATTAAGAACCAAATTTTTTAGAATGACAAAAGGAAGACAAGTATGAGAAACAGACTTGGATAAGTACCATTTGTAGCATCTCGTAGTGAGAAGTCCATAACGATGCTGTCATTTACGAAAATTGACAGCAGAAATTAATTAAAGTTGTTCAAAGACAATAACAACAACAACACTGAAATTCAATCGAAACCAAAACAAAATTGAAATTCAATCAAGTTATGTAGGTCTATCAAGAATTCAAGAAAATGAAAAATAAAATCAATTGAAACGAAAAATTCCTTTGTTTGTTGTTTTCTTTCAATAAAAAGAGGGAAGAAGAATAGAACAGAGGAGGGAGCTCAAACATGATATCATCATAATCCATAATCATCTAACATACATACAAACAAAATTAGAAGAAAATTTAGTGAATGCCTGACCGACAATTTCTTTTGACAAGGAAGAAAATCGAAAACCTAGAATTAAAAAAAAAAGGCGTAGTCATTGTTAATATAGAACATGGCATATTTATAAATCATGAGTAAACAGAAGAAGATAATACAAATTTGTATACTAACCTAGATGCTCAACTAAGCTCAATGGAGATGTAGAAGTCGCAGAACACAACTCAATGCCGTAGGAAACACTTGCGCAACAGATCTCATCAATGGAAGAGAAGCGTTGATGGAGGAGATCGCTGCCAGAGGAGATCACCGCCGAAGAAGATCGTTGGAGGAAACACTTGCGCAATAGATCTCATAAATTTATGAAGTTTCTGCAACTTGATTTTCCATTTCAAACTTTCAAGTATTTTCGACAACAGTAGAAAATTTAGAGAGAGAAAGAAGATCAACCTTGCTCTCACACAGAGATTGTAGTCGGAGGAGAACCTGCCAGAGGAGATCGTCATTGGAGAGAGCACAAAATCTTGTCGGAGGATAACGCCGCTGAGAAGATCGTCACCGGAGCAGTCGGTGGAGCAGATCGTCGCCGGAGCAGTCGCTGGAGCAGAGCACATATCTTCATTTTCGGGTTTGGTGGTAGCGCACGTTAGTTTCAGCAGTAATAGGTTTTCGGGTTAGGTTTTTCCTTTGTTAGGGAAAGGTTTTATTTGGTCCTTCTTTTTTAAATAATGGGTTTCGATAATGGCGGTGTAAAATCGCCAGAATCACCAAAAATGCCATTTTATGCACATTAATTATGGCAGCACCATAAAATGTCATAATACTTTAATATTATGGCGGTTCTTTAAAATCGTCGTAATATAAATGGTATTTTAAACTCCTTTTTTTTGTGGCTTTAGGTTAAAAAACGTAATCTATGCTGGAGTGGGACGATTTATATACATCTTGAGAAGCATATTGGGATGGGACAATTTATGTGTATTTGTTTAATAAATTTAAAATATAAATTATCTTAAGATAATATGTTTCATGCATTAACTAACACATATCACCCTGAAATAATTTATATATTATTGATTTAGGAGATTTATGTTTTAAAATTCTATTTAGGAGATTTACATAATTTTAATCTCCTATTATTTTATTTAAATAAAAAAACTCAAATTTAATAAGGATGGTCCTATTCTGGAGCAATATCTTTATACCTTCACAATAAATTAAACCTTAATCAATTTCAATTTAAATATTGTATACTTGTATACCAAGTGAACATACACATAATTTTTTTTTCTTTTTTAGTATTGGATATTTGGACGTGACATGTAATATTTTAAGGTATCTTTTATTTAAATTGTAAAAATGTGTATTGCCGCTATAAACAAACAAGATACATCTATATTAAGTTTTTTAATTTTAATATAATCAAACAATTTTAATTAATCATATAAAAAAATTAGTCTTTTTCATGCTAATGATTAAAAGGGTATTTTAGTATTCTAAATATAAATTACAACAGTTTTTTATTTTTATTTTTAGATCATATTCAAACTTTTTAATTTTAACACAATCAATAATATGAATTAGTCCTATATATGATGGTTTTTTTTTTTTTAATTTACCTTCAAAGATTGTTTTGTTTTCTTGAACATCAATTATAAGTGTATTTTAGTCTTTTTTTTTAATTAATACTAAAAATTTCTTTTTGTTTAAGTTTTAAAAAGAAAATCTTATTCATTTAAAATAATCTAAAAGAATATTTTAATCTTATTAAAATCAAATTTAAGATTTCAACCCCAAACTATTTATTCATGTGAAATATCCAATTATCTAGGATAATAAACATAATAATACCAATATCTTTTTCTTTAGGGATAAGTATTGTTTTGGTCCCTCACATTGAGGGTCGGAATCGAACCCGTCCTTAATATATATTTTGATTTAAAATCATCCTTAAAGTCGTATTTGAATTTAAAATCGTCCTTTCTAATAAAATTTTTTAATTTATGACGAAGTTACCCCTCTGAGCTTTTGTTCCGCCTCGCTTCTGCTGCCTCACGTCTCGCCGCCTCCGCCTCCGCCTCCGCCTCACGCCTTGCTTCTGCTTTCTTGCTTTCTATTTCTGTTTGGTGTTGTTTCCTGCTTTCTTGGTGGTGGTCTTGGTGGTGGTGGTGGTGGTTGTGGTTGTGGTTGTGGTTGTGGTTGTGGTGTTGTTTCCTACTTTCTTGGTGGTGGTCTTGGTGGTGGTGGTGGTTGTGGTTTTGGTTGTGGTGGTGGTGGTGGTGGTGGTGGTAGTGGTGAGGGTATTTTTGTCCAAAAAAATTAAAAGGACGATTTTAATACAAAAAAAAATGTTAAGTATGATTCTAAATCGGAAATTACGTTGGAGACGATTTCGATTCTGACCCTTAACGTGAGGACCAAAACAATACTTATCCTTTTTTCTTATTAGCTTAAAAAATGTATGAATAATATAAGCTGATATTTTTTTAGTGAAAAAACAATAATAAAAATTATTAACTAAGTTAATTGCATAATAAAAAAAAATATGAATACTTTTTTAACTAATAAAATAAAGTTACTATTTTTTTATTATATATATTTTTTCTTTATAAGAGATGCAGAACCATTTTTTTATTTCACTTGTAGATTTTATTTGCTGAGCTTATTATATTGCTAACACCACCAAGTAGCATATCTCTCTCTTGTGGTTAGTTCGTCGTTTCACTAGTAATGAAGTTAAACATCTGGCATGGGAAGGAATAGTAGTCAACCATAGTAGTTACTTTACATAAATAATGAAATGTGAAAATAATTAAAACCGTTTTCTATTACATCATCACTTGTCCTACAAGTTACTTTTAACATTGGTCGGAATAGGTAATGGTTATCAACAACAATAACTAATAATAATAGAACTATACAATTGGCAGTGTTACTTGCATTGTTAAGTTGTCATAAATAAATAACCAAAGGGAAATATACACAAATTATTAAAAAAAAATAGTAGCGTATGTGCTCCATGCCCATAGCACTTGCTTCTTTATTATTCGTATCACTCAAAATCTCATCAAGTGGATGGTGACTTCAATCTTATCATCATATTGCACACGGTATGGTAATATTATAAGAAATATATAATTTAAAAAACAAACAAACTATATATAATGTAACATGACATTAACATTTTCATGAGTTCCAATGTGGTATATATATTTAGATTTGACTATATGCAACAATACTGAAACATTAGATATCTGAATTTATGTTACAAGATTTTCCAAGTTGGCATGGAGCTGGATTAATAAAGTTTATTTTATAAGGGAATGAATAGGAAGAATATGTAACACGAAACAAACCAATGATGAGTAGAAGAAATTATTATTAGTCAACAAATCATAAAGTTTTGTGAATTTAAGGCAAGTTTGATTAGATCATACATGGGTGTTTTTTTATGTTATGAATGGAGAAACCACAATTCATGCGTTTATATGTATTTAGTCTTCGAATTCCAATTTATTTATGCATGCAACAATTTATTAGGCAACGACATATAAACTCTTAAATATAAAGTTTAAATCTGTGACGAATTAAGCTTTAACTTGCTGGACTGAAGAATACTATAAAAATATAGTATTCGTAAAATTTAGATCTGTTTCGAATTAATTCTTAATTTGCCAAATTGGATGATACCGTAAAAAAAAAATCGTGGAACTTCCTTGTTCACACATCATGTTCATATCTATGGAATAATGCGATAACCTAGCTAACTAGCTATTTTTATTTTCGATAATGTTAGGGAGACAAAAAAATAGTCGAAATTTGTCTTATTTAGTATTCATTAATTGTTGCAACAATTAAGGCAACAATTAATGAATGCTAAATAATAAGGTAAATTCTGACTGTTTTTTGCTAATATTTTTTTGTTATCAAACATTTAAAAAGTATAGGTACACAATGAAACGAGTAAACCATGTGAAGAATAGAATAAAAAAAATTAAAATTATAAATCAAATTATTAACTGATTATTTTTAATTTCAAATTTTAAAATTTAATAAATAACAATTAGCAGTTACACCCAATTTAAATTTAATCTCCTTCCTCCATTTGCCATTTTCGGTCTGCAGAGGCACCCCCAAGCGCCGGCTTCACTTCCCTTTTCTCCGATCTGACGTCACCCAGCCTCCAGCCAACACCCCCATCCGCCCGCTAACGCCGCCCAAACATCTCCGCGAATGTCCGTCATCTTTCGCGTTGCCCATCAGCATGCCAACCATGCACCCCTGCAGCCCCGCCATTGCTGTTGCAGCTCACCACCACCGTTAACAACAACGACAACCACCTCGACGCCAACGTATTGTTCAAAGTCATGCAGAATCTCCATTCCGTTCTCACCTTCCACGGTTCGACCGCAAGATTTCATGGCAATTATTGCTTCTTACTTCCCTTCTTCCTCCACCATCTTTGTCATGAACCTCACAACGCCACACAGTATAGATCTAAAAAGCTATGTCTACAGTAACATGTTGGACATGCAGTGAGAAGGTATGCAACGAAAGTTTTATATACGCATGTGGATGTTTATTTCTCATGCAAATGAGATGTTTATTCTTAATATAAATAGGAGGTTTGTTTTTCATATAAATAAGATGTTTATTTTGAATGTAATTGGGATGTTTGTTATTCATGCGAATGTGATGTTTGTTCTTAATACAGCACTCCAGGTTGGTGACAGCGGGAGATGATGATAGTGGGGAGAGGGTTTGGATTAGAAGGAAGTGTAACCAGAGTTAAAAAGGAGGGAAATAGTTAAAATTTCTAATGATAGAGTTAAAGAAATTTTTCTTTAAACTTGATTTGGGATGTTTTTTTTAATTCGCAGTAGGCTAAAAAATCAGCCTATTCAAATTTTTTGTCTATCTAACGAAAGTTATATATAATTGATCAGAAAATCCCGTGACCAGAGTATGTATTAATCATGCATATTGTTTGCTGGAATATGGTTGAATAGGGACATAGGTATGAGGCATAAAATATTTCCATCCAAAAACGCAATCTTTGGAGCATATGTCTGGCAACATTTTTTAATTTTGAAGGGGAAAAAAATTGGATAAATAAATAAAGTTTAAGACAATACAAGGGATCACAACTAGAAAATGGATTAATACAGATAGATTTACAGACAGATTTAGTCTTTATTACAGACGGATTTTTGGTTACCGACGAATTTTGTCTCTCTGTAAAAGTCTCGTCGGAAATTATTTACCGACGGATTTTTTTTCTGTCAAAAAATTACCGACGGATTTTTACCAGTTACTGAAGGATTTTCCCTCGGTAAATTCTCCATCCATTTCCCTGAAACGTCGAACTTTTCGTCGGTAATTATAGAGGAATTTTCCATCGGTAATTACAGACAGATTTTTCGACGGATTTTTCGTCGATAATTAGCAACAGATTTTTCGACAGATTTTCCGTCTGTAATTTGAACCTTGGAAAATCATCTCACTCTGAATACAGATAGAAAATTCGTCTGTAAATTCATCAATAAGGTAAAATAGAAATTTTTTTAGATTTTTTCATTGCAAAATAAACTTGTTTTCATACAAAATAAATATAAATTTAATACAAATTTTTATCTAATTTGTATTTGAATATTTATATTATTTCAAAAAATAAACAAATTCATCGTATTATCAAACTAAAAGAAAAGTACTATAAACAAGCAAGTCAATATAATTCAAAACATAAACAAAGTATATTGATACATTAACTATAACAATAAGTAACAACCATACATCAAAGTGTATTGATACATTAACTATAATTCAAAACAAATACCATTGAAAAAAAGAAACCTGTAAAATCTGTACCGTGGCATACACTAAAGGTGTATAAAATAATTTGCTCTTGTAGCTAACCACTATCAGAATTGCCTAAATATAAACATAAACCTAGTCTAAAATTAGGGCCAAATTGAGTTAAAGTTGTTCAATTCTTCTAAGATCCATTCAATGTTTTCTCTTTCTCCTGGCGGCTTGTTCTGCTAAGACCTCTGAATTTTTTCTGCGTGCCACAATAATTTTTGGAGGAGTGGAGGAGTGATAACCACTGCAGAAAGCATAGAAAAACAAATAGAAACAACTGCGTAAGCCAAACAATTTTCAATTAAAAATCATAATTCATTTGCAGGAGATAAACATATTATAAAAAGAAAAACAGTGACTCTTACTTCCAATACTTTTCCTTTCCTCCTTCACCTTTAGCACTTCTAGACTGTACATCTATCTATTATAACTGGACATTAACTACCATCATGGAGCACCACAAACTACGTGGTCCCAATCTCAAGATCCTAGAGCAAAAGACTAGTTACTACAAACTATTACTTTGAATTTCAAGGACATTACACGGGCAAATTATACGAGAAAGTGATGATTATTTAAGCATTATGTCAGACCAAGTTTTTCATTTACAGTATTCTTTGAAGCCCAAATTATACGAGAATTGTTGCCTGTGATCTTGTCATTTACACCCACATAAGAGGAAGTATCTTTTGAATAAGAGAATCCAACTCCAATTGGTGTTTCCAAGTACAAAATATTTGCTTCTGCAGTTTCATTCATATATATGATCAATGCTGAATGAATGAGTATGCTAAAAAATGATGAAACTTTAATTACCCCATTAATGAAAAACGATACATAGTTTGTATAAACAAAAATGTACCTCTGTTCCAGCTGAATTGGTTCCTCACCAAGGCCTCTCCTTTTGGCCTAAATGGTCCATTTTCAGAAAATGCACCAACTCCAACAGATTGAGAAAATCCTATGCATAACAAATTTAAAACAATAAGAGTAAAATTTTCCGCTTCATGAATCAAATAAAACCAGGTGCAGTGTAAGTTCAGAGAAAAAGCTTAGACAAATAGAATCAATTTACAATGCCGATAACAAAATTCACATGTAGGATGACACATATCTGCGCTGTTCTTCATTGTTAAAAACATTACGTTCTGATGCCCGGACCTTCTTAATACCTTTCTTCATATCCTTTTCCATTTGACGCCTGTAATAAGCATCAAGGTTGTAGTACCTGCCAATACATATTGAACCAGTTGTCAATCCCAATAAGTATACAGAAAAATTCATTCAAGGTTTTAAATCCAAGTCAACATTGCACAACGAGGAGTTTAAGAAGATGACAATGTAAATGAAGGACAAAAGCATCCCCAAATTGACAATTAGCAGACTCATGAGCAAAGATTACTTCTTATCTACAAAAGTATGCAGAGGCTTGTTCAAATTTAAATGAGTTAAAGTATAACTCTGCATGAGCTTACTTTTTGGAAAGGAAGGTAGCTGTGTTGTGATCCTCCATGAATCTGCACCAGAATCAGAAAAATTGTCTTACATTAAATTAACAAAGAACCTAATGTAAACACTTGAACCAAACAGCTATATAACACAAAGCAAGTTTATGTGCTTTTTCCACTTAACCTAATGTAAAAACTTAACTGATTACACAATGATCCATCACAACAGGGAATTGTTTCATAGAAGATGTAATTCCTCCTCCTTAACTAAAATAACAAAAGATATGTGATTGATTTATATCTAAACCCTAAACATATTGCAAGCGCTTAATTACTTGATTTTGACCTAAACATCAAGACTGAAATCACAACCAATAGATAACAAGAAATCACAAGTTGATATCAATTATAAATGAAGAAAATGGAATCGAGAAAAAGAAAAGGCTTACAGCGACGATGTCAGGGTCACACCAGGGAAGTTGGTCTTTGCCGGAGAAGAAGTTACCAACAGAGTCAACTAACTATCATTCTGAGTTTCGCTTCCAGCTTCACCATTCAACAATAACCACCGAGTTGAGCTAAGTTTCACGAATCGCTGCAGACACAACGAGAGCGGCAGCGGAGGGAGCCCGTGCGACGCAAGGGATGACAAAGAGAGATCCTACAACGCAAGCGGCAGCGACAGCGGTGGAAGAAGCTGGTGCGACGGAGAGAAGAAGCAACTCGGTGACAGAGAGAGGAACAAGCTCATTTGATTTGTGTGGAGTGTGAATGGAACTCGATAGGATGGGGATAAAATTAGGGTAAACTCAATATTTCCGACGGAAAATTTTAAATTACAGACAAATTTTTCGTCTGTAATAATTTAATAAAACGCAGCGTTTTTGTCTATTTAATTACAGACGGATTTTCCGTCTGTAACGATTTCTCACGAAAAAAATTAATTTTTCCGACAAAATTATCGATAGATTCTCTTTTTCGTCTGTAATTTATGCTAATTTTTTTGTTTTTCGACAAAAATTCCTCTAAAATTCTATCTATATTTTCCTGGGATAAAATCCGTCAAAAATATTTGTTTGTAATAACTAATTTTCTAGCGGTGGAGGATCTAAATACAAACGCAAGTTGGAGCCGTAAGTTTTTAGTGGAGTTTTATTTTTGTTATTCCAATATTGCTCAAAATTTCAAATTATCAAATACATACAAGGTTGAGTAATGATATAATAATAATAATAATGAATTAAGGCTGAATTTGGTTCATGATGCATTAAGTAGAGTAGATATAAATTAATTATTTTATTTCTAAAATATGTTCAATTGCATTTTTAAAATTTTGTTAAATTAAGAATATTTTTTTATTGCTTACAGTATCTCTAATTCAACAGACAATAAATTGTTATATGTTTAAGACAGAATCTAAATTTTTTACACTTATTTAAACAAATAAATGAATAAAATTGATCAACTCAAATTGATTAGTTAAATTAAAAATATATTACAATGCATTCATATAATTAAATGAGGATATAGATATGATTGTCGTTACATATGATTAATAACATATGGATTAATATTGGGTTAGTTAAATAATAGAGAAATTTATTTTTTCTTTAATGCTAGCATTAAGTTTGACCCTAAATGTGATTATATCATTATTTTTTAAAATTTAAATTCATAAAATAAATATATAAATAATTATATCTTTAAAATATTTTATTACGAAATGGTA
>NC_029789.2:140145515-140146411 GCF_000816755.2 Arachis ipaensis | reverse complement strand
AAATTTTGATACTATATTATAATATTATTTTTTAAAAAGTTTAATAAATTAATAAGAAGGAGATAGGTACAATCTTATCAGATTATACGTGTGTGCGCGCAAAGTTTCTTAGTATTTATATATGTAAATCAGATCATTGAAATACATGAAAGTGTATCCAAATATATAACTCCTCATTTTAGGCAAGTACAAGTGTAATTTCTCGTGTTATACACGTGATAAGATTAAAATTATAATTTTAGATTTTTTTAAAAATTAATTTAAATTATAATAATTTAATTAATAAAAAAATAACATATTATGTTTTGTTTGTTTTTTAATCTAGTATTAATTAGATTAACTCTAAAATAGTTATTAATCGGTTTTAATAATCTATTTTTTTCAATAAATCAGACATATATATTGAATGTGATTATAAATAATATAATAATAGTTAAATCCACCAACAAATATATTGGCTATTATCATACTATAAAACAAATTAAATATAAAGGCTATTAGTACTTATAAATCTATAAAATCGCACTGTCTTTGATTCGCATGCAAGGGTTTATTTATCAAATAAATTTAAAATATGAACAAAAAATATTTATAAAATGGACCTAGGATCACTTGAAAGAATAATGAAAAACAATCAACTTACCTTATCATCCATGAGAACCATTTCTATATAAGTCGTCTTGTTCTTGTCAAATTTGAATAAGACTTTCCATAACCTTGTAATTCTTGCCTTTATTTTTCAAACTTTTTCATTACATAATCTACCATAAGTAACACTGTTGATAGAATCGTAGTTAATAGCCCATAGGTATGAAAAATAATAAATAGAAGAAGATTTATGTCTGAGGTATGTTCTAGATGATAAATAATTATAACAATTCACTATTACTCCTTTT
>NC_029789.2:140143954-140145303 GCF_000816755.2 Arachis ipaensis | reverse complement strand
ATCCCTATTCATACGCATATTAACAGGTTTTTTCTAATAGTGATGTTTTAATTTTTCGTTTTCCTTTTTTCACGTATCTTTCCTTTTTTTAAATAGTGATGTTTTAATATTTCTTTTTTTTTAAATATATTTTTCTTAATAATTACATTACTAATCTGAAATATAAAATGAGAAAAAAAGTGATACATATATCCAAGAAAAAAATAAACTTAAAAATCAGAAAAAAAAGAATTTAAAAAATGTAAAAATAATATATTCAAAAAGAATAGTCGTAATATATAAATTGAGTCAACAATTTAAATTTCTCTAAAAATAATTTAATCAAATACCAATATTAAAAATAAATTGTTTAAATAATATTTAATCTATTATAGTCCTTAGACACATATAGATTAGAGTCATTCTCGTAACGACAACCAACTGAAACAATATTGTAAGTTTAAATATTTAGAATTCGTGCAAATTCAGGCCAGTCCCTTGTTCTTTGAAAACCTTCTGTATCCTTCATAGAGTTGAATCGCAATTCCTTTTATGGAAAAAAAGTTACGAAGGTGGCTTTGATGTGTTGGAGACCAAAATTCGGAAGTCACTATTTATATTTGGGGTAATGCTAGGTAGACAAAAAAAAAAACAGCCATAACTTTCCTTATTTAACATTCATTAATTGTCGCGACAATTAATGAAAGCTAAATAAGGAAAGTTATGGCTGTTTTTGGCTAATATTTTTTTGTTACCAAACATTTTTCTTATATTTGAGTGTGACACCCATTAAACCCTAAAGACCAAATAAAATAGTATCTCTGGTTTTATTCTCATTTAATTCTAAATCAAAAGTAATAATGACTTATTTAATTCAGTATTTATGATAATAAATGAGATGACCATTATATAAGTCATTTAATGTAAAATAACTTAATTTGTGATTATAATTAATGCATGTATTGCCCATAAATAGATTAAAATAATTTAATATTTACTCTAATTAAATTAAATATTTGAAGTTATGATTAATATAATTTAATGAATCAAATAAAATATTAAATGATGAAATATTTAACCTAATCAAATCAAATTACATAATTGATTAGTTATAATTAATACAATTAAATGAATCAAACACATTAAATTGAAAAATAATTTAGTTAATTTGTGTCTTAAGGACACATTTTAAAAATATTTGTTTTTCAATAATTTTTATAAAATATTTTTTATAATATTTTTAATCTATGGTCTAAAGGCATAGTTATAATAACCCATTAAAAAGTATTTAATTAGTTAATACAAATAATTAGTATAATTGATTTAGTTCAATAAATTAAAAGAAATAAATGTGAAAGGAAGAGATAAAG
>NC_029789.2:140142778-140143785 GCF_000816755.2 Arachis ipaensis | reverse complement strand
AAAAGCAATAAAAATGTCTCTTTTAATTTTTTATTTATTAATTATCAATTTATTATAATTAATTTCACAATATTTATTATACGTTATTTATCTTAAAAATTAATACAATTAATTAATTGATATCAATTATCGATAATTAATTATAATTTATATAACTCATTTCGCTATACTTTCTAAATAAATAATTAAAAATGCATATTTTAAGTAATTACTAACATTATATTTTTCTAATTATTTGTTTGTCTTATTTATTATTTATGCTTTTAATCAATTATATTAATAAACAAATAAACTAAATTAACTCCGATTATACTTGGACTATTCAACAATTCAACATAATCTTTTTAATTTGGAATTAACTACTAACGATAGAAAAGAAAAAATTTAGAATAATTCAATACTATGAACATTAATTATTATTGTGAAATAACCTAAAATTATAATGTAATTTATTTTTAAAGAAATAATTGAGTATTTATGTTAATTATGAAATAACTTAAAATTATAATGTATTTTATTTTTAAAGAAACAATCATCCATTAATATCTATAAATAGAAACTATCGTCAAAATGCTTTAATTAAAAATATGAGGGATTAATTACTATTTATCAAAAAGTAAAAATATAATTTTCTGCATTTACACTATTAGAAGAATTACCATCATGATTAAAATTAAAAAAAAGAATAAAATTGCATACATAATGAATTTAAAAAATAAATATCATTAAGTAATTATGCTTTTTTAATAAATAGTAAAAAATTAAATATCATAAACGAATCTTTCAAAAGTAACCCTTTTAAATTGTTATGTTTGGCATAATTTATTTGTATATAATTTAAATTAATATTATTTTAAATTATAATAATCATTTATCCTTAATAATTATTGCTAGAATTTAATAATTTTTCATGTCTTACAATAATTATCTATAAATATATATATCCTAACAAAATTATTAAATAAATTTATTATTTTTGTCCTATTTTTACATTAAAAAATGTTCTG
>NC_029789.2:140142056-140142527 GCF_000816755.2 Arachis ipaensis | reverse complement strand
TTATTACTTAAATATTATTTATAGTATAATTATAAAAAAGATATTTTTATAAAATAAATTTAGAAGCAAAAATAGTATATTTATTTTGGCGAAAAATAGATTCACGAGAAATTGACATCTTACTTCTATTAACCGAAAAAAAACCCAATTTTAATATATTAAGTGGATAAGATGTGACGATATTAATATTAAACCAAGTATGTATTATTACTAAGGTTAGAGGCCGCATGAGTGGACAGGGTTTGGCCACACATGTTGCTTAGCTTCTCCAATAATTGCATCTAATTAACAAATAAACATTAATACAATCAAGAACAGAAATTGTCATACAAATCCCAGAGACAATTGGCGCTGGCATATTGAACTTGTTCACGAAAACGTGTAACTTAATTGCTATACATTGAATTACCAAAAGAATTTTGTAGTTTTATGCTTGCATTTGAATAGCAAATATATTTGCCAGTACTTTTA
>NC_029789.2:140140919-140141766 GCF_000816755.2 Arachis ipaensis | reverse complement strand
GTTATAAGTATGAGTATTGTAATAAATTAGGCTCATATCAAAAGAAATAAAAAAATGAGTAATTTATAAAATAAGAAATTCATTAACTTAATATTTTAAGATTTTGAGTTGGATATGATGTCAAGACTTTTTAGATTATAAATGTGAGAATTGTAATGAATTAGATCCACATCAAAAAAAGTATTCTCTCACTTAGTTTTTCCTTAAAAATTTTTCAGTGACCCAACAAAAATAAGCATCATTATATTATAAAATTACTTCTTAAAATTTGCACATATAGAAGAAGCCATATAAATAGTTAGGGTTTATCTATAAAAATATTTTCATTGAAAATATAAAAAATTTAAGTTTTCAATGCATTTATTTTATATTCATTAAATGAAGACATCTAAAATTTTCTACTAGTGATAAGCTTATCATATGATTTAAGTTTTTAATGCATTTGTTTTATATTCATTAAATAAAAATATTTAAAATCTTTTATCAGTAGTAAACTTATCATGTGTCCTTAAGACACATGTTAGCTAAATCCAAATAGTTATATCTCTAACATTCTCTTACACAAAAGTTTCTTTTGAATTTTATGTAAAATGTGCATAGTTTTTTTTTTTATAATTTGCCTTATGTTCTTTTTTTTGTTGGGATTCAATAAGAATTGTATAAAAATTTTGATATTATATTATAATTTTTTTTAATTTAAATTAATAATAAGAGACACTTAAATAATTATAACTCTAATTATTTAATTAATGATTTCCATTGTAAGTAATGAATGTGTGTCTAATAGAATACAAATAAAATGTTATAAACCAAGCAAATAAAAATGAAGGAAATAAGCTAAGTTGGT
>NC_029789.2:140139089-140140869 GCF_000816755.2 Arachis ipaensis | reverse complement strand
TATAAATTAAAAAAAAGGAACTAATGAAATAGTTTAACCAATAAAAAATAACTGAATCTGACTAGATCAATAGCATATATTTGTCTTTTAAACTTTCATTAAGATATTATAAAATGGCCACTACGAATATGCTTAATTCAATTAATACACTGCAGGCGTAGTATTTGACCAACATCTGACCAACTCAATATTCTATAGTAATCTCTCTCAGACATAATCCTAGCATGATTAGAACAAAAATTCCCACGTGGCATGCAATCATTGGCGCTATATCTTCTGAGAAGATTTTCGTGCCATTTAATTGGGATACAAACCATTACAAATTCCCTTGCCAGGTATTCCGTTAGTTTTATTGGACAATTTTTTTTTACGTACTTCTCAATTTGATCGATTAAAAATTAATTTATTTTAAACTTAAATTTTATTTAAAAGTGTGTTGCTAGTTAATAAATTGATATATATATAAGATGAAATTCGAATTCCTAATATTTATTTAAATAGACGAATAAAATGACTAATCGACTAATTTAAATTAATTTATTGGACAACCATTTTATTATCTTGCAGTTTAATTAATTCTTAATTTTTAACCTCTTTTCCGGTTCCATACATGTACTGTATGTATAGTGTAGTAATAGCACTTATCCACAGTATACTTTATTTCAAGCAAAATTTAATTAGATTCTTTCGTAAACTATAATTTAGTTAACATTGCAATGCATGTTTACTTCACATGTCAGTTTGTGATTAATTAATTAAGCTAATAATTAAACATAAGATTGTTCTTATGGAAACTAACACTAGCTAGCTAGGGTACTCTTAATTAATTAGAGACCCCAATAATATTCCAATGTAGGATTAGGAATTTAATGATTGTATTCAATCCCCCACCCCCTCCCCCAAAAAACTACTTGATATATAGAGGTATGTGGTTTAGCACTAATATATGTATCAATATATGAAAATTGTTTTAAATCCACTTTTTTTAATTCTCACGGTATTCTCTAATATGACAGTTTAAAGACTAATTTATCACAAATTAAAATTTTATTTAAAGATTTGTCAGTTGCTATAATTCATTATTATATGCATATTAAATTAACATAACAAATCCTAATCACAAACTTTATATATTAATTTAATCAATAATTTAATAAAATACCTAACAAAATTTTAAATTCACAAAAAATATGAAAAAATAAAAAATTATACCAAAATTATCTCTGATAGTGGCTACAGGATGGTGGAAGCATGACGATGACAAGAGGTGGCAGCGGCGGCGACGGCGGCAGCCTCAATGGAGGAGAGGTGCATTGAGGGGGAGGGGAGAGAGATAAGGGTTTCATATTTGAATTTTACCCCAATTTTATCGTTGGATTTACCGACGAAAATTTCCGCTAGTAAAGTGTCTAAACGTTGCGTTTCACTAAATCGTTATACCGACAGAAAATCCGTCGATAAATTTAGTACTAGTAAAATAAGATTTCACACCACTAAATACCGTCAGATTCAATAGCGAAAAAAATCCGACGGTAATCAACTCTGGGAATGAAATTTTGCTCGCACCCGATGCAAAAATCGTTACTGAATCCACTAGTAATACTCGTTATTAAATTCAACAGTAAATTCGACAATATTCAATATATTTTTTATAGTGAAAATGGAGTAATTTCTAAAAAAAAAAACTTTTCCTTCTTCCATATCATGCTAGGTCTCAGTGCATATGTTGTCTCGGTTGGAATCCAATCCAAGGTTATATACAAGATAGTAAAATAAAAGG
>NC_029789.2:140138414-140139007 GCF_000816755.2 Arachis ipaensis | reverse complement strand
AAATAATAATTTATAATTTTTAAAGAATTAATTTAATTCATAAAATTTTTTAAAAACAATTTCGAAAAGCGATCCGTCTTGTTGGGACCCGTAAAGTAAATCTTGGCAAAGAGAGCTTTACTAACCAACATTTATAGTAATTACTAGGGAAGAATAAATATTGAGATTTTAACCAATGAAATAACAACAACAAGAACAATGATGATGACCATAAAATGTTAAACTAACTTGATACTAATTAAAGATTGGGCTTATATATAATTTTATCGAGCTAACTTGATCTTTCACAAGTATCATGGAATTGGCAAGAGTTTCTCTTTATTTAAATAATTGACAAATCACAAAACACTATAAAACTTAATTTACCAGTGTCCAGAAGACTTTTGACTTAAGAAATTCGTGTACTTATATCTTTAAAGATATAATTATTGGTGAGTTTTATGGTGTCTTTGTTATAGTGCCTAAATTGCCTAACTTTTTTTTTAAGTAAAAAATAGAATATTTAAAATAAAAAGTAAATCATATAAAATTTATTAAATATTATTTATTTACCTTTTTTAATAACTTATTAAAAAATGATAGGTACTATAGTA
>NC_029789.2:140132366-140138151 GCF_000816755.2 Arachis ipaensis | reverse complement strand
ACAGAATTCTAAAACCTAATTCTACACTATAGACTAAGCAAATACTCCATGCTATATAATTCTTATTTAATAACAGTTTCAACTGACGTGAGAATTTAGTTCTCACCCTTTAACTAATTAGCAAGTAAGAGACAGCAAATGAATGAGGAACTTTAATTTAAACAAATTGAACATACTTGCATTGTAACTTTTAGAACCAAAACGTATTGAGCAAATTAAAAGTCAAAACCTAGCTATATATAGGGCTTATTATTTTTGGTCCCTAGCTAGATTCGGTTGATGCTGTTGTCATCTGCATATATACGGAGGTTATAACCGAAAGCTTCAGGATTTTTTTTAATATAAAATAAAAAAATTAATTAATTCTTAAAACAAGATATTTCAATTTTACATTTTAAAATACAATTTTTTTTTGTAATTAGAATAAGTTCGTCGTACCCCTAGCAAACTCTATAATTTATATAGAGTTCGTCACACCTCAGCGAATTTTATGTTGAGTTCGATATACTATAAAAAGCTGGTGGGACCATTTTTTTTTGTCCTTTTCTTTCATTTCTCTCCTCAAAATTTACTTTGTTCCTTCTTTCTGTCTTTCGACGTCCATGAAATTTGTTATTCGCGACATTCTCAATTTCAGGTCAATAAATAATATGTTAGTTAGAATTACTATTTACATGTTAGTTAAAGTTACTAGTTAGAGGTTGCATGTTAGTTAGAGTTACTGTTTACTGTTAACTGTTTACATGTTAGTTAGATTTTTTATGTTATTATTTTCAAGTACAATTGCTGTTTATTGTTTATAACATGTTAATTAATATAAGTTGTTAGTCAATTCTTAGTTAGTTTAAGTTGTAAATTACAAGGTAATTAGTTGCATAATTAATTAAGTTAGATTAAAAAGAAACATGATTGGTAAAATTTAGGATTCAATTAGTTATTAATTAGGGTTGTTTGGGGTGTTAGTTGACGATGTCATGTAATTGGGTTAAATTTAAATTAGTAAGTTTATAAACTGAGTAAGAACTAAGGTTGACAATTATAGAAAGAAATATGTTTTTTAAAAATTTAGTTGATGTAAAAGGAACTAAGTTTAGTACATGTGATTTTATTTTGTTAGAGTGTGGTTAGATAGAGCAGTAATTATTGGGCTACAAGGAGACGATGTACAAATTGGATCAGGCTGAGGATATTGCTGGCAGGATCGAGTGGTACAATTTTTTCACTGTTGCTCATTGTATTGCAATTAATAAACAGTGAACTTGTTATTTTATGAGTTCACCGTCCCTTTTTTTATTTTTTTTGTCTCCGTTTGGTAGACGCCTCGGATCTTGCGCACCAGGCGAAATTTGATGACACGATCATCGGAGTAGATTAGGTCATAACTCAGACGAGTCGAGTTTGAGTATGTGGCATATATGGTTGAGTTCGAGCACGACTGGCCGCTTGCATCGACATTGATAGAGAGGTGGAGGCCTGAGTCCCACACATTTCATCTACCATGCAAGGAGATGACTATCACTCTGCAGGACGTGGCCTATCAGTTGGGACTCAGGATCGACGGTGATCCTGTGAGTGGATGCATAGGTGGTTGGGAGCAGCACCATCAGGGACATACCATTGAGGAGTTATGTCAGCAGCTTTTGGGTGTTGTTCTCGACGCAGATGACAGACAGTCACAGACCAAGTGGACTGTGAAGCTCACTTGGTTCCACAGCACGGTATGCAGAGAGCTGGAGAAGGACGACACAGAGGAGCGCCTGTTGAGGTACACGAGAGGGTAGATCATGCAGCTGATACGGGGTATCCTATTCCCAGATACATCTGACTCTCGGGTGCACATCAGGTGGCTCCCCTATTGGAGGACCTTGAGACGTGTGGTTGGTTATCGTAGGGCTCGACTGTGTTGGCATGGCTGTACCGCCAGATGTGTTATGCCACGGAACATGGTCAGTGCAATTTGGGTGAGTGCGTCAGTTTGCTGCTGCCCTGGGCCTATTACCATATTCCACTGCTACGGTCCGATGGCTTTGATACTCGCCGATTTTCGCTGGTCAATAGGTATTATAAATACTTGTAATAACCCTTAGTTAATTTATTAACTACTTAATAAACTTGAGCAATAGTGTGGGATTGTGTTTGGCATTGTAGGTGGATTCAGTATCGACCGGACAATGTCAGAGGCGAGAGCAGGTTTAGGTATTACAGGCGTACCCTAAATGGGATTGGGATGCTGAATGTAAGTGATAAATATTTAAGTATTACAAATTCATTTTAATTAAATATCTATTGCATTTGAAATTTGAATGTCATCATTAATTTGTGTTCTATGAACAAGTTGAGTGGACGCCATATGCTGACCCACAGCTGATTAGTCTAGTTCCACCGGCGACAGAGACCCCGTCAACCCACCAGTTCACTGAGCCGAGGAGGTTGGCCAGACGGTGGGGTCTCTTTCAGGACCCGTACCCAGAGACTACTTGTCCCTGAGGTTACATCAGTCTGAGACTGGGACCAGTCAGCAGGGGCAGAGGCCGGAGGCTAGTGTTCATTTTGACCTCGGGACACAGTTTCAGTTGCCATTCAGTCCATCGGAGCTTGGAACCTATTCCACTCATTTCTCCTGAGAGATATTAAAATGACACTCCTCTTCTCTCTATTTATAAAATGTATATTTCTCTCCCTTATAATTTTTAAAAAGTGTTCTCTTTAATTCATTTTAAATTTTTTGTGTTAACTAATGTTAATTATATATATTTTTCAAGAAAAAATAAATTATTTTTTTACAAAAACACCCTTTAACAAAAATTTTATTTTTTTGTCATTGAATTTTACTTACCAAAATATCCTTTAATAAATTATTCTTTTATTAATTAAATTATATTTTTTTTAAAATTTAATAATTATATAATTTTTTTTTCTAAAATACCCTTCAATAAGTTTTTAATTATTAAATTATAATTTTACCAAAATTTTCGTTAACATTTTTTTATATTTTACTATTAATTTTTTGATATCTATATATATTATTTTAACATTAAATAAAAAATTTTAGTAAGATTATTTTTCAATATCAATATATATTAATTATTATACATATTAACAGTGGTAAAATTTTTTATTTAATGTTAAAATAATATTTAAGAAACTAAGTTTACGATACGAACAAAAAGTTATAAATGGTACTATCTGTCTCTGTTTTTTCTGTCTCTATTTCTATATTCCTGAGGAGCTTTGTTTTGTTTTCAATAACTCAAATTTTCGGTCGCTAATATTTTTTTCTAACACAAATTTTAAATTGAGCTGTAAAAGTATGTTCAATTACAAATTTACAGTTAAATTAAATTTAATGGTAATCAAACAATTAGCTTTCATATAAGTTATGAAAAATTGAAAGAGAACGAATTTTAAGAACGTAACGAAGAAGAATAAAATAAAAGTAACTGTTAGACACAAAAAAAAAGTAAAAGTAATTGTTTGGTCCAACTTAAATTAGTTTATTTAATTAAACTATTTGTATAAAATAAATTAGTTTTTTCAAACCAAATAATAATACTGTATCAATAATCTAAAAACAATTTTATGTGAAGTAAACTGTAGATAAGTTTATGCTGAAATAATAACTAAAGGGAGTCATGTCCAATAAGAAGATCTCAAATGATTACCAAGTTCAATTTATTGCTCTCTAATTCATAAATAAATAAAAAAAGAGATAACAAATTAAGATTAAGAAGTGAGAGTCCACAATGCAACTACAAGACCATTATAAATTTAAAAAAAAAAAAATGGATGCATGATATGGGTATGTAGACCTTGCTTGATATAGTTGTGTTATAGAGCCAAGTAGCCGCCCATATATCGTCATATAATCCCTTGAGTCACGTTGTCTTTAATAACCACTAAGATTCACCATCTCAACTCCATATCTATTCTTGATCCTCTCTTCTACTTCTAGCACATGCATATTCATCGAGTCCCAAGTCCTTACTTTAATTCATTATTTTTTTATAAATAACCATATACATATTCTTCTCTTATCATTTCGTGCCTTCATCATTTTTATTATTACGTAATATAAAAAAAATTCTAAACCACCTAATAATTATTCCAAAAAACAATAATTTTCTCAACAAAAAGAATATTATTTTTTATTTTTAATTTTTATTTTTATGAGATTGACTAATTTTTTGTTAATATTTTTTTTGAATTAATAAAATATGCTTATGTGATATATTAAATTGATAATTTATTCATTAAGTAATAATTAAGATTAACAGATTTTTTTAGTTAGGGACATCGTTATCGTTTGGGAGTAGTTGTCCGATGCTATTTAGAATTTTTTCTACTTTTTAATTTATTATTTTTTTATATATAATTGGTTAAATAATAAATATAAAATAAATACATAATTGAAAAATTAATTTTTTTGGATTTTTAATAATTTTTTTTAAGTTATAAATTTAAATTAATTGTTAACTAAACCCAAAAAAAAATTATTAGGAATCGGATAGGTATTCACCCTGCCTAATATTAAACAACACAATCCCGACAAATATCTTTAGTTTCCAAACCCCTAAGCGTTGTTTGTTAGTTGTGCATGTAGATATAATAAATTATTTTTTTGTATATCCATATCCAAGTGGATATCCTAATTCCTAAGCTCTTAATAATTGCACCTTTATAGAAGGTCAAATGATCATTAAGCATTCTTGGATCAGTCTTAATTGCAATTAGTGGAATATTCACTCACTGTTTAATTCTGCTATTTCAATAATTAATATTGAACTTAGGCCTACTTACAATTATTATAGAAGAACCAAAAAAGAATTGCACGTTTTCTTAATTTTCGGACACATAATCTGGCGCTAGATACTTCTCGACAGCAGTATCCAATTTATATCATAAAAAATCTGATATTATATATAAAAATGAGGAGTGTTAGGAAGTCAGTAATTTTTGTGATTTGTAACCACCAAAGAGCCATCAATGATGATTTTAATGGTGTGGGATTGATGTGAGATTTTATCCAATGACTCACTTTTCTTTACTGGTTACATGCTGACCAGAATTTGAAAAAGTTGCTGGTCCCCTAGACTTTTTCTATAACTTTGATGGGTTTGAGTCAGCTCCCTTAAATCTTGCAAAACAAACAAATAAATAAATAAATTGTTGCTACAAAAATTTAGGAAGTAAAGGAGTAAACAAGTCAACTAAACACAAGTAGCACCGCGCATGGTTATTGATGCAATGCAACTTGATGAATTCTACAACTCTTACACAGCTATAGTCAATCCCGTAATTAAGTTACTTATAATTCACATAACAACGTAGGGAACTTTTAAGCTTTATAGAATTTATTAAATTCCGTTGTTGTGTTATTAATGCAATGTGGGGTCGGAATATCTTCCTAAAGAGCTTCTATTTTTGTCTTTGCTTCTTGCAAAATCAAAATCTTAATCACTCTTTTGGGTTACGTGGTATCTTTGTCATGTCATCAAGACACTTTAACTACTATATATACCACTAATAAAATAGAGAGATAGAGCTCCTCAAATTAAACCCTTGTTTATTAATAATAATTTGTATTATTAGAATAACCTCGTCTTAAGGATCTTGATGCATGATTTGGTTTCAAAATCAAAAAGGAACTTTTTGGTGTTTGTTTGGCATTTGGCAAGGAGATTTGATTACCTAGTCATAGGTTGAGAATATTACCCCCTTTTTTTTTAATGGAGAATTAAACTCACCCAATTTTTTTGAAAAGATTCAACAATATAATTATTATATT
>NC_029789.2:140128143-140131728 GCF_000816755.2 Arachis ipaensis | reverse complement strand
TCTTTGACATTTGTTTAAACGGACAAGTGAATTAACTACTCAATGTAATTTATAACCTTAGATTAGTTGATGGAGTCATATTAGTTGTTTGAATTTTTTTTAACAATATCTTGAATTTAAGCCTTATTGTCCTTCTTATAATGTAAACGATTAAAATTAGTAATTACATTTATTCTAAAGCAACATTTAACATTATCAGTTGAAATTTTTTTTTATAAAAACCTATAAAATTTAAAGAGATCTTCTTATTTTTTAAATTTTTTTCAAAATCAAAACCTAAACAATATTTATTAAGTGGTTATATTTTATGTACTCCTTATGTACTCATATTATAAAATTAATTACAATTGAGTTTACATTATTGCTAATAAAAAATTATCTAGATAACATGTAATGTAAAGGGTTAAAATTAGTAAATACATTTATATTCTAAAACTACAATTAAGATTTTCAGTTGAAATCTTTTTCATAAGAAACATGTAAAATTTAAACATTTTTACAAATATAAAAACATACACATCTTCATTGTATGTGTGTGTGAATATGGCAATTAAGGTTGGACCTATATAATAGTATGAAAAAAATCAAGCCTCAAACCACTATATATTTTCTGTGTGTGGATCTGGCATGGCATGCAGATTGTAGAAATTAGCCACACAGTTGTCACAAAGTCTCTTAAGTCTTAACAGATAAATTATTTCTTGTTAAAAGGCTTAAAAGACATTAGTAACGCTCTGATTTGCTCACACTACAGAATCAATCAATTAATTAATTAATATCTAATATAATATATTTTTTTCTTTTGATTGTTTGTTCTCAATGCGCCATCCAAGTTGAACTAGTGACCCCTTTTTTTATGTCTTAAGTCACAAATGCTATATATATACCCAAAACTTGCATAAAGTTTTCATCATTCATTCAACACATTCTCTCTTATTTCTCTCTCCTATCGACCCACTTCAGCTTTTACCTTTCTGAGATTAAAGATACACACTTTCTGAAGTTACTCAATCATGGGTCTTAAGATTGAGCAACAACAACATCAACAAACTTGTGTAGAGCTTTCAAAGATTGCTATCTCTAATACACATGGTGAAGATTCTCCTTACTTTGCTGGTTGGAAAGTCTACGATGAAAATCCCTACGATGAATTCACTAACCCATCAGGAGTTATTCAAATGGGCCTAGCAGAAAATCAAGTAAGCTTTATTAATTATTTTCCTGTCTTTTATTATAGTAATTTTGATGATTTAATTAATATGCTAATAATAATGACAAACATTTTCAGGTTTCATTTGATTTACTTGAGAAGTACCTAGAAGAACATAGAGAGACAAAAGGAGCATCAGGAACAAGTTTTAAAGAAAATGCATTGTTCCAAGACTACCATGGACTAAAATCATTCAGATCAGCAATGGCAAGCTTCATGGGAGAAATTAGAGGAAATAGAGTGAAGTTTGATCCTGATAGAATTGTCCTCACTGCTGGTGCAACTGCAGCCAATGAACTCTTAACCTTCATTCTCGCGAATCCGGGAGATGCTCTTCTTGTTCCTACCCCATACTACCCTGGGTAAGAATAAGAATTCGAATTGTTTCAAAGTTTTACTTTAATTCTACTTCAATGTGAAAGACATTAAGATTAATAACTTGATTGGTCTAATTTTGCAGATTTGATAGAGATTTGAGATGGAGAACTGGTGTAAACATTGTTCCAATCCATTGTGATAGTTCAAACAACTTCCAAATAACAGAACAAGCATTGGAATCAGCATACAAAGATGCAGAATCAATGGGTTATAGAGTGAGAGGAATTCTGATAACAAATCCTTCAAATCCTTTAGGCATAACAATCCAACGTTCAGTTCTAGAGTTGCTTCTTGATTTTGTCACAAAGAAGAACATCCACCTAGTCTCTGACGAAATCTATTCCGGCTCGGTGTTCTCCTCGTCCGAATTTGTCAGCGTGGCAGAAGTTCTTGAGTCGCGAAACTACAAGAACTCTGCTGAGAGGGTTCACATTGTTTATAGCCTCTCGAAAGATCTAGGTCTTCCAGGATTCCGTGTTGGAACAATATATTCTTACAATGACAAAGTCGTTACCACTGCTCGACGAATGTCGAGTTTCACACTCATATCATCACAAACACAGAATCTTTTAGCTTCAATGCTGTCAAACAAGAGCTTCACTAAGAGCTACATTAAGATCAATAGAGAAAGGTTGAATAAGAGGTACCAGATGATCATTGAAGGATTGAAGAGTGCAGGAATTGAATGCCTTAAAGGGAATGCAGGGCTGTTCTGTTGGATGAATCTGAGTCCATTGTTGGAAAATAAAACTTCAAGAGAATCTGAATTGGAGCTATGGAATGCAATTCTTCGTGAGGTGAAGTTGAACATCTCACCTGGTTCTTCTTGCCATTGTTTAGAGCCTGGTTGGTTCAGGGTTTGCTTTGCAAACATGTCTGAGAACACTTTGAAGATTGCATTGGAAAGAATTCGCAAGTTTATGGAAAGAATAAGATCACAACAGTAACAAGTTAAATAATCAGTAGTCTTTTTCTTCTTCCCTTCTTAGAGTCTTTTTTTCAAATGGTTGGTGGCCATCTTGATATATCATGATTCTTTACTTGGGTAATTAATTACTTAATTAAGAACATATTCTGAAGCTAGCTATATATCCTATGACTTATCATCAGTTGAAACTAAAAGTGTATTAGTCTTTGTTTGCTTGCTTATTTGGTTAAGCAAGTTTCTCATCAACGATAATAAATTCACCTTTTTCTTCTTCTTCTTATTAATTATTAAGTTGGTGGGTTATTAGTTATTACTATGTTTACTAATCTATCAATCTTTGTCTCTAAACTTTAAATTCTGAATTATTTTATCCTTTGACCAAGTATTATATATATAAAATCTAACAACCACTAGTAATCAATATCTTTGATTCTGAGTTAGGAGTTTTGAGAGTACATAACAGCTAACATTTAGCTTGAATTTTTTTTTCAAAAAGATAATAGTGATATTTTATTCATTAGAAAAATAAATATAATGTCTAAAAGTCAGGAACAGAAAAATAAAAAAAATGAAAATTTCCAAATATTTAACAGGTGAAATTAAAAGAAGAAAATAAGGTAAAAAAGTAGATAGAGAAAAATTTTTAGAATACTATGCATAAGGTAAAATAGATAACTCATCGTTCAATTTAAACGATGTTGCTAGCATTTTTTCCGAACGCTCCTGGACATGCTCGAGTACTCTCCGACACTTCTCCTTCCAAATATTCCAAGCTATAATCAAAACCAGTCGAACTCTTTGAAGGCTTGTTCTTTGACGTCCAATTTATAACACCAAATCCCTCCACTAATCCAAGAACAAAAAACATCTATGCTCTGCAATCAGGTAAGGCAAAAGACTCTTTTTTCTACACTATATTAGCATTTCTACAGAAAAATAGGAGACTCAACCCACAACCTCGAGTATGGAGAGACTATGTCATTTGAGTTATAACTCATTGTCAATAGATTAAATTTTTGATTTTTATATTCTTACTAAATTTATAATTAAATCTTTATAATGTAAAAGC
>NC_029789.2:140125041-140127952 GCF_000816755.2 Arachis ipaensis | reverse complement strand
TTTAATTAAAAATTATAAAAATTGAAAGAATAAATTAATCTTAATAATATAATATATGATAAAACAAAAGGATGAATATATAAAATATTTTTCCATAAAACTACCTTGACTTGATGACCCACATTTCGGATATGAATAAGGCCATCATCAATTCATATAAAGTTAAAATAGTATATGAATGAAAAAGAAAAATAATTTTTTCTAACGTTGTTTATTTGGACAAAAAGTAAAAAAATATATTCTAAAAAAATGGTTTAATAATAAAGGTGTGAACTACGAATAAAATTGAATTAATAAGTAAATTAAAATATTTAAAAAAAAATAATTAACTTATCCAAACTAATAGAGCAAAAAATAATAATTCTAACTAATATTAATTTAAACAATAATAAATTTCTCAAATCAATACAAAATATTTTTTTTTTCAAAATCTCAATTTTTTTACAATAAGTTTATTCAAAAATTCAAAAATAAAATAAAAATTGCTAGACTAAAAATAAAATAATTAACAAACTTGTAACTACATATAAAAAATTTAATACATAATAATTTATTTTGCGAATAAAATCAAATATTTTAAACGTCTTTGCTTAAATATCTGCCATAAATAATTATTCATATAATCATGCCATATGCTTTTATGGTAAGGATATCCAAGTTGACTAAGACATAAATTATATTAAATTGCATGAGATTAAGCTTTGCCTCCCCTATTGTTGTTGTCGGGTATGAATTCAATAGCAAATTAAGATTAAAATGGTCTACCATGTGATATTACCGTCTAAATAATTAAGGCTAATGTATTAGATTAATTACAATGCTAACATCACTACCAAACTTAGGTGTTTATTGATTGGGAATTTAAAAAAAAATGAATAAAAATATAAAAAAATAGAATCAAATTAAAAACGTATTTGGTTGTTTCTAAAATGTTCAGTTGTCACTTCTAAAATCGTTTTTAATTTCAAAAATTTTAGTTTTGGATTTAACATTTTGAATTTCTTTGTCTCTTCTTTTTATGGTTAATTTTTTTTCTTCTTCTGCCGTTAGTTTTCTAATTCATTTTATTGTTAGATCTTTTATTTTCTAACCAGTTTACACGTACATCTTAAAAAGGTAAAAATATCTTTTAATATGTTGATTAATTTTTTTCAAAAATAAAATTTTATTAATTATAATTTAATAAAATAAACCAACAAAATATATCTTTATTATTTTTAATATTTAAAAAATAAATTTTCTTTTCACAAATCAATTATATTTCTTAAAAAGTAAAAAATTAAAAAAAATATTTTGAAGAAAATAAAAGATATTTTTACAAATCAATTGGTCCGTCAACTTATTATCATAGAATAATTTATGTAACATATACAACCAATCCCTATTTATCATCATCATTAGAATAATTAATTAGTTAATTAATTGTTAACTATAAGACCATGATTATCACGTATGATTTGATTGAGAAGGGAATATAACCTATTATACTTTTTGTAGATTTGTTATTACCACGTGGATGAAGCTACTAACACACTTGCTTAGAGTGTATTTTGACTTTTGTTTACTTATTTTTTTAGTAATCAGAGGACACTTTGACTTTTGAAGATCCTAGTTTAATTAATTAATAATGAATACATTTAGAAGGTTCATATTTATTAATAAGTTTTAACATGAAATACTACCAAAATTTAATCATATCATATTATATATATTAAATCTATCAAAATATCTCTAAAAGTAAAGGTTAGAATCCAATAAAAAATAGTCAACAACCTTCTTTCCCCGGTAGAAATTAAAAAATTAAGAATATATATAAGAGGAATGAAATAGAAGAAGTGGTAGTGGAATTTTAAATCTCATCAGCTGAATAGAAATTATTTATAATAGTCAAACTCAAATGTTGGTCAAAATTAAGTTTATCTAATTTAAGGTATATAATATTAATTTAATTTTAATATTACTAAGAACTTGATTGATACCGATATTAATAAGTTGTTGGACATCACCATTTGTCCATTTCTTACGTTACTTGTATGTAGGTAAAATGATGAACACAGAGAATGAAAAACAATTTAATAATTAATTAATAATAATTTGGTTTCTAGACTTTTAACCAGTACACCGAAAATGAAGAAAACTATGTCCTAAACTCCTAGTGACGTTTGATAAAGACACACATATACATATACAAGAAGCTCAGAATTCAGAAAGACTTAATAGATAAAAACATCCAAAAGCTAAGAGACAAGAAAAATACTTAATGGAAAACAACAAATCAACTACTCTCTCAAATAAGAATAACAAGCATGTTACGACGTGTATGGCCATAACACAAATGATAACACACTTTTTTTAACATAGAATAATGTATCAAGGTAGTTGTTGCATGTGAAGAGAATTTTAGTTTTATAATTTAATAAATATATTTAAAAAAATNATAATTAATTTTTTATTTTTTTTCAAATTTCTTGGCACCTAAATCAAACCTTCTCTCCATTGATGAGAATTGTGTGGTGTATATTTTTCTACATGGAAATGAAAGTCAACCCATTATGTGGTAGCTAGCTTGCTTGAAAAAATGAGCTACTGAACTAACAAAAGACCAATCATAGAACACCAAAGCAGCACCATGTGGCTCATGAACTCGATAATAAAACTACTTGAAGCATGCAAGAGAAAGAGAAATTTTGTGACGACTTGGATTTTTGTCATAACTCCCAACCACTTCTTTGGATTTTAGCTTGCAAATGATACCGTACTAACACCGTAAAATTCTTCACTAGTTAATGTATAATGCAACAGAGTCCAATATTTTAAATTACCGGTTGTATTTCTAGATGTAAGATTTGATTGTACTTGTGGTTGTAAACAAAACTAGTAAATATCTATTTGTAATTATTATTACTAGTTT
>NC_029789.2:140124625-140124977 GCF_000816755.2 Arachis ipaensis | reverse complement strand
GATGTTTTTCATGTTCCATTATTACAGTATATGTGCCTATTATTAACTTTTTATATGAAATTAGTAAAAATATGTTATACCTTAGCTTATACTCTAACTAAAATTTATTTAACTAATTATAACTTAGTGGAATTAGAAAATTTTAATTGTCAACTTGTTAGGATGTCAATGCAACTACAATTTAAAAATTCTAACAACAGAAATATAGACATTCTCAAAACCACTGTATTAATTAGATTACTGTGGTCACAATTACAACTGTCAATCTATAATTTAAAACCCTAAAAAAGAGTGAAATGCAGACCAACTAAAAATTCCGTGATGAAAACTGCCAAAATGCCAGATACTACTA
>NC_029789.2:140096834-140124412 GCF_000816755.2 Arachis ipaensis | reverse complement strand
AACACAAACAAATTATGTATGTAGATATCGATCTTAACTAACTAATTAACACAAGAACAATATTTTATATATATAATGAAATGATTGAAAATGTTTGAATAGTTCAAATGAAAAATGAGAAATGAAAGAAGAAACTTAACATGAGTTGAATTCTATATATATTATATGATCAATGGCTAAAGCAGTTAAATAGATGTGCTAGCTTATTATAAGAAACGAGTTAAAATTAAAAAAGATGAATTAATTTAGTTGCTTTTTTTATAATAGAACATTTAGTTGGCTCAATATCCAAGTAAAAAAAAAACTATTATACATGTGTATCTTTTCGTATTAAATTTACTAAAATCTAACAATATAATTAACGAATTAGTAGTACAATAACAAATAATTTATTCAAAAACAAATAACAAATAACAAGTCGTTTTTTTATATAAGGCCTAAATTTACAATCTTGTTCTAGCTCAATTCGAATCCTTTCAATTTGTGAAAATTTGCCACTTCTACCACTAATCTTGCAACATTAAAAATATTTCATGTTGAGGAGATTGTGTTGTAAATAAATAAAATGAGTGTGATGAAGTAGAAATTTTTTTTTTATATATATGGTAAAAGGTGAATATTTTCCTTGAAATAATTCTAATAATTATTAGTATGTAGAAAATTATTGAACTTGCCTTATTGTTAGGCGTTCGAGTAACTATTCTAGTGGGTGCTCTTTCTTGTTAGTGTTACATGAGTGTGTTAGGTACCAGACAAATGACACAGCAAAATATAGAGATGAACAATTAGAAATTTGTATAAAATATGGAAATAATTGAATAATTTTTTTGAGAATTACAACTTCTCTCTATTACAAGGAGACTACAATAACACTCTCTCTTGACAAAAGGAGAATACTCTATCATATATAGGAGAAAACCACTCAAAAAAATATTATGTTATTTTATCTGGATGACTTGATTGAAATGAATTAAAGAAAAACTCAATTTATAGATGAGTCTCTTCAATATGAACTATCTGTTAATTAGAGGTATATAATTCTTCTCTTTTTCAACCATTAAAATTCTAAGGTTATAAACTAAGATTGTTTATTACCTTTCATTTTATTTAGTTATTATTTATTTATATATTTTCTAAAATTTGTTTTACTATTTTTTCACAATCTCCCACTTAAAGCTAATTTTGATAAATTTTTAAAATTCATGTTGCTCATGTATTCCATAGGCCGTATGAGGATCTACACCATTCAAACTTTTCTGTGTTAATTGGTTTTGTCATGGCATCTGCTAGGTTATCTTTCGTGTGAATCTTCTGCATATCAACACTTCCTTCTTCTACTACTTCCCAAATAAAGTGATATTGTACTCCAATATGTTTTGTTCTTGAATGAAAGGCAGGATTCCTTGCAATGTGCAAGGCACTCTGACTGTCACAATACACAAAAATCTTCTGTTGTTTGTGCCCGAGTTCTTCTATCAACCTTTGGATCCAAATAGCTTTCTTGCATGCTTGTGTAGCTGCCATATATTCAGCTTCTGTAGTAGATAAAGCTACAACAGTTTGTAATTTAGATAGCCAGCTCACAGCTCCTCCTGCAAGCATGAACACATATCCTGTAGTAGATTTTCGTTTATCAAGATCACCTGCAAAATCTGAGTCGACATATCCATTGACAATGAATTCCGATCCTCCAAAACATAATGCAACATTCGAGGTCCCTTTGATGTATCTCAAGATCCTCTTAACAACATTCCAATGCTCTTTACCCGGATCTACCATAAATCGACTTACCACCACAATTTGTCTCGGTGAATTTGCATCCCTAAAATCTTGTTTGCTGGTCCCAAGTCTTTCATATCAAACTCCCTAGCCAACTGTGCCTTCAATTCTTGGATTTGATCTTTGTTGGGACCTACCACCAACATGTCATCCACATACAACAACAGAATGATGAAATCATTATCACCAGACCTCTTGTAATAAGTACAATGATCTGAACTAAGTCTGTTGTATCCAAGGCTAATAATGAAAGAATCAAATCTCTTGTACCAACACCTTGGCGCCTGCTTTAGACCGTACAGAGATTTAGTTAACCTGCAAACCAAGTTTTCTTTTCCTTGTTCTTCAAAACCTTCTGGTTGGAGCATATATATCTCTTCTTCAAGTTCTCCATGAAGAAATGCAGTCTTTACATCTAATTGCTCTAGATGTAAATCAAATGCAGCACACATAGCCAAAACTACTCTAATAGTAGTTAGTCTCACCACTGAAGAAAATATTTCATTGAAGTCAACACCTTCTTTCTGAGCATATCCATTGACAACCAATCTTGCACGATATCGTTCCACCTGATCATTACTATCTCGTTTGATCTTGTAAACCCATTTGTTACCAATGACTTTCCGACCTGCTGGAAGTTCAACAAGTTTCCAGGTATGGTTTCTATGTAATGCCTCAATTTCTTCTTGCATTGCTGTCATCCACATAGAAGCGTCTGGATTGCGCATAGCCTCCATAAAAGTTGTTGGTTCTCCATCTTCTGTCAAAAGACAATGTGCATCATGGTTTGTCAAAACATAATTTGAGTGCCATGATGGTATTCTTCTTTTTCGAGTGGATCGACAAACTTCTATGTCATTGGCCTCTGCTTCTTGTTCTTCGTGCTGTGGTTCTGCTTCAGAAAGATCACCTTCTTTGCATTTTTTATCTATTTGAACAGTGGTTATCTCTTTAACAGTGCTGTCATTTTCTTGTTCCTTTTGCAATTCATCTTCTGTAAATATCACATCTCTACTGACAACTACCTTGCGGGTAATGGGATCCTACAGGCGATACCCCTTAACTCCGTCAGCATAACCCAAGAATATACATTTTCTAGACTTTGGGTCCAGCTTTGTTCTTTCCTGGGAATTGTACATTACGTACACAGGACAACCAAATATATGTAAAGAAGAATAATTAGGTGGCTTACCTTGCCACATCTTCATTGGTGTCTTCAACCCAATTGCAGTTGATGGTGACCGATTTATCACATAACAGGCGGTTTTAACAGCTTCTGCCCAAAAAGACTTAGCTAAACCTGCAGTTTGTAACATAGCTCGTGCTCTTTCTAGGAGAGTCCTATTCATTCGCTCTGCTACACCATTTTGCTGAGGCGTGTATGCAATTGTGAATTGCCGTTGAATACCTGCTTGCTTGCAAAATGTTAGAAAATCACCATCGACATATTCTCCTCCATTATCTGTCCTTAAACATTTGATCTTCTTTCCAGATTCAAGTTCTAACTTTGCTTTCACTCTTTGAACATCGCAAACACGTCTGACTTCTTCTTGATCGGGTACACCCATAGCCTCCTAGAGTAATTATCAATAAATGATACAAGATATTTTGCTCCTCCTAGGGACATCTCCGGCGATTCCCACACATCAGAATGAATCAACTCCATTATGTGCTTGCTCCAAGCAGTTGATCTACCAAACGTCAATCTATGTTGTTTGCTTGTAACGCAGTGCTTACAAAACGGTAAGTTTACCGATTTGAGCCCGGGAATGAGATTACGTTCTACAAGAATCTTCAAGCCTCGTTCTGACATGTGACCTAGTTTGCAATACCATATCATCGTCATTTCTTCTTGGCTTGTTGAAGCAACTGATGCCTCTGCTTCTTGCAAAGTATCTCCCACAAGCATGTATAGATTTGCTGTAATCTTTTCTGCTTTTATTACCACAAGAGCTTCTTTAACAACTTTCAAGATCCCACCTTCAATATGGGTCTTGCATCCAAGTTCATCCAATTGCCCAATCGACAACAAATTCTTCTTCAAGTCTTTCACGTATCTTACCCCTTGAAGTGAACGAATAGAACCATCATACATTTTTAGTTTGACAGTACCCATTCTAACAATTTCTAAAGCATGATTGTTTCCCATAAACACCGATCCTTCCGAGACAGGTTCATATGTACAAAACCAATCACGATGAGGAGTTATGTGCCATGTTGCTCCTGAATCAACAATCCAAACATCAATGAGCTGTTTACTGCCTTTAGAACCAATTGTTGCTTTGCCATACAGGACTTCTCCATCATCAAAGGTACTTGCAACACATCCTTGAGAACTTGATCCTTCTGGAACCTTCTCTATACTCTTCTTATTCCAACAATATTTCTTGAAGTGCCCTCTCTTACCACAATTGTAGCATTTGACCTGCTTCTTACTTTGTGACTTTGGTCTACTTTGACTCCCACTGGAACCACGCTCCATTGATCTTCCTCTTGTCATCAACAAAGCCTCTGCTTGTTTTGAGCTCTCTAATCTATCTTCCTTATTCTTGCGCCTAGATTCTTCTTCAAGAACCGCAGCAGCCATGTCATCAAAAGAAAGATAATCAGTCAAAACATTATTAGTTAAGTTAATGATAAGTTGATCATATGAATCTGGTAGACTTTGAAGTAAGAGCTCTGCACGTTCATTTTCCGCTATGGTATATTTCAACGATGAAAGTTAGAAAAATAGCGTATTTAGATTATTGATGTGATCCGTTGTCGATGTGGACTCACTCATTCGAAGAGTAAAAAGTCTTCTCTTCAAGAATATCTTGTTGTGAAGTGACTTGAATTCATATAATTTGGTGAGAGCATCCCAAATTTTCTTTGCTGTCTTTTTCTCTGCTACACTTGATAAAACTGAATCAGCTAGTGCCAAGTGTAAGTTTGCAACAGCATTGTTGTCCATCTCCTTCAATTTTTCATCTGTAATTCCAGTGGGTCTACCTTCAATTGCTGTCACGCAATTGTCTTTTCTCATAATGGCTTTTATCTTCAAATTTCATATGGAAAAATTACTCCCACTGAATTTCGGAATTTCATACTTTGCTGCCATTTTTTTTAGACGGTAACTCGCAGCGGAAAAAAAAAAGAAAATTAATCAGCAACTTTATGCTCTGATGATACCAGTGTTAGGTACCAGACAAATGACACAGCAAAATATAGAGATGAAAAATTAGAAATTTTTATAAAATATGGAAATAATTGAATAACTAGAATTACAACTTCTCTCTATCACAAGGAGACTACAATAACACTCTCTCTTGACAAAAGGAGAATACACTTCTCTCTATCATATATAGGAGAAAACTACTCAAAGAAATATTATGTTATTTTATTTGGATGACTTGATTGAAATGAATTAAAGAAAAACTCAATTTATAGGTGAATCTCTTCAATATGAACCATCCGTTAATTAGAAGTATATAATTTTTTTTTAACCATTAAAATTCTAAAGTTATAAACTAAGTGGGTGAAGGATTGAATAAATCACTCAGATTAAGCACAAAATATATCATAAAATATGGGTTTATCAACTGTTCGGTAGGTCGGGTACCGGACGGTTCGGGTTAGGACCCTGAGGTCAACGTTTCGGATGGTGGAGAAGCTCGTCTGGTCGTGGTTTCTTGGTCCTGGGTGAGCGAGATCCCGAGCACTTCAGATGGAGAGGGAGGTGCCACCTGCAAAGACACTCCGATGCCCTTGTCAGAATATGTGCAGGCGGAGAGGAAATGGTGTGTGAATGTGACGTACCTTGGGGGGAGAGCCAGTCTTCCCCTTATATACATGTCAGTAGTGGGCCCCTTCAATGGCCAAGCCCATACCCCCAAGGGCGCTGTTCTTCGGCTGTGTGCAAGCCGTACGGGACGCGTGTCCGGGTCGGGTGGAGGGCGCACCACTGGGCCGGCGAGAACTCGGGTCGGGTTGACCCGTGCGAGTTTTGGGCCAGGCCGTAACAGTGCCCCCGACGCGTCAGCGATGGCCGTGGAGGCCATTGGTGGCGCGTGATGTTTACACTCGTGTGTTGTCGTTGGGTCGGCTGATCGTGGAAGGGACGCGTCTCTTGTGCGCGTGTCTCTTGATCTGCTGTGGCATCTGTTTGCCGTTTCGTTCTCCGCGCTGGGCATTTAATGCTCATAATGATTTGAAAAACCTGTGCGCAAAGACAATCTTGCCCTTGCTTCCTTTCGCGCTTTTGGGGGTGGTTTTTAAACAGTTTTTTCCCCTATCCACCTCCCACTCTCACTATTTCCATCCCTTTTTCTCCCTAACATCCAAAGCTTTCTGTGCGAACTCCCTCTTGCTCCAACTTTCAGTCCAGATTTCCTTCATCGTTCCAGGTAATCTTCTGGTTTCTCTCTTCTGGTATCTGCGTTATGCTCTGTTGTTGTGTGATTTGTTGTTTGCATCTACTGCATGGCTGGTTTTATTTTTGTTAAGAGGTTTTTGTAGTGTTGGGATAGGTGAGTTAGGGAAGGGGTACCATTCCAGGATTTCGGCTGTGTGCAAGCCGTACGGGACGCGTGTCCGGGTCGGGTGGAGGGCGTATTATATGGCCGGCGAGAACTCGGGTCGGGTCGACCCGCGCGAGTTTGGGCCAGGCCGTAACAGTGCCCCCGACGCGTCAGCGATGGTCGTGGGGGCCATTGGTGGCGCGTGACGTTCACACTCGTGCGTTGCCGTCGGGTCGGCTGATCGTGGGAGGGACGCGTCTCTTGCGCGCGTCTCTTGATCTGCTGTGGCATCTGTTTGCCGTTTCGTTCTCCGCGCTGGGCATTTAATGCTCATAATGATTTGAAAAACCTGTGCGCAAAGACAATCTTGCCCTTGCTTCCTTTCGCGCTTTTGGGGGTGGTTTTTAAACAGTTTTTTCCCCTATCCACCTCCCACTCTCACTATTTCCATCCCTTTTTCTCCCTAACATCCAAAGCTTTCTGTGCGAACTCCCTCTTGCTCCAACTTTCAGTCCAGATTTCCTTCATCGTTCCAGGTAATCTTCTGGTTTCTTTCTTCTGGTATCTGTGTTATGTTCTGTTGTTGTGTGATTTGCTGTTTGCATTTGTTGCATGGCTGGTTCATTTTTGTTAAGAGGTTTTTCCAGTGTTGGGATAGGTGAGTTAGGGAAGGGGTACCATTCCAGGATAGGCTTTTTTGGGTGGTTTGTGAGGTAGGTGTAGTTTTTAGTCGTATCTGGTTATGATTGAGTTGAAAAGGTGTAGTTTCTTAGAATTTTTCGGGCTCCCGACCTTATAGACTAACGGAGTGGTACCCCGCTGTAGGTATGCCTCGCGTTGTCTCCCGATCTTCCGGATCTGCTGCGGCTTACGACCCGTATGCTTGGGTGACTGACGATATAAGGAGTTCACCCAACCAGATGGACTTGGGGGAACTGACGGAGTTCCGGCAAGCCGGCTACTTGTGTGGGGGTACTGACGAGGAGGCCAACTACGAGGCCATTGTCCCGCTTCCTCATGAGCGTATTTATGAGCTCAATTTTCATTCTCCCCGCGTTCTTACTGGAGCTTCGGCGCGGGGTCGAATCCTTTTGTGAAAGTGTCGTACAAGAGGTTGTCGGCTGTAGATAAGCAGATAGCGAACGTTCTTCTTGCTATCTTTGAAAAGAATCCTGTGAACCCCCACCTTCTTATGGGTGAACGGGAGGCCGGCCGGAGCTATATTCGTGAGTTGCTTTTCTTGTTTGTCTATGTTTCTTTGTCGTTGTTCTTCTTATTTCCGGTTTGACGACTAACGTTCTTGTTGTTTATTCGCAGTGGAAATGTCTGCCACCATGACCGGTCTTGAGAATCTGATGAAGACCTTTTTTGAGGCTAGTGATGATGAGAACGCCGAAGAGAAGGACGCCGGCAAGTCGGAGGGTCCGTCAGGGGAAAAGGAGGGCCAGGCTTCCCCTGCCCAGGATACCGAGACGTCGGAAAAGCAGGGCTTAGGGGGTCAGGCTTCCCCTACCCATGAGGAGGGACCTGCTGACGGGCAGGCGACTCTCTCCCCTCATCCGGATAGCGACGTGGAGCTTATCCACACTCCTAAGAAGCGAAAGATGTCTTCCAGCCCGGAAGTGGCCCTTACCGTAATGGAGAGGAATTTTGATGCTTCCAAGTTCATTGACTCCCAACTGATACCCGGGACAGAAGAGCATTTTCATGCAACCGAGCTGTCCGGGCAGGCGAGGTGGATGTATCGCACCTTGCTTCGTGGGGCCGTGATAGCTCGGAAGGCCGAGTTTGAGTTATCTGGTATGGAGGCGCTTCGGAGGAAGCTTGAGTCTTCTGTTAAGGCGAATAATGACTTTAAGGCTCAAGTTGAGCTCCTCCAGGGTCAGCTGTCCGAGATGGGGGGAAAGCTTAATGCTGCTGAGGAGAAGTCGTTGTTTGTTGCGGAGAGGCTGAAGGCGTCCGATGAGACCGTGGCCCGGCTTCTTGAGCGTGAGATGACATTGGAAGGTCAACTGAACGCCGCTCAGGGTCGAGTTGTCGCTTTGGAAAAGGAGCGGGAGCAGGCCGTCTCGGAGGCGAAAGCCGCTAAGGCAGAGGCCGTTGATCTTAAGAAGAAGCTTAAGGTGGCCAAGGAGCAAGGGAAGAATGCCATCTTGATGACCGAAGATGCCCTGAAGGCCCAGCTGAAGATTGCTGCTCCTGATTTCGAGACGTCGTCAATTGGTGTTTTCAAGACTATCCAGGACGGGAAAATTGTCGATATGTCGAGGAAGTGAAGTCTCGTAACTTAGGATATTTTGTAATGCATTTGTTGAACAACCTGTTGATACTTTGTCATTTTGTTTGCCTTGAACAATTTTACTTGTCCGTTCTGTATTTTGACGCTTTATAAGTTATCGTCGTTTGATTGCTATGATTTTTGCTTGTTTCATTATTTTGTCGTGTTGCCGTTATCGTGTTACCGTTTATTCTGGGCGGGCTTATTTCTTGTGCCCGTCTCGCCGTTTTCGCATTTGGTAGCAGTTCGGACCGATTTGGTCGCGTAGTCGTCGAATTGGTTGAGGCCTATGAGCCGTCTGGCTCCCGGGGTGATCAGTCCCGGGGTGCCGTTTTAGGTTTTGGTCACGAGGAACAGATATGAAGTAAGAAAGTTTTAACAAGTAAAAAATTTGAACAAGTGAAAATTACTCGTCAGTTGGGTAAGTATTTGACAAAGTAAGTAAACGAGATGAATTAACATGTGGATGGGGCAAATGGGCCCAGTTTCCCTTCTTACTGTCCAGGCGCTTCTTTAGACCGAGAAGGATGACTTTGTTTGCGGCCTCTACCTGCCCGTTTGTTTGGGGGTGTTCTACTGAGGAGAACTTTTGCTTTATCCCCAGGCCGGAGAGGAATTCCATGAACTTCTTGTCGGTGAACTGGGTCCCATTGTCCGAGATAACGACCTCTGGGATGCCGAAACGGGTTATCACCTGTCTCCACATGAACTTCCGGCAGTTGGAGGACGATATCGTGGCTAGTGGTTCAGCCTCTACCCATTTGGTATAGTAGTCAATGGCTACAATGAGGTATTTGACTTGACCTGGGCCGACCGGGAAGGGTCCCAGGAGGTCGACTCCCCATTGTGCAAAAGGACGTGTAGTCGTTAGCGAGCTTAGCTCGGAGGCTGGTGCATTGTGGAAGTTGGCGTTTTGTTGACACTTTGTGCATTTTGTGACAAATTCCTTCGAGTCCTTCATCATTGTTGGCCAGTAGTATCCTGCTCGGATGAGCTTCCTTGCCAGGGCTTTGCCCCCGATGTGATGTCCGCAACACCCTTCGTGGACTTCTCTAAGCACGTAGTCCGTTTGGTCGGGGTGCAAACACTTCAATAGGGGCTGGCTGAGTCCCTTTTTGAATAGTTGTCCCTGTATGATTGCGTATCTGGCCGCCTCCCTTCTTAAAGCTTTGGTCGCCTTCTCATCTTCAGGCAACTTGCCGAGTTCCAGGAAGTTGGTAATGGGGTCCAGCCACGAGGGGCTCGACTCCGTCAGGTGGAGGGCGACCGTTGGTTCCTTCACCATGCCCTGGATGAGCGACCGGTTACCCGATCCTGGCTTTGTGCTCGCAAGCTTCGACAAAAGGTCTGCTCGTGTGTTCTTTTCTCTTGGAACGTGCTGGATAATGACCTCCTGGAACTGGCTTGTTATTTGCTTAACCTTTTCCAAGTACTTTTAGAGGAGTGGGTCCCGGGCTTGGTAGCTTCCGTTTATCTGCGAGGTGACGACTTGGGAGTCACTGCATACTTCGACCCTCGTCGCCCCGACTTCCCGAGCCAGCATTAGTCCGCCTAGGAGAGCCTCATATTCTGCTTGGTTGTTCGACACGGGGAACTCGAACTTGGTCGATTGCTCATAGATGACCCCTGCTGGGCTTTCCAAGATGACCCCTGCTCCTCCAGACGTTTGGTTGGAGGCTCCGTCCACATGAAGCCTCCACCGTGTGCCCGTTTCCTCGGGAGGGTCGCCCGTTACCTCCACCAAGAAGTCTGCCATTGCTTGGGACTTGATTGCGTGTCGAGGCTCATACTGTAGGTCATATTGTGAGAGCTCGATGGCCCAGGTCATCATCCTACCAGCCAAATCAGGTTTTTGCAGTATTTGCCGAATCGCCTGATCTGTCCTCACAACTATACGGTGACTCTGGAAGTATTGTCTTAACCTTCGGGAGGACACTAGGAGCGCCAGCGCCAGTCTTTCCAGTTTACTGTACCTCAGCTCTGGTCCCTGGAGTGCCCTGCTCACGAAGTAGACGGGCTGTTGTGTCCTCGCTTCTTCTGTGACGAGGACCGCGGCAAGCGCTTCCTCGGTTACTGATAGGTAGAGGTAGAGTGGTTCTCCGGCTCTGCGAGGACTGAGGACTGGTGGTGCCGCCAAGATTTGCTTGAAGTGGTTGAATGCCTCTTCGCACGCTGGTGTCCATTCGAACGTCATTCCCTTTCTCATTAAATTAAAGAAAGGTAGGGCCCTTGCTGCCGATGTGCCGAGGAAACGGGACAAAGCTGTCAATCTCCCAGCAAGTCTCTGGACGTCTTTGATGCAACCCGGACTCTTCATTTGAAGGACCGCTTGGCATTTTTCGGGATTGGCTTCCACTCCTCTTTGAGTGATCATGAAGCCTAGGAACTTTCCGGCCTCCATGGCGAACGCGCATTTGAGTGGATTAAGCCTCATGCCGTGTTGTCGTAGGGACGAGAAAACGTCGTTAAGGTCGCTCAGGAGATCGTCAGGTCGGGCGGTCTTTGCAAGTATGTCATCTACATAGACTTCCACTGTTTTGCCCAGGAGTTCACTGAATATCTTATTCATCAACCTTTGGTATGTGGCTCCTGCATTTTTTAGGCCAAATGGCATTACCTTGTAACAATAGATGCCCCCTGGCGTTATGAACGCCGTTTTTTCCTCGTCGGGTCGGTGCATCGGTATCTGATTGTACCCTGAATAGGCGTCCATGAAACTCAGATATCTGTACCCTGCCGCTGCGTCGACGAGTGTATCAATATTAGGTAGGGGGTAGCAGTCCTTGGGACAAGCCTTGTTGAGGTCAGAGTAATCTACGCACATTCTCCACCTCCTGTTGTGTTTTTTAACCAGAACCACATTCGACAACCAAGTCGAGTAATCCAATTCCCGGATGAATCCCGCTTCTAAGAGGCTGGCCGTTTGCTTGGCTACCTCGTCCGCCCTTTCCTGCGACATTTTCCTCCTTCTCTGGGCCACTGGTTTGGCTCCTGCCTTTACGGCCAGGTGATGCGACATGAGCTGGGGTCTATCCCTGGCATGTCGGCAGGTGTCCAGGCGAAGAGGTCGGCGTTAGCCCTGATCATCTCCATCAAAGGCTCCTTTATTTCGTGTGGGAGGTTTCTGTTTATGAATGTGAACTTGTCGTGCTCCTCGCCGACTCTGAACTTTTCCAGGTCTCCTTCTGGCTCTGGTCTGGGTTTGTCATCTACCCTGGCGTCCAGGTCGGCCAGGAAAACCCCTGACGCCTCCTTGGATTTTTTTCTGAGAGAAAGGCTGGCATGGTCGCAAGCGACCGCCGTTTCCAAGTCGCCCCGGAGGGATCCCACGGATCCGTCATCGGTGATGAACTTCATCACCAGTAGTTTCGTACTGATAGCTGCCCCCAGGTCGTTAATGGTCTTTCTCCCCAGGATGATGTTGTAAGCCGTCGAATCTCGTAATATTACAAAGTCTGCCATGATTGTCCTTCGTCTTTGCCCTTGTCCCACAGAGGTCGGGAGTGTGATGATTCTTTGTGGTACTCGCAGTAGAGGTTCTTGTTTCCTCCCGTCCTGTCCTTCAGTGGTCGGGGCTTCGACAGTATCCCCTTTTCTGCTATCTGTTGGTAAACTTCAGTGATCGATGTCGTGAGGGGGGTGTAGTTGGTGAACTTCCCAACCCGGGGGAACGGTTTGGGTGGTTTACTCGGACCGCCGTCCCTGGCGTGTTCCTTTGGTCTTTCTCTGGCTTCGAAGTGCCGGCATTGGTTGTAGGCGGGCTGCCGTTTATTGGCAGCCACAACCCGGCTGACTTCCTCGTCATTAATGTATTCTTTGGCCACGCACTGGATCTCTTGCATTGTCCAGACGGGCTTCGTGGTGAGGTGTTTCCTGAAGTCCTCATTCGAGAGCCCGTTCGTTAAGCACAAACTTGCCACTGAGTCCGTCAGACCGTCAATTTCCAAGCACTCGTCATTAAAACGGTCCAGGTACTTCCTGGTCGGCTCTCCGGGTCTCTCTGTCACCCCCAGCAAATTGATTGGGTGTTTGGCTTTGACAATCCTAGTTGTGAACTGAGCCAAGAAGGCGTGGCTGATGTCGGAGAATTGGGTCACCGAGCCTTGTGGGAGGTTGTTAAACCACCGTATTGCCGGGCCCGCTAAGGTGACCGGGAAAGCGCGACATCTGACCTCGTCTCCCACCCCTTCTAGGTTCATCCTGGCCTCAAAGGCCGTCAAGTGTTCCAGGGGGTCTTGCGTTCCGTCATACTTCATGTCTGTCGGCTTGTCGAAGTGTTTTGGTAGTCGGACCTCGAGTACAGAGCGGTGGAAAGGGGTCGCTCCTATTATGACGGGTCCTCGGGCAGTTCTTCTCGACTCATTGTTCTCGCGGTGGGCTTCCTCATCGCCTCTGTTCGACGCGCGCCGCCTTTCGTGTCGGGCGTAGATAATGGGGTCGCGACTTCTTCTTCTGGGGCGTACCCGTCCCCCAGTGCTCTCCGACTCGTATTGGGGGCTCGGCGTGCGCCTCGAGCGGCTCCTTGAACGGGAACGGGTGGGGCTCCGCTCTGGGGAGCGTTGGTCGCGCTCTCTTTCTGCTAGCCTGCGCTCTAAGTCCTGCATTCTATGACGTAGTTCTTGCATTATTCTGGCGTGGTTATCACCCGTCCCCCCGAAGGGGCGTCTCTCGTGAGTCTGCGTCGCATCCCTCGGGGGCGACCGTTGCTGCTGCCGGGATTCCGTCGCAACGGCGCCTCCCCCGAGCACGGGAGGCGCTACCTCGGAACCTGTCCCAGTCTGGACCAGCACGAAATCCATGGACGATCCCCACAGACGGCGCCAATGTTCGGTAGGTCGGGTACCGGACGGTTCGGGTTAGGACCCTGAGGTCAACGTTTCGGATGGTGGAGAAGCTCGTCTGGTCGTGGTTTCCTGGTCCCGGATGAGCGAGATCCCGAGCACTTCAGATGGAGAGGGAGGTGCCACCTGCAAAGACACTCCGATGCCCTTGTCAGAATATGTGCAGGCGGAGAGGAAATGGTGTGTGAATGTGACGTACCTTGGGGGGAGAGCCAGTCTCCCCCTTATATACATGTCAGTAGTGGGCCCCTTCAATGGCCAGGCCCATACCCCCAAGGGCGCTGTCCTTCGGCTGTGTGCAAGCCGTACGGGACGCGTGTCCGGGTCGGGTGGAGGGCGTATTATATGGCCGGCGAGCTCGGGTCGGGTCGACCCGCGCGAGTTTGGACCAGGCCGTAACACATGGTTACATGCCTGCTCAGATTTTTTTATACCTCTCTATGCACTACAAATGCATTTAACTCTGGATACGTATTATATATAAGTTGGTCAACTTATGCCACATATTGATTGAGTGTTTTCATATTACGGATCTACTATATATGATAGAGAGATTTATGTCGGTTTAGAATTTTTTAATAAAAAAGAATTTCATTACAATAAATATAGTTTAAATTTGTAATAAATTTTTAATTAAAGTTTAATTTATTTGTCACAATACAAATTAATAAAAATTGAGAGTATTTAAATCTCAAGTCGTTTCTCAAAGAAATTGCAGTGAGGTATGCGTGTTATCAGTTATGAGTATAAAAGGGAATTTGCGAATAAAAAAACAAAAAACTAAGTGATAAGAAAGTAAAACTAACAACTAAGAAAGTATAAATGCTAAAAGACACTCTTGGTAAGAATTGAGAATTAAAGCTTCTTTTTCAAGTCATTAACCACGAACATGGTGATTATTCAAAATTAATTCTATTTAGTCATCTCTAACATCGGGAGAAAGTCAAATAGGCATAGTCAGTCTTATAACAAAAACAACTAACAACTCTAAATCACCAATTAATATCGGACATCAAAGACATCAAGGTCGCCTTAATTACTCAATTCCAAGTCAAGAGTGTAGAAATCTACTCTAAAACTAAAAGAGACATTTCTACAAACACTTGAAAAGTGTAAAAGGAAAGCATGGTAAAATTGCAATAAAAATAAAATCTAAAGCTATCAATTGCAAGATAACAATAAGAACAACTCAACTAAACATCAATAAACATGAAAATATCAAATTGCATTAATAGAAATCAAAAGTAACAAGAGTTCATCATGAAACTAAAAGTGACAGACATGAGAAATTAACAAGATAAACTAAGAGAATCAAGGCAATTAAACAATGAAAAGTGAATGAAACTAGATCAAAATAAGAATTAAAACCTAAATCTAAGAGAGATTAAACTAAATCTACCCTAATTCTAGAGAGAAGAGAGAGCTTCTCTCTCTAGAATATAACCTAAAACATGTTACTAAACTAAACCTAATCGCTCTCTCCTTGTTCCTTCTTGAATTTGGCTTCAAATACTTCAGAAATGAGTTAGATTTGGGTTTAAGAAGGTCCAGAAATTGCCAGCCACATTTTTCTTAAGTGAATCACGTGCTTCATGTCATGCGTACACATGAGGCATGCATACGTGCGACATGACAAAATCCCAAAGCATGCGTACGCGCAAACGCATGACCATGAATTACTCCAAAATCTCATTTCTTCATGAGCTCTCCACTTTGCATACTGTTTTCTTCACTTCTTCAATCCAATCTTTGCCTTTTAAGCCTGAAATTACTCAACAAACACATCAAGACATCGAATGAAATTAAAGTAAATTAAATTTAGCAAATTAAGAACCTAAAAAACATGTTTTCACTCCAAAAATACCCAACCCCGCTGCTCAATCTGGTGCGCAGTATACTTCCGCAGCTCGAGGGATATCTACAGTTTTCTCTCAACATGTAGGCTCCCCTTTTCCAGAAAGTGCGAAAACCTCAACTCTGAATAAAGGTTGACGAACTTAATCAGGTCAGAAGAGGGTGTATTCTGATTGACCTTATCCCTCTCACTTTCTATTAGTAGCTCATTCGTTGTTTCGGCGGTCTATGGCGTTCGCTTCCTCTTGCTTGAGATAGCCTTAGCTTTGCGCCTTTGTCTTTTTCTTTTTTGTCAGTCATCCTAAAAAATTACAAGTAACGGGGATATGAAATTTAATCTAAAACATACAAGGTAAAAACAATATGACAAGCAAGCAAGAAACAGAAAACAAAGGATAACAATTAAGTGCATGTGAAATGAGAATAAGAATTGATTGGAAGTTGAAAAAAAAAGTCATAAAGCAAAAATCAAGCAGAAATTCCAATTAATCGGAATCAAGTTAAAGCAACTAAGCTTGCTTGTTTAATCAAAAGGAAAGTAAAGGATGACGGCGTTATGCACTAAATAAAGAAAACAAAATAGTTAGTTAAACAAGAAAAAATGTTAATTAAAGAAGAAAAAAATCAAAGGTTAGGTGCATAACAATCAAGATCATAAACCTTGATGAGAAGTTTAAAAAAGAGTATCTCACAAACAAGCTTAGTTTCACATTCACAAGCAATACACTATGCTTAAAATGACCAGATTGAATATGTGTAGTGCACATAATAACTCAACCAAGCATTACATGTCATTCAAGCATATACACAAAACATTGATGACGAAAAAGGTGCCAAACGAGGTATAATCATCCATCAATGCTTTTGATCACTAAAATTGCAAAATTGGTCTGAAAAGAGCGAGATTAAAACTTAATGTAACCAAGAATCATTTAAGATGCAATAGTGTAATTGAATGGTTACAAAAGTGAAAATGCACCAATATTCTAAATATAGTCAAAAGAAAACCTCAAATAAGCAAATTTACAAGCTTTGGCCATTTGAAAAATTTAAAAACATTCACTTCAATGGTTGATGTACAAAGAGTTGAAAACAAACTTTGAAGAAAAAATTTGACCAAAACTTGACAAGGAAGTCATAGAGGTAATTCAAAACCAGTTTAGCAAACAAGAGTCTATTTGAGACAGAAATCTGTCAAATAGAGCTTTGTTGCTCCAAATCAATCAATGCAGCATACTAAAACAGAAACAGGATTCTCAACTTTCAGCAACAATCGATGAAACAACTAGCCGGACAATTGATTAATTGAGCTTAGTGACAATTCAAAACAAAGGTAACAAAACACCAAACTCAATCAATCAACTGGAAAAATTCGGACAGCATTTCAGCAGCAATATATATAGCATAATTCCAACATTTATTCAATCAAATCAATATCCATATGAATGCAATAACAATTAAGCAAACAAACCGCATATTAATTCATATGAAATAAGCAATGAAGCAACTATTGAGTGAACAAACATTATCAACAATTCACAATTTAATCAACAAACCAAATAATCATCATCATTCAACAAACAATATTCATGAAATAATCCATTCCAAACAACAACAGCAAAAATAATCAGGCCTAAATCCACTACAAACTATGTTCAAACCTACCTAACTACTTAAAATCAACTAAAACATGCATATCTAACTAGGGGCGGATTCATGCTTAAGGAAGTGGGGGCAAGTGCCCCAGTGGATTTTAAATTTTTTTATCTAATATATAGTAACAAAATTTATTTGTCCCCATTATATAATTAAATTTGACCCCATTATAATTAAACTTCACTCATCAACTTTTATATAGAAACAAATGGTAATTTAAGATTTAAATAAATTTGTTACAATAACCTTTAAAAAGGAGTGAAATAATTATAGATTTGTTATTTGGTTAGATAATTTAAAGACTAATTATATTTTATAATAAAAAAGTATAGTTATAAAAATTATTATCATATTATGTATATTTTGTCCCCACTCACAAAATTTTCTGGATCCGTCACTGATCTAACTAATTCTAATTAAGCTAAATTAAACTAACTAACATAATTAACTAAACAGAAGCAAAGAGGGAAGAAAATGGAAAACCTGGAACAGGGCTGAAGAACAGGGAAGACAAAGGGGGTGGATTGGTGGAAGAGGAGCGGCGTGGCCGGCCTAGAGGCGGTGCCGACAGAAGATGGTGGTGGAAGAGGAAAAGAAAACAGGGGTGCCCTGTTTTGCTCCTTCGAAGACAGTGGAGAATGGAGAAGTAGCTAGCAGTTGCTATTGGTGTAGTGAGAGAAGGAGTTTAAGGAAGGGTAACGGGAGCTTGTTGTAATGGCGCCAGCGGCCGTTGGTTGCCACCGTAGTGGCAGTGAAATGGAAATGGAAGAGAAAAGAGAGGGGAAGAAGGGGAAAAGGGAAAGAAGATAGGAGGTGGGAGAAGTAGAAAGGAGTTGACGGTGACGCAATGGGTTCGCCGATGGTGACTGGCGGTATGGTGGTGAAGGGTGGCAGTAATGGAGGTGGTGGATTGTGGTGTGAAAAGGGGGAGGAAAAGAACATTGGAGGGAAGAAAGAAAGGTTGCGCGAGGAGGGATTAGGGCACTCACGTAAAGGGGATAAAAATTCAAATTCGTGCGTACGCTTAAGGCATGCGTACACGCGAGGTGGGGTAAAATTAGGTATCATGCATACGCATAAAACTCGCACAATGGTGCGGTATTTATAACCCACAAACTAACCGGCAAGTGCACCGGGTCGTACCAAGTAATACCTCAGGTGAGTGAGGGTCGATCCCACAAGGATTGAAGGACTAAGCAACAATGATTGATTGATTGGCGTAGTTAGACAAACAGAAAAGAGTTTTGAGATGTTCAAAAGGTTTAAAAAGTGACTTCAAAATATCAGAAGGCAAGCACGCAAGTAAATAAGTTGAAAACAAAATATGGGAGAAAACAATTAAGACTTCAGAGTTATCTATTTTCCTGATTGACTTTTCTTATTAACTACTTTAATCATGCAAGATGTAATTCATGGCAAACTATATGTGACTAGACCCTAATTCCTTAGACCTTCCTAGTCTCCTCTAAAATTCATTAACTGCCAATTCCTTGGTCAATTAATTCCAATTAGAAGCTGCATGATCAAATTCCAGTTTATATGCCACAAGAATCCTAATTATCCAAAAATAAAGGGATTATATGTCACGTATCCCGTTAAATACAAACAATTAGAAATTTAGGATAATATGTTTTCAAACTGTTGTTCAAGTAAAGAGCTTTTCCAAGTTATACAAGAACTCAATTAGAACATGGGTCATACTTCCGTTCCACCCAAATTCATAAAATAAAGAACGAAAATAATTATTGAAATATAAATTAAAACATGAATTAAAATAGAAAAATATAGTATCAATCCATACAATAGACAGAGCTCCTAACCTTAACAGTGGAGGTTTAGTTGCTCATGGTTCAGAGTGAAAAATAAGGATTGTAAATTGTAAATCGGAATAATGTTGTGTTGGAATCACCCTATTGGAATTCCCTTTTATATCTAATCCTAATTAATTTAAAATCTATCTTTTTAAAATTAAAATAATATCTTTTTCTATTTTAAAATAAAATTTAAATTTAAATCAGAATTAATTAAATAATCCGCGCCTTGTAACGTGGGGACCACTTGGCTTCACTGGATCCACGCCTAACTTGGCTAAGAGCTACGCTTAACTTCATGTTGTTCACCACACAAGGCGCCTTACTTGGACTGAAGAGGAGGCAATGCAGCTTACTTGGAGCAGAGCAAATGTTGTGTGTTGTTGTTGTTTCTTGCGCCTAACTTGAGAAATCTCAAGTTAGGCGCAGCCTTGGCAGAGTTGATTCAAAAGAAGTATGGACTATTATATATTGTTGAAAAGCTCTGGAAGTTAGCTTTCCAATTCCACTGAAATCACGTCATTTGGATTTCTGTAGCTCGAGTTATTCAGGTTTGAGTGCAGAGAGGTCAGGGTTGACAGCATCATTCGCCTTCTTCTCTTTTTCTGCAGAAACTCCATCAAATCCAGCCAAATGCTACCTAAAATAAACCGAATTGCACAAGACTCAAAGTAGCATCCATAGTGGCTAAAAGATAATTAATTCTTGATTAAACTCAACAATTTAAATGCAAATTTACTAGGAAAAGATAGGAAAGATGCTCACGCATCACAACACCAAACTTGAATTATTGCTTGTCCTCAACCAACCAAAATAAGTGAAAGATTAAGATGTGAATTTGCATGAGAAGTGAGAGTTTAGTCATGTTCAAGTATATTCTTAAAATGGGGTTTATTCATTGTAACTCTAAATAGTTTTGGCATCTCACTCTCCTTTGAATCAGAGGAATGTTACTGTCATTCGGAATTCGAATCCGAATAATATTATGAATTCTCTGATCTTTTGTAACTCAATTTAACCCTTGAACAAAGCAATTTTTATTTTCTTTGGTGCTTTGTACCTTGAGTCTAGCCGTGACTTTAAATGTTTTGTCTCAAGTTTTACTTGATACAGAAATACCACAAGCACTTAACAAGAGAAATCTTTTGAAGTTCTTATTTTTTTTCCGTTATTCCCAGACAGTGGTGCTCAAAGCCTTTGGCATACTCTGTTAATTGCAATTGATCTCGACTCTAAATGTTTTGTCTCAAGGATTACTTGACACAAGAACACCACAAGCATATAACTAGGGACATAACTCTTTAAGCTTTTAATCATGTCTGACCTCCCTAGTTATTGATGCTCAGAGCCTTGGACCTTGTTATGTCTGTCTTTTTTTTTTTTTGATGTTTCTTTTGCTTCAAGGATTAAACTTTTACTTATTACAGAGACTTCATAATAGTTCTCTAAATTCCTGTTCCTTGTACATCAACATTCTTTGATTCAAATTTAAATATGCATTGTTCATGTCATGCATTCAGAGTTACAGAAAATACCACCACATTTAAGTGAATAAGACTACTCTTCAATATAAACTCAATTTCTCATGCAATATATCACTTCTTTTTCTTTTTTTTTTAGATTCAAGTTCAGTGAGCAATACATGAGACATATAATAGAACGAAACTAATTCTAAGAACTGAAAGTACTAAAGATCATGCAGGCAATCAAAGCAACAGAAAGTAGAAAACAACAAAATAAGAACGAAAGAGAAATAAAATGAAAGGAACTTAACCACCTCAGTTATGCTAGTGGCCATTTCATTCCTCCATGAAGAATATTCATCTCCCTTTGGTGCTTTAAAAACCATCAGCGAAGTGACAACACCAAACTTAAAGGTTTGCTTGTCCTCAAGCAAAGAAAATCTGAAAAATAGGGAGGGACATAAAAAATGCACGGAGGAGGAAAAACAAAAATAAAAAAAAAGAAAATGATAAAAAAATAAAAAAGGTTAAAATAAAGAATATATATATATATATATATATATATTGTATCTTTATTAGAGTGTTAAAAAATTTTTGCTAAGTGTCTGGTTCCTGTTTTAAAAATTTTGCATGATTAAAACACAAGTAAAGTAAAGGAAAGCAGTAAAAACTCATTAAAAATCAAACAAATAATATAATCAACTCAATGGAAAAATAACTAAGGATACAAAATCATCGGTTTGTCTCCCGACAAGCGCTTCTTTACCGTCACTAGCTTGACGGTCAGCTCCTCTAAGGAGGAGGATCATAGGGGCTCAGCTCTTCACCCCTTACTTTGAACTTCTTTCCTGTGTCTCCACAAAATAGCTCAATATGCTCTAGAGAGAGGATTCTGTTTACTGTATAAATCCACACTGGATTGCTAGTCAACACCACTTTCATTCCTGGGGAGAAACCTTCAGTGGGGATCTTTTTGTTTCTCCATCCTCTCGATACTTTCTTCTTTTTGGGAACCTCCTCCTTGGTGGATGATGCATTCTCGACACCAAACTTATGTTTGATGTCAGGAGGAGTTTTATTGATTGCCACCAAAGGAGGTTTGAGCTGCATATTTTGCTGTGCATCATCAGAGGGTTCTTGAAGGTTTGGATCAATAAGCTCAGTCTGCATGCACCTTTCTTCTTTACCTGCTGAATGTATATCTTTGAAGACATGAAAGACCAGTTGCTCATTATGCACTCTGAGCACTAATTCACCCACTTCTACATCAATTAGAGCTCTCCCCGTGGCTAAGAATGGTCTTCCAAAAATTATAGAGGCATTCTCATCCTCCCGTGTGTCAAGAATCACAAAATCTGTTGGAAGGAAAAACTTACCCACTTTGACCAAGATATTCTCCACTAATCCGTATGTAGGCTTCATAGATTTGTCTGCCATCTGTAATGCTATCTTCGTGGGTTGTGCCTCTTCGATTTGCAGCTTCTTCATCACAGACAAGGGCATTAAATTGATGCTTGCTCCCAGATCATATAACGCTTTCTCAAAGATTGTGCTCCTAATGGTGCATGGAATTTGAAAACTCCCTGGATCTGGCATCTTCTTTGATAAGTGATTCTGAATGATGGCATTGCATTCTTTAATTAAATATGGTTATTCTTGGGTTGTTATGGTGGAGATTGGATTGTAAATAGAGAGATTCTCTATGGCTAATAATGATAATTGCTCGAATGGCTATATTCCACTAAGAAAAAGTTGTCGCTAGAATATTTGTCGTCGTAATAAGTTGATGCTGTGTTGTAGAGTAGAAGACGATAAAATTAACATTCGTTGTTCATAAATGGGTAGCTGAAGGGAATAAATTTTGGAGGTGTCCATTGTTAGTGGTTGGAAATGTAGCGTTAATAAAGGCCATTGGTCTCTGAAATGGATCGCGAGTTTCCATGTGAGAATCAGAAATCACCAATGTTGCCGTAGTTAATCCTTCGATCAGTCTTCACTGGTCACCGCTATCCACCGGAGTTCGATCTTCTCCGACCACAAGTACCCGCTCGCTGTTACTATACCAGTTGCTACCGGTAATTTTGTTGACGGTGAATTTCTTTCGATAGATGCCCCTCTTTTGAGTTATCCCAAATGCGCTCCAAATGCTCAAGCCATGGTGCGATGCGCCGTCAACAAGCCAAAAACCCTAACTTAGTCATCCCTCATCCTTCATGAATTTTGGAATAAGATTAATGTTTTTTAATTTTTAAATTTTCTAGCACAAATTAATTAAAAAAGTATAGGTAGACAATGAAAATATTAAATAATATAAATAATAAATATATTGGATATTTATTTCACTAGTTATACGAATAATTATTTTAATATTAAGATTTAGATAGTTAATTTAGAGATATAGTGTATTTTTATTTAATTGGTGGTTATTTATATTGTTCAAGATGGTCATTATTTACCTAACACTCTCATTATTAATTTAAAATTTAAAAGTATAATATATTTTTATTTGATTAATAGTTGTTCATATTATTCAAAATAGTCATTGTTTACCTAACACTTTCCAAATTTATTTGATTTTGTAACTAATAACCTTTTAAAGAGTTTACTTTCTCTTTTATTGTTTTTTATCATCATTAACAATTTCAAATTCAAAGTCAAAAATGTTAGAATAAATTAATTTTAATAATTCAATATCCCAGATCATCCATATTGAATCACCAAAAATATAACATAACATAATGCGGAAGCGTACCTGAATTCATAAACATAAATCATACGATCGGAAAAATCGGAAGAGTTTGGATCTTGTGGTTCTTTCGATCTTCCTCAACCAAAGCCTTCTGTATTCCTAGGAGGCTGAACTGCAATTCTTTTGATGGGAAAAGAGTAACAAAGGCGGCTTTGGCATATTGGGGACCGAAACCCTGAAGGTCTATTTATATTTGAGCATGGCACCCATTAAACCCTTAAACCCAAATAAAATAGTATCTAAAGCCCAAAAGATAATATATCTAAAATCCATAAAGATAATTATCTAAGGAACAAAAGATAATATTCGATTTTATTCTCATTTAATTCCAAATCAAAAGTAATAATGACTTATTCAATTTAGCATTTATAACAATAAATGATTCACATCTTTATAAACTTTATGCGCGCATCTGAATGCTATTTCCCTTATTACTTTAACAATCTGGTCTGTCTCATACATTAGATATGGAACTACCGCAGCTTTGATCACATTAAATGTCGTGACTAAACTACGCCAATCACCATCCTAATATACTCAACGACATAGATCAAATTTGGATGAGTAATATGGAAATTACATGCCAAGTGATCTCATGCATGTCTATTTCCAGCTGGTCCAACTTTATTGAGATCAAACACAATACAAATATTGTAAAATGAACATTTCACATAATATGAAATAAACCATCAATTTAATTCTGCAGAAAATAACTCAATATCTGTCATAGGACATATAGCATAAACTCCCACTAAACCAAGGCATCACAAATATTGACACCCATCCGAGCAGTGTGCTCATGAAAAACTTTAGGGGTCAATCCCTTGGTAATGGGTCTGCTAGCATATACTCTGTTCCTATATGTTCTATGAAAATCTGTTTTTCTTAAACTTTCTCCTTGACAACTAAGAACTTGATGTCTGCATGCTTCGATTTTGTCAAGATCTTATTGTTATTGGAGTATAGTACTGCTGACTTATTGTCACAAAATATCTTTAATGGCCTTTCAATGTCATCTACTATATGAAGCTTAGTGACAAAGTTTCGCAACCATATGCCATGAAATCGAAATCGGAATCAGAGTTCCTAATGATCTCCAAATTTTCTGATCTCCGATAAATAAGCATGTAATCATTTGTTCTCTTTAAACAACGCATTACGTGTTTAACAGCTATCCAATGATCCATATCCGGATTGCTCAAGTATTTACCCAACACTCCCACTATAAATGATATATCGGGACGTGTGCAGACTTGAGCATACATTAAGCTCCCTAGTGCTGATGCATAAGATTTATCATGCATTGCTGTCTTCTCAAGATCATTTTAGGGCATTGCTTGAGGTTGAACTTGTCTCCTTTAGTTACAGGTGTGTCCATTGGTCTACAACTTTCCATGCCATATCTACTTCAAATCTTTTCGATATAGTTTTTTTTTGTGATAATCCAAGAATACCTTGAGAGTAATCTCTTAGTATCTCGATTCCTAATACAAAAGAGGCATCACCAAGATCTTTCATTTCGAATTTGTTCGATAGAAATTTCTTAGTTTCATGCAACAAGCCTATATCGTTGCTGGCAAGTAGAATGTCATCAACATATAAGACCAAAAAAGTATTTACTCCCACTGAACTTGCGGTATACACATTTATCTATAATATTTACCTCAAAACCATGAGATAATGACTTAATTAAACTTGTGATACCATTAACGAAAAACTTGTTTGAGACCATAGATGGATTTTCACCTTTCTCTATTGGATCTCCTTAATGACACTTCTTGAGGTTGTTGAGCTTGCTGTATGGATTGGGATTGAGGAGGATTCCCATTATTTTCCTGTGCTGTAGCAGTATCTTGAGAAACAACAATATTCTCATTGTTCTCTTGTACTGTAACTAGATCTACAGTAGAACTCTCATTGTGCTCTTGTACTATAACTGTGTCTTGAACAATAATAGATACAAAGACCAGATCATTGTCAGTTACAGAATCCTCATCAAAGGCAACATTCCTAATATTTCCTTCCCCCCAAACTCAACATCCTCAAGAAATCTCGCATTTCCCGTTTCAAAATAGACCTTGATGCAGGATTGTAAAATTTGTACCCCGTGAACACTCAGCGTAACCAACAAAGTAGCAACTAATTGTCCTTGGGTCCAATTTTCTTTCATGCGGCCTATAAAGTCGCGCCTTAGCTGGACATCCCCAAATATGCAAATACTTTATACTGGGCCTTTTCCCAGTCCAAATTTCATATGGGATTTTGTTAACTGCTTTGCTTGGCACCCTATTAAGGATGTACACTGCGGTCTTTAAGGCTTCTCCCCAGAGTAATTCAGGCAAGGAAGAATGACTAATCATACTTCTCACCATGTCCTTAAGAGTTCGGTTCCTTCGCTCTGCAACACCATTCATGCTAGGTTTGCCTGGCATAGTGTATTGCGGAACAATACCACACTCCTCTAGGAAAAGAGCAAAAGGCCCAGGACGTTGCTCACCTGAACCGTCATATCTTCCGTAGTATTCACCACCACGATCAGATTTGACAGCTTTAATTTTCTTTCCAAGTTGAAGTTCAACTTCAGCTTTGAAAGACTTGAAAACATCCAAGGCTTGGGACTTTTCATGAATTAAATATAGATACCCGTAACGAGAGTAATCATCTATGAACGTAATAAAGTACCGTTGTCAATTCCAAGAGACAGTAGGGAATGGGCCACATATATCGGTATGTATTAGTTCTAAGACATCTTTAGCTCTCTCGGCACCTAATTTCTTTTCGTTTGTCCTTTTCCCCTTTATGCACTCAATGCAGAGTTCAAAGTCCGCCAAATTTAGGGGTTCGAGAATTCCATCCGACATGAGCCTTTGAATTTTCTGTTTAGAGATGTGGCCTAGGCGTTTGTGCCATAATGATGCCGAATTCTCATTCAGTTTTTGTTTTGTACCTGTTTGCAGTATTTCATTATTATAGGAATTTAAGTTAAGCCCATATAGATTATCCACCAAATGACCAGAGCAAATATTATTCGAATTGTAAAAGAGACTGACTTTATTGTCTCCGAATGAACAAAAATAACCTGATTTGTCCAAACGAGAAACAGAAACCAAATTTCGTCTAAATGACGGTACATAAAATGTCTCTAATAAATCCAAGTAAAATTCACTCGTGGAACATAATCTAAAGGTTCCTATAGCTTCGACTGCAACTATATTGCCGTCTGCCACGTAGATGTATCTTTCAGCATCACTTGGCGGTCGGCTCCACAGGCAACCCTGCATAGTGACACTTACATGAGTAGTAGCAGCAGAATCTACCCACCAAGTATCAACAGGTGCATAACTTAAACTAGCCTCAGAACAAACGAAAGTAAGAATTATACCCTTCTTTACACTGGTACAATTCTTCTTCATGTGTCCCACCTTCTTACAGAAGAAACAGGTTGAAACTTGATCCTGTTTCTTAGCCTTTTTCTGCTGAGAAGGCGCATCCGCAGTAGTATCACGCTTTCTTTTATACTGAGAAGATAAAGCCATGTGAGCACTGAATTTCTTAGTAAAGAATTTCTCAACATCCTTTAGGAACTGTTTGGCATCTTTATCCTCAGTAATTGAGCCCCGAAACGCCTCAGAAATTGAGCGTTTCATGATCATAATGCTCATTCGATTGGATCTCTCCCACTTCTCTATTTTAACCTCATTGAGATTTTCCGGAGTGGAAGTGGGTTTCTCCTCTCGAAGAGCTATATCCAGATCCATACAACCGAGGACAATTTCCATGATATCCTTCCAAACTTTAAAGTTTGAACCATTCAGCATAGGAATACTGCTAATTTGCGCAGAAACATTGGTAGCTAAAGCCATAGTTTCTGGATTAGAACAAAAAGAACATGCAGTAATATTAGTTATTAATGGGTAAAAATCCATATTGAGATATCTAGCACAACATTAATTTTCAATCTTTGGATAGAAAAATTAACTGTAAGTGATACTCTCATTGCAGTAATCAAATATTGTCAAAATTCCTGTCACACATTAAGCCTTTCTTTGGACCGACTTAATGCGCACATGGAAACTTAAACTTCGCAACCTATTTATTATCGCATATATTTTCTATTAATTGGCCAAACAATAACCTTCCTTTGGGCCGATTATTGACCGCATAATTAATAGAAAATAAACAGAAGTATGCAATGCTTATTATTTGGCCAAACAATAAACTTCCTTTGGGTCGATTATTGTTTGCATAAATAATAAACATTACTTTATTCTTAATTAGTTACCCAAATATGTATTTACCATCAATATGTGTATGTAATTCGGCCAAATATAAACCTTCCTTTGAGCCGATCAATATTCGTATGAATTACATAGCACCATATTCCTTATGTTTTGAATAAATCAATTTTCATAAAAGAGGCTACTTTGGCAGCATAATGTTCAATCAATTTATTCCAAAACCAAATCTTTATAAAATAGATGGGTATACTAATCCAAATTGTTACCAATTTTCTTATGTAACAACAAAAAAAAATACTTAAATCTCAAAAGGAAGTAAATCTTAATGATGTCTTTTGAGATCTTAAAAAAAAATATGATTATAATTCATATGCCAAGAATTCTTGATCCATTAAAATTAGAATCAATCT
>NC_029789.2:140095899-140096757 GCF_000816755.2 Arachis ipaensis | reverse complement strand
GATCTTGTGGTTCTTTCGATCTTCCTCAACCAAAGCCTTCTGTATTCCTAGGAGGCTGAACTGCAACTCTTTTGATGGGGAAAGAATAACAAAGGCGGCTTTGGCATATTGGGGACCGAAACCCTGAAGGTCTATTTATATTTGAGTATGGCACCCATTAAACCCTTAAGCCCAAATAAAATAGTATCTAAAGCACAAAAGATAATATATCTAAAATCCATAAAGATAATTATCTAAGGAACAAAAGATAATATCCGATTTTATTCTCATTTAATTCCAAATCAAAAGTAATAATGACTTATTCAATTTAGCATTTATAACAATAAATAAGATCACCATTATATAAGTCATTTAATTTGAAATAGCATAATTTATTATTATAATTAATATATGTATTGCCCACAAATAAATTAGAAAATCAAATAATTTCCTAACAAAAAATCCAACTACCCTTGCACGTGTAGACTTATTATTGGAAAACACCTTGTTGCCATTATAGCTACAGAGATAATACGGTCACCACAGGGGAGTGGATCTCTCCAGTGGAAAAAAAAACTGGATGGTATCCAGTGGAAGATCTCACCCTTCATTGCATTCTCTCTCTTATTTATTTTCAGTCCCACTTGTAGAATTAAAGGTGAGAGATTACACTTTATTCTCTCCAATGACAAAAAAAAATGGAGAAGATCCATTTCCGTCACCACAAAACGCAGCTAGGGTCAACATATACCATTACATTCTTTAGATGCTTATATAAAATTGTTTAATTATTTTATCGCTCTCTATAATTTTATCAAATTTTTATTTATATTTTTATATTTTTTTAATTAAATTTTTGTATCATTTAAGTTTTTTTCA
>NC_029789.2:140094408-140095244 GCF_000816755.2 Arachis ipaensis | reverse complement strand
CACTTTAATATTTTTAAAATTTCAAAAATATCCTTATTATTTTCTCTGACTAAAAAACTCCAAACCCTTGTTGTATTTTTATTGAGAAGGAAAACTCTGATTTTCGGTTTGATTTTCCTCAAGGTTCCTTCAAGGTTCCTTTCCGCCAGTGGTGGAGATGGACCAGCAACGCCAAATATGAAGTGGTTCAGCGGCAAAATTGAGCAACAGCCGCAGTTAGTGCTTCTTTGTCGCTCTCTCTCTTTCTGTTAGTACATTTTGATTTTAGATGTAACAATTATTCTAATTTTGAAGGTGGTTTATTTGAAATTAATCTGTTTAAAATTGTTCTGGATTGATTTGTTTGAAATTAATCTTGTTTGTAGAAAGTTGATTTTTGTTTATTTTTTTTGGTGACTTAAAAAAATAAACAACAACTAAAAAAGAAAAAATAAATAAAAAACTGTTTAAGAAATACAGTTTTGCTGAATACTACTTTCAAACTCCTTCCAAGCTAAGGCAACGGAAGCTCCACTTGGAGAGAAATAGTCCTAATTACAGTCTTTGCCATGATGTCTATTACTGTATTTGCATCTCTCAAGATCAACAGAAGATCAGCACGCCATTTCCAAAATATGATATCCCAAATTTTTAACACAAAAAAATCAATAAACCTAGAGTAATCCTGTAAATTATTGTCAATAGTAAAAACCTCCAAAAATACCATTCTCTCTAAATGGTATTGAAGATGCTGTTTGAATTTTTTTTAACTTTTTTATCCATATTATAAATGTATCATATGGATAAATAATTTAATTCATACTTCATTAATATTTTTTGATATTTAAAATTAATAG
>NC_029789.2:140093656-140094297 GCF_000816755.2 Arachis ipaensis | reverse complement strand
AGGAACTTAATTAAAAAATAAAATAATATAAAAATCTAATTAAAAATTATAAAAATTTAATTAAAATTTTGGTAAAATTATAAAAACCTCCAAAAATAATTAAATCTATAAAAATTTATGTATCATTTAAAATACGGGCTCTTATGTTGAAAGCAAAAATCAAGTACACATCTTTATAAATTTTTAATCCATTTCTTATCAACATTTTTTTTGTGTGGAGAATATGTAAATATATGGACAAACTTATATTCGATTTTTTATTCAATTTTTTTCTTTTGGACAGGGTTCTAGAGAAACTTGAAAGGACATATTTGGATTAATTTGTAATGAGATAGTGGTAGTTAGCGTGTAGTCATGTTAATTTTTATTAGTGATTGTTAGTTTCATGCATGTATATTCTATTTATTAGAGTTAGTTTGCCCATTTTTTATTCATTCTTTTATTTGTATATAAATCTTTTGATATATTGATGAATAAAGATTCAACTAAACTTCTGTCCGTTCTTTGTTAAAAAAAGATATTTGAATCTTCAACTTTTTTATTTTAAGACAACATGACCTTTGTTAAAAAATTTATTAAATAGTATAAAAATTAAATTTTATGAAATTTCTATTTTTAATTTTGTGAGGAATTTAAAGTTT
>NC_029789.2:140089346-140093622 GCF_000816755.2 Arachis ipaensis | reverse complement strand
ACAAATATTATTAATATTAATGTTATTATCTTATTTTATTTCTTGTTCTATGTTATTTTTTCTTTTTAAAATATTTTTGCACTGCAATTACTTTTTTTTTGTCTTGCGATATCCTTTTTAATAATGGTCTTTCTCTATTTAACCATCATTGGCGAAGGAATTTTTTAAAAATAAATTTATTAATAGTTTGTGAAAGTTTAAAATCCTAAAATTGCAGATAAAATTCTTATAAAACTAATTTTTATTATTATTTAACAAATTTTTTAGTAAAGGAAACATATTATCCTAAAATAAAAAAATTGATGGCCGAAATATTTTCTTAGACAAAAAAACATTTTATCTTTTCTAAAATTAGATAAAAACCAAATTGAGTCCTTTTTTTTTTATATTGATTAGGTTGAGATTTACCATTAACAGAATGTATAACTTTGTTAATAGAGAAGTGATAGGGTGCTAGTAATTTTTGTGTTTTGTAATCATCAATTAGTCATCAATAATATTTTTAATGGTGGGAAATCACTCACTAGAGAATGTGTAGTGTAGTGGGAGAATTTATACACCAATTTGTCTCCATAACTCTTTCACACTGCCACCAAAATAGTGGATTGAATTTGCAAAGATTACTTCCCCTTTTTCCTCTACAACCAGATCTCAATAGTAATGAACGTGCAGACGAGGAGGATGTTCCTGGTGATGTTGTTATTGCGGGGCATGAGGCTGGGGCTGCTGATGGTGCCACTGAGGGGGTTAATCATGGTGCTGTTAACGACGTTGTTCCACTGCGCAGGAGGTGAATGCATTCATATTCTGTTTTTAGTTCCTTTGGAATGTGGATAGGAAGAAGGCTGTGTATTTTTTTAGTAACTCTTTTTGTAGTCCTTTGGTGCTGTCTTTAGTTGATTAGTATTTTTGTGATAAAATGTAAGCATGCTTTTGTGATCGAATGTGTATCTAGTTCTTATTTTTTCAGTCTTTGTTTCTCGTTTTTCATAACTGAAACAACATTTGAATTGACTATTATTACAAATAAATTGTTTGGATTAATGCATTCATCATATACTTTGATGAGAAGAATGATCACTATGTCTTTATATTCTGAGTTTTTCTCTTCACTACTAGTAAGTACTTTAAATATTTTGATAAGTATATGTAAGAGGTGGCTGTTACAGTTTCTAAATGCATAAAATTATACAACTAAGTGAGAACAAGTAAGATAAATGCAATGGCCAATGAGTTATAACTCAAATGGCATAGTCTTTCCATACTCAATTAAGAAGTTGCGAGTTCGAGTCTCATATCTTTGGTAAAAAAAAAAAAAAGTAAGATAAATGCAATGGCTGGTTGGAACAAAACTTAAAAGTGCATATAAAGAGACTAAGAACTTCAGAGTTCTTAATTAATTGTTAATAGAGCTGCATCAAAGTCTTCAGCCTTGAAGTTACTGCTGCTATGAGGCCTACTCTGAAATCAACAAAATTCTACAGTTTACATATAGATGATCCAATAATAATTCACAAGTTAATATATCATTGTTTAAATTGATTTATCTCCGTGGTAACATTAGTAACAATATGGAGCAAGCAAGTTGCAAAAATTAGAGGTAAGCTTTGTTTTAAGCACTCCTTGATAGCAGCTGCTTAGTTTGCAAATTGTATTTTTTTTTCTGCACTAGAAAAATCTTTATCGCCAACTAAGGAAGCCTTTTTTTTGTTTTCATAAAATTATTTAGAAGTTATCATGTTATGTTATTTTCTTTTCCTTTTCCTTTTCATAGGAAATCATAGAAGCAGTTATGAATTTTTGTTGAACAATCAGCATGAAAGTAAATGAAGAGTGAGAATGGCTAGAGAAGTAGAGATAGTAGATAGTACTATACTAGATAATAGGATAACCTTACAAAGAGATCAAGGTAGCTTATTTTGCAAAAGATATAAACCACATTTATCAAACTAAACAAAGCACTTTGTTATATACAACTTCTAGAAGAATGAACAGAGAGAAAAATAGTACGAATATTATTAGAATAAATTGGAAAACTAAATGTGGAATTCGTTATCATGGTTTTTTACTTTTTTTTGTTCTGATTGACCACAGAAAATGCAGGTTGTACTAAATGCCTAAATGGGTTGGTAATGGCCCTACCACTGCCATTAAACGAAAAAAAAAAGTAAAAAAAAAAGTCTTTAAAATAGAAATATTTCTTAAGCATAATCATGTCTAAGGTATTATTTATCCACCATAATTATATTGAAATGATCAAGTAGTTGCAGATTTGTAGTGAGTGTCCTAATCGCTCGTGACTTGAAGTTTGGTTTTCTTTCCCCAATAAAATGCAAGTAAAAATCAGGAGTCCATAAAGTCAAGGTGTGCAACCAGGACACTCCACCGTTGACTGGAAAAGCGATGAACCACTTCAAAATTCACTACTTATATATATATAATTAATAATTAAAGTAAAAATTCACGTATAATTATCTTCATTTAACTTTAATAGTTGAGATTAACCGTTAAATAATTTGATCTATTTGACTAAATTATCATTTAATGATGATTCTCGACTATAAACTTCATAAGAAGACAACAACATGTAAAATCTCACCAAAAATTAATAAGCACTAGCGTGCAATTTTCTGTTACAAAAAAAAGAAAATATTATTTTCATTTTTAGAAAAAAAATACCAGGTGGATAAAGATTGGAGTTTGTTACAAGTTTGTATAAGAGCAATATTTGCAAAATAAAGTGTGACAAATAGCAGATTTTTTGCTTCAACTCATTAATAAAAGTAAAAGATAAAAGATAAATACTTGTACTACACACAAATTATTGACATTCACATATTCAGAAGCATTTCAGAGTCATATATATGATAGATATGTCATAGACTAATGATTTCAAATATAAACTGCACTACACTATTGTGTTAAGCAGCCACTATTTCAAACAACAATCTCAATCAAGGGATCCTTTCATGGATTTCTAATCTGAGTAGAACTCTTGTGCAGCTTGATTTGCACGGTAACTTTCTTCAGGGTGAAGTCCCTAAGATGCTATCAAGAATTCAGAACTTGCAGAGTCTTGTCTTACAAGAAAACCAACTCAGTGGGAACTTGCATATTCATTAGGCAAGCTTGAGCATCTTGAAGTCTTGGATCTCAGTAACAACACCATCACAGGTCCTATTTTCCATCATCATTGGCGAATTTATCATCCTTGAGGACGTTAAATCTCGGTCACAACCAACTCAATGGGACAATTCTAAAGAGTTTTGGATTCTTGAAAAACCTTCAGGTATTAAATCTTTGCTTCAGATTCTCTAACTGGTGGTATGCCTGAAACTCTAGGAATTCTCTCAAATTTGGTGACATTAAAACTTTCATCAAATTTGTTGGAAGGACCAATGAATGGATTGAATTTTCTAAAACTTTCCAAATTAAAGGAACTTGGAATGTCGTCAACACTCAACAGAACTATTTTTCAGTGTCAATTCTAGTTGGGTGGCCCCTTTCACGAGCTCTTATGTTGAAAATGAAAATCAAGTACACATCTTTATAATTTTTAATCCATTTCTTATCAACATTTTTTTTTGGTCGAGCATATGTAAATATTTGGACAAACTTATATTCAATTTTTTATTCAACTTTTTTCTTTAGGACAGGATTCTAGAGAAACTTGAAAGGACACATTTGGATTAATTTGTAATGACCTTTTTCACCTAAATAGGAGGAAAGCATGCCGGGGAGCTATTGTTTTAGGTCATTATTTATTTATTTATTTTATGCTTTTGCTTTCTTGCTCTGGGCTTGGTTCCAGGATGAGTTCTTTCCAATTTTTTTTCACAGCACACACATAATATATGACTTTTTAATCATTTTCCAGTGTGGTTGGAGGCTTAGTTGAGTCACATATCATATGCCTCCTTAACAACCACACTTGAATTCAAGTCTCATGAGAAGAAAAATGAATCCAAAAATAAACTCATATAGTGTATGTGATACTGTAATGCATGGGTAATGCCTAGAGACTGTCGTGGCACCTTTGGGACAAACAACTTCTTAGCCACAGATGAGTTTCTTTTTGGGATAAGTATGATTTTGGTTCTAACACAGAGGCGCTGAAAATTTATTTCGTCTTCGACTTTTTTTTCACTATAAAATGGTTTCCAAAATTTTAGTTTGTTTTAAAATCGTCCCTTTTATCAATTTTATTTTTTTATTACTAAATTATCCTTCATTAAAATAAAATAAAATAAAATAAATATAAAATAAATAAATAAAA
>NC_029789.2:140056689-140089267 GCF_000816755.2 Arachis ipaensis | reverse complement strand
GAGGGGAGGGGAGGGAAGGGAAGAAGGGGGAAGGGAGAGAGCACTACGGCACCGCCGCACCGCCGCACCGCTGCCTGTGATCTGCCACTGCTCCCTACACTAATGGCAAGAGAGGAGAGAGCAGAGGGAGAGAGAAAGAGAAGAGAGGAGCGCGGCAACCCCTCCTCCTCCACCACCGCCGCAACCCCTCCTCCTCCACATCGTTGTTCACCGCCGCAACCCTTCTTCCTCCACATCGTTGTTCATTGTTGCAGCCCCTCCTCCACCATCACCGCCACAACCCTTTCCATCTGTTTCAATTTTTTATTCTTTTTTCTTTAATTTTTCAAATTTAAAGGATTCTATTGTTGTTGTTGTTGTGGTAGCTTCTGTTTATTCCTTTTATTCCTGTTGTTGATGCTTTGGTCGCTTCTGTTTCTGCTGCTTTTGGTTTTTATTATACTTGTTCTGCTGATTGTTATCCATTGTTGCCTTTTTTTTTTTTTTGCGTTTGTGCATCTGCTTCTGCTTCTTTTAATATTGAAGAAGAAGACGGGTGTTGAGGAAGAAGATGGGAGGGGAGGGTATTTTCGTCCGAAGGATGATTTTAAAATAAACTGAAACTTTGGGGACCATTTTGTAGCGAAAAAAAGGCGGGGACGAAATAAATTTTTGGACTCTACATTAGGGACCAAAATCATACTTATTTCTTTTTTTTGTTAAGTCAAGTTACAGAAGACGAGACTAAAACCTATTTTTTCTTTGGATGGTTAAGGCTCATACAAGCTATATATTATAAGGATTTGTATTTTATTTTTACTCTTTTTGAAATTATATGCTTTGCTTTATGTATTATGATATTTTTGAAAGACATGGCAGCAGAAGATGATATTAGGTCAAAGTTTTTATGATAAAAAAAGTGTGAAAAATAACAAATATTAATAATCATGTTAAATACTATTTTTACTCTTCATCTCAGAGCGTTGGTTAGACATGATGAATAAGATTTGAAATTACTTTTGCTCATGTTTTGATCTGTGAGAGTATGCATTAGAGTATATATATGTTTGTTTTCTTTTCAAATTAATTTTTTTTATTTGTGATTGAACTTATGTAACATATAATGATTAATTCAAATAATCACCCTATATTGTTGCACGGAGAGGTTTCGGTTAATTTTTTTGGATATTGGATAAGAATTGGTGTAATTCTTTAATATTGGAAATTATGGTATTTTACAAAATTTTGGGGCTATAGAATTCATTGTCAAATCAAAATTTTTTTAATTTATAAAAATAATACACAGACTGCTGCGTATTGTATTATTTTACAGTACACCTCCAAAACACTGTAAAATTCTATTTTTTATAACATTAACGTAAAATTCTATTCACTCTTCTATATTAAAATAAAAAATCCAAAAATTTCTTCATTTTATGGTATTATGAGTTTAAATATTTTAGTGATTAAATAATAGATTAAACAACATATTAATTATGTATTTGTTTTTTTTGGTATTACTCAAGAAAAGACAATGACAACTTTGGGTGAACAAGTGTGTGAATTTATGGTGATAATGTTGGAAAGACTATAAGCGCGAACCATTCACTGTATGCAGTTTTTATGCTTTCCATATGTGGTATGTGCAAGTCTTCCTATGGGTATGACAGGAAGGATGGGAACCAGGGCTGCCCCCGGATCATTCACTGTATTCACCACCATTCTTCATTTATATGTTGCAACTGTGCTAAAGATTTTTAGCATTATAAGATATTTTATCTATTTAATAAATTACTTTTAAAAAATAGAGTCATTGTGCTTCAAATGGTTATACTGTTTTCTTTTATTTTTTAATCTCTCTTTATATTATATGAGATATTCTAACTGTATAATTAACTGAGAATCAATAGTTTTGGCGAGATTATTTTATAGACTTAAATCTTAACTAAAGATTAAATACATATTATTAATAAACAATGGTCCAGTTAATGGAACCTTCATCCTCTTGGTTGATTTTTTTATTAATTTGAGTTTGAAATCTTAGTTTTGGTTTCTTTTAATTGGTACCAAACAGACATTCTATTTTGTCATTGTAATTGATTGTGATTTATGAGTCATATTTTTGTTTTGGCTTATTACTTAGTGTCTCAATAATTGACAGAATTTGATAGTTGATGAAAATTTTCTTAATGTGTGACTCGATTTTAGTTTAGTAGAAAATCTTACTTCTTTTAGTTTCATTAATAATATCATTTATCTTCAAATTATATGACTTTTGAAAGTTTATTATTGAAATATGGTGATAATTATATTGCACTATATTGTAGTTTTTTATTAATAAAATTTTGTCATTTTTTTATAATTTTGTTAATAAGTGGCATAACAAATGTTTTATTATATTAAGGTAATAATTTGTTCATTAAAATCTCTTTCATATTTATTTTTGGTCCCACCTATAAAATCAATGGTGAAAGATCACACTTTATTCTTTAAAGTGAAATTCAAACTTTAAAAGATCCAAATCTTTTAATCTAATAGTATTTTAATATTAATTTTTTTCATTATACTTATCATACCTTGCATCACACGACACACTTCCCTCGTGAATCATAAAATTAGGGTGTGGACCATGTGGGGGAAGGAAATGTTTGAGGATAAAAAACAGCACCTCTACTAAATGTGTATATATAGCTTAATGGACAAATAAGAAATAATCCATTTGGTAATGCTAAAAAAAAATTTATTTAAATTAATACTGTGGTTAGTTTATTAATCTGCTTAAACAAATATTAGGTATGTGGTCAAAATTTTAATACAATGATAATTCACTTGTCTTTTGAGTAATTACATCCTCGTTCGATTATCAAAATCAATCTTTTTTCCTCTTCTCTATGTGTTATAGTGACAAAAAAAATGTATGTATTTAAATCTTGCATTGTGAATACAGTACGCTAACAACGTGATAAACTCTTAAATAAAATTACAATATATAATAAATTAATTCTTAGTTTACTGAATTAAAAAATACGGTAAAAAATCTAAAAAAAACTTAATATACATATATATTTTTTGGGGAGGGACGTTATCAGAATAGATCACTAAAGTTACTAAATGTTTGTACCAGCCCAAAAAAAAGTTACTAAATGTGTATCACTTTTATTTTTACTACGGACTAATTTGTCATTTTGTCTATTTATTTATATTTTTTATGTTGTCAATTTTTTCTTCCAAATTTTGTAACTATTTTGTAACACAGAACAAATTTTTAGAAGGTCTTGAATCTTAATAACATTTCAATTTTTTAAAAGTTATATTTTTGATAAGAATTTAATTTTCTTTTTGTTCAATAACGAACCAATTTGTGTTTTAAAAATAATTTAGAAATTAACTATTTTTAATCAATAATCAGTAAAAAAATTATTTGAAACTTATTTTTTACAATCCTTTATCTTTATTCATCTACTGCTTTGTTAATTTATTATTAATTAAAGAAATTTTGAATTTGTAACTGTACAAGATGTCACTTGTACGAATTGTGAGAGGAGTTGAGAATTAGCCAGTCTTGATGGTGATGGATTGGACTCTTGGAGCGGCAAGGGGTAGTACCTGTAAAGACACTCCGATGTCAAAGTTAGAATGGATCTAAGGGGTATAAGTGTAGATTAGGATTGTGTAACGTATCGTACCTGAGGGGCCTCTGACTCTCCTTTATATAGCTTGAAGTAGGTATCTTATCTTATCTTGTTCAGCTAAGATAAGGGAGGAATTTGAATTTGAATATTGGGTTAGGATATTGGTGGTTATTGATTTGCTTTGGGCCGTAGGGGTGGCCCAACCCAGGATAACTGGATTTGGTGACTGTTCCAAGGAAGGACCTGGAAATCGGGTCCAGAACAGTTGCCCCTAAAGTGAGAGAGTGATGGTGCTCAATCTCCGTTGTTGGAGCTTTTGTCTGGTCGTGTGATCGAGAACTCGGCGTGAAGGGCGTCGTTCGGGTTCTACGAGCGAGGTCAGAAAACTGTGAAGTGCCTTGGACGCCCCATCACCTGTCTGTTGCTTTCCCGAAGGGGAGTTTTGTCAGTTGCGATTTTCTAGGTGTTATAACTGGCGCTTTTAATGCTAAGGGATTTTTTGCATGGTTCTGAAAATCGGACCAGTCTAACCAGAAATCAGCGATAAAAATGGTTCGGTACACTGCTTATAACCATTTTTTTGCAAACCGCTAAGAAACTGTTAAACTGGCCGAGAACCGGCCAATTGGACCGGACTGAAAACCGACTAGTTTTGAATAAACAACACTGTTTTATGTTTTTTTTTAAATGAAAAACAAAAAACTAACCCGTCAGCACCCCCTTCCCCTAACACCCCCTCATTTGTGAACTCACTCCACCTCTGAAGCAAAGCAAATTAGTACCAAATCAAAACCCTAGCCCTAGGTTCTTCCGCAATAGTTCTTATGCTTCTCTCTGGGTTCTATTGTCAAGTCTTACATTTGTTGTTGTTTGCATTCTTGTTTTAGGCCTCTAGTGTCATGGATGATACATAAAACCCCAGAGGAACAACCCTTCAGTGAAACACAGATATGCATTGTGCTTATTGGTGTTATGATCTCTGCTTTTATCACTGATGCACTTGGGACACATGCTGTGTTTGGGAAGCTTGAGGGCTTTGTTTCTGGCCTTCTGCTACCTCTCTTCTTTGCTATCAGTGGCCTCAAGACTAATCTCACCTTGATCTAGGGAGCCGCTAGATGGAGATTTGTGATCTTGATGGTTCCTCTTACTTGTATTGGCAAGGTCCTTGGTACTCTTGTTGTTTCTCTTCTATTCCAAATACCTGTCATGGAACGTGTAATTCTTGGTCTGCTTATGAATACTAAAGGCTTCATTGAAATTATAGTGCTCAACATTGGCTGGGAACAAAAGGTATATTTATATGATGCATGTTTTAACTTTTTATAAATTAATTCACGTATACCCATGATGCATATTATTGATTCAATTCATTATGTATGTATGTAGGTATTGAGCGATGAAGTATTTTCAATCATGGTTCTTGTAACAATTCTGATGACAACAATCATCTCACACACAGTGGCATTGATCCACAAGCCAAGAAAAAGGCACATATCATACAAGAACAGAACAATGCAAAGTATAGGAACAGATATTTGATGTATTGTTTATAATTTATTTATTATTTTATTCTAAAACGATTTTTCTGGTTGAACCACCGGTTGGACTAGTAAACCAGTGAACCAGTCACTAGAACGGTTTGATGATTGGTCCGATTTTCAGAACCTTGATTTTTTGGACTCTTTTCCAACTTTTCCCTTAGACCCTTCGTGTTTTATTTGAAAAGTTGGGGGTTTTGTTTGTAACCATCTCTTTGTTATATACCTCTTCGCTTCATAACTCTCTCTTCTTCTTCTTTCATTTTCTCTTATTTTCATACCTTCTTTCTGCTGCTTGCATTTTGTCTGGTCTCATCCGTGCATTTGCTTGTCTGTTTTTCGTGCTATTCCTTCTTCTTTGCTTACTTCAGACAATCAAGTTAGTATTTTTCTCTGTTCCTTCTTTTTTGCTTACTTGCTTGTTTTTTCTGTGTTTTGCTTCCAATTGTTCTTATTTCTGCATTTTTCTATTTTGGGTTCATTTTTTTAGTGGGAGTTGGTAGAGAATCAGGGGGTGTGTGCCACTGTTTTTAGTGTAGTCTTATGATAAGCAGGAGGGGAGAATGTTTGTCTTTTGGGGCTTCCTTTGAGTGTGCTTAGTTTATGGTTTTCTTCTCATTTGGTCAGTAGGGCTGACAGTGGTGCCCTCCCCCCTTTTTTAGGTATGGCACGTCAGAGGAGTGAGGGCCCCTGGGCTCCCGTTGTCCCGTCAGCAGTGTCTCTAACATGTATTATGGGTGACTTCTGATGTGTGGGGACGCCATCGCGGGTGACAGAGGCAGACCTCCAGAGGCTCCGTGATGAAGGGGCTATTTGCAGGGGTGGTGAGGCGGAGTATTAGTATGAGCTCATGCTCCCCGGGATGGATGAGAGGGTCTGCTATATAAACCCTGACTCCCCCCAAGTTGCCGATTGGATGTGGGTCTACGAATCCATGTTTACGCGACTAGGGGTGCGGCTCCCTTTCTCAGATTTTGTACAGGTCCTGCTTAATTGGTTTTTCGTGGCGCCGTCCCAACTGTATCCTAACAGTTGGGCGGCCATATGGACTTTTGACTTGGTCTGTGATTACTTGGAGCTTCTTGCTCGGGTGGAGGTATTTTTATTCTTCTTCCTATGTACCCTTCCAACTAAGAAGGGAAAACATAAAAAGGGTTACGTGTAGTTCTGGGCTCAGCCGAATCAACAAATTTTTTTGTTATTTGAGGATTCTTTTCACGGGTTTAAAAGGGAGTACTTTAAAGTGCCCCCTGCTCATGAGCACCATCCTTTTTTGTTGACCCTGGAGGGAGAATGTCAGTTTGTGATGTACTAAAATTTCGGGGACGGTGTGTCGTATTTGACGCGTGTTACTCACGAGGGATTGTCTCCCGAGAATAAAGACATCACTAATGTTTTGTGGTCGGTGTTTAGGGAATGGCCGTTGAACCCTCGGGACGTCATGAATGCATCGCCGGACTTATATTGGTGTATGTTTAACTGCTTTCTTTGGTATATCCTTACTTCCCGAGTTTGAAACATATGTTCTTCTTTTCCCTTTTTTCAGTCCAAATGGGTGGCGGGTTGACCAACTTAGTGAGATTGAAGGTTGTCATAGCCCAGGAAGAGGGCAGGGAGGCTTCACCGTTGACACCTCAGTCTCGGCCTCAGGCGGATTCCCGAACTGTCTCTCAGGACCTGGTTTCGGCTAGGGCAGCTGGTGTCACTTTGCCTAGGCCGATTGCTATTGGAATTGAGGAGGAGGTTGTCATGGTTTTGCCTACCGAGGCATGTAGGAAGCGGAGAAAAGTGGTAGAGGGGAATAGCGGGGAAAATGTGGAGGAGGAAAGGTCGGTGCCGTCCGTGATTGACCAAAGTTTTGATGCTCCAGTCTTCATTGACCAACACATTCTTTCAGGTACAACGGAGTTGTTCCATGATTGTGATGTTGCCAGCCAGGCGAAGTCGATGTATTGGGCCCTCCTTCGTTCCAACTGTTATCGTCTGTGAGGCAGAGCCAGTGCTGAATCAGATGGGCTTTTGGATGGTAAGTTTCGCTAGGCTCAATCGACCTATTTTACTAGATATTTCATGGGTAGAGGCAAAGAGTGTGAACTGTACAAGTTAATAATATGAATAAAATCCGAGAAGGGGCGGACGTTGGTAAGCTTAAGAAGAAGCTGGAGGCATCCGAGACGGCTCATTTGAAGGCTATGAAAGATGCCGAGGATGCAGGTGCTGAGCTACTCCATCTCTCCGGAGTAGAGACTTCGGTTCTCTCTCAGCTTTTCAGTGAGCACAAGCGGTCCTTGAACACCAAGTTTAAGGTTGCCGTTCTACTGGCTGAGGCAGAGGCTTTGAGGGCTGAGGTAGCAAAGCTGAAGAAGGAGAAGGGAGAACTACTGGAAGATGTTAAGGGTGCTATCTCGGCTAGTGAAGAGATGATGAAGGCCCAAGCTCAGGTACTAACCTTGGGTGTAGATGTGTACTGTTAAGGATGGTTAGATTGTAGACCTGGAGTGACTTTGTTTATTTTCGTACTCTTTTCCTTAAGTTTGTAAGCCATTTAGGCATAACAATTTGCGGTTTTGTAAGCCATTTATTTGGTGTCTATGTTTTATAGGATTTTGTTTAAAAACTGTTAAGTTGTTATCTCGGCTTCTTCGGAGATAGTTGGCCCTTGGTGGGCCGTATTGAATACTTGTTTAATTTTTTGTGGATATCCGTTTGCTTTGGCCTCGGGTGTGATTGGTCCCCGGGGTAGCCGTGCTTTATTTGTGCCATCGGTTTGGTTAGAACGCAGAGTTGGTGATTTTGAAAGGAAAGATGTATAATGAATTTTATTAAAAATTGGGTCTCGCTAAAATCTCCCGTTGTTGGTAGGAAAGAGTACCCGTCAACAAAATTACATGACAAAATAATACGAAGAAAAAAAACTAAGCAACAAAGGAAAATAACAAAAATTTAAAAAGTTCTTGGTCTTACCTCTCGTGTGTTTGCTTGGAAGGATGTTCCTATGTGTAGTAGCATCGCATGCTAGTGGCATTCCAGGACCTCGGGAGCTCGGTCCCATATAATCATTCGTGCTTGTAGGCTCCTCTCCCGATTATGGTCTTTACTTGGTAAGGCCCCTCCCAGTTAGGTGTGAGCTTTCCTTCTCTTAGGGTGGGGGCCCGATATCGTTGCATCGTAAGACGAGGTCTCCATGTCTAAAGTCTCATTTCACCACGCCGCGATTGTACCTTAGGCTTATCCTTTGTTGTAGGGTGAGTTCCTGTAGGTGTACTATACTCCAGACTTCATCTGTGAGGTCCCTCTCGGCGTTCTCGTCATGTCCCCCCATAGTCCTCCGCGGGCTAAGGTCCCCAACCTCAGTTGGAATGACAACTTCAAGGTCGTAGGTTAATCGAAAGAGGGTTTCTCCTGTTAAGGCTTGAGGAGATGTTCGGTATGACCAGATGACGATCCAAGTTCGTCGGTCCATAGGCCTTTTGTCTCGTCTATCCGTTTCTTGAAACCCTTTACGATGACCTTGTTGGCCGATTCTACTTGGCCATTGGTTTGCGGGTGTTCTAACTAAGTGTTATCCTTCTCAGCCCCCCTCAAACTGATAGTTGGTCTTGGAACAACTCTCAATTTGCACCTAAACTTGACAAAAGAGGCTGCAGACAGGGGTTTGGTCAAGACATCCGCAACTTGGTCACTTCCTAGAATATGAACAACATGCAGCTGCCTCTGCCTAATCAAGTCTCGAACAAATTGGATATCAACTTGGAAATGCTTAGTCTTTCCATGAAGAACTGGATTTGCAGTGAGAAAACCGTATAGGAGTCGTAGCCAGGCCAATCCGCAGCTCAGCCAGTAGATTTGTGAACCAAACAATCTCAGCTCCACAGTCAGCTAAACTCCTGAACTCTGCTTCAGTGGAGGATCTGCTGATTGTACTTTGTTTCCTATAAGTCCATGACAAAATATTAGTTCCCAAAAATACACAAAAGCCAGACACCGATCTCTGATCCTCAAGATCTGAAGCGCAGTCAGCATCAGAAAAACCATAGAGCCTGATGAAGTCCTGACATTTATGAAAAACCAGGCCCTAGTTCTTCGTTCCCTGCAAGTACCAAAGGATCAACTTTACTGATTTCCAATGAGCCAGTTTAGGAGCATGCATAAATTGGCTTACTTTACAAACAGCAAACAATAAATCAGGTCTAGTAATAGTTGCATAGTAAAGAGATCCAACTACAGATCTATACAGTTTGGGATCCTCAAAATCCTCACAGCCCTTGCTTGTGAGCTGCAAAGTAGACAGCATGGGAGTTAGCATAGGACTAGCACACTGCATACCTACTTTTGAAAGAAGATCACTAATGTACTTAGATTGAGACAAATACAACTTATCAGCAGTCCTCACTACTTCGATGCCCAAGAAATAGTTTAAGTTTCTTAAATCTTTCAACGAAAATGTTTTGTATAGTTTCTTAATCATATCATCAATTTCAACAGCATCATTTCCAGTGATAATAATATCATCAACATAACAAAGAATATAAATAACAGATTTAAAGGAGATACGAATAAATAATGACATATCAGACTTTGAATTGTAGAAATCAAAGATTTGTAAAGTAGTACTTAATTTTAAAAACCACTCCCTTGGAGCTTGTTTTAGACCATAAAGGGATTTATTAAGCTTACAAACTTTTGTCGCAGCACCCATTTCAAATCCCAAGGGCTATGTCATGTAGATTTCTTGATGCAATTCTCCATTGAGAAATACATTATTAAAATCAAATTGTTGAAGTACCCAGTCTCTGGACAAAGCAACACTAAGAACTAACCTGACAGTGACTGGTCGAATCACTGGACTAAATACATGTTCAAAGTCAAAACCTTCACTTTGATAAAAGCCTTGGGACACCAAACAAGCTTTGTAATTCTGAATCTGTCCTTTGGCAACCTTTTGACTGCAAACACCCAACGACAGCCTATGATCTTAGCACCTTCTGGTGGAGACACAAGTGTCCATGTGTTGGCCCTAATCGGTGCTTGATATTCATCTTGCATTGCTTGAAACCAATGAGGAATGCTCAAAGCAGATTTGGCATTCTTAGGCAATGCTGCATCAATAACTTGAGAGTTCAGGCAAGAGGTAATTTATGCATTTTGGCACAGGCACAGTTATTACATAACACAGGTATAGAATCATCACTTTTATTAGAAAATTGTATAGAATTACACAATTGAAGAACAATTTTAACAGTGTTAGTAGTGGCATGTCCAAGTCTCTTATGCCACAACTGAAAATTGGAAGAGGAAACAGAAAATAGAGCAGGTGGATAATGTGTAGTGAGTCTTGGAAATGCAACATTGTGACATTGGAGGCGATTATTGTTAGCAAAGGAGGCACGACCACCTCTGAAGAATCTTCCACCACGCCCCCTTCTACCCCCAGCACTTCTACCAGCAGAGGATGAAGAAGGGATTGCAGACTGAGTGAGATGTGCTTGAGCAAGAAACGGATCAGATTTGCGAAATTTCTCAAGCATATCATCATGAGATAGAATGGACATCTCAACCTCTTGAAGAGAATACAACTCAGGTTTAGTAGAAACGGTAGTAATTAGGTTTTGATAATCTTCATTGAGCCCTTCCAAAAAAGCATCAATGTGTTTATCAGTAGTCAAAAGAAAACCTAAAGACGCTAAAGAATCAACAATTCTCTTTATTCTTGAGACATAATCAGCAGCAGGAAGACCTTGTTTCTTTATAAGTTTCAGTTGAGTTTTCAGCTGCTTGACCCTATATCGAATCGATTTTGAGAAATAATCTTCAATTATATTCCAAATATCAAAAGCAAAAACACAACCTATCATTTTATTCTTGAAGGATTCATCCATGGAAGCAAGAAACCAGGAAATAATATTGTAATCTTCTTGCCTCCATCGTTTGTAATCGGTTCATAGAATACCAGCAGCTCGATCAGTTTTGGACACAAATTGTGAGGGCATTCTGTCAGAGTGTAGATCCTCAAGAGCTTGCCCAAAAATTGCAGCCAAAGCCTGTTGTTGCCAAGTCTTATGATTATTTTTATTGAGCTTGTCACCTATGGGATGATCAAAGGATCATGGAGTGAATGATGAATTAGAAGAGGAAGAGGTGACCGAAGAATCTGAATTAACAACACTAGTAGCCATGAATCATGTACAAGAACGAGGCTCTGATACCATGTAGAGAATTTGGAATTTGATAACAATATCACAAAAGAGAGAAAAGAGGTAATTTTCTATTTCGAAAAACAAATCATGACGTACTCCCTTGTATTTCCCTGTATTCAATATATATAGCTACAATATAACATCAAGCATATAGAAGGATCTAGACTAATTAATAAATCTTGAGCTAAACATCAAATAACTGCTCAAACGACTAACTAAGTGTTATCCTTCTCATCTGGCACTAGGTGGCTGCGATGGTGGCCAGTGCCTCGGCTTCAATCCATTTTGTGCAATAGTCGATGGCGACTATAAGGTATCGAATTTACCCAGAAGCCATGGGGAAGGGTCCTTCAAGGTCGGTTCCCCGAGTTTCGAATGGCCGATTTATCGTTATTACGCGACGCTGATCTGGTGTGGGGCCACTTGGTGGAGGTCGGTGCGGGCTTGACATTTTAGGCAGCTTCTGACTAGTTGAGGAAATTTCTAATGATGGTGGGTCAGAAGTATCCCGCTCAGATAATCTTTTGAGCTAGGGTCATCCCCAATGTGATGGCCATAACATCCTTCGTTAATTTCACGAAGTATGTAGTACGTGCCGCCGGGATCCATACACTTGTGGAGGGGCTGTCATAGACCTCATTTGTATAGTTTCCCTGCTATGGTGGTGTATTTGGGGCTTCTCGCTTTACACACTTTGCTTCCTTCAGGTCCTCGGGTAAGCTTCCATCGGTGAGGTATCGGAGGACCGGGAAGATCTAGGATTGTTGGTTTGACATGGAGAGGTGTGTCGTGGTCGTGGCCGTGACCGATAGTGTTTTGAAGACTTCCTAGATGAGTGATCAGTTCGCTGGGACCGTCTTGGTACTTGTGAGTTTTGAAAGCAAGTCGGCCCTTGCGTTTCATTCTTTGGGAATATGATGTATGGTCACTTCGTCGAACTCGGAGGTTAGCTCCTTGACTTAGACAAGTATTGGATTAACAGGGGGTCTCGTGTTTGGTATTCCCTATTTATTTGGGAGCTAACTATCTGGGAGTCGCTGCATACTTCTTTGCTTTTTGCGCCGACCTCTTTGGCAAGTGCTAGCCCAGCTAAAAGGGCTTCGTATTCGGCCTGATGATTTGAGATCAGGAACTCATATCGAATAGATTATTTGATCGCAACCCCGCAATCATTTTCCAGTATTATTCCTGCTCCCCCTAAGTTGGTGTTTAACGAGCTGTCAACGTGGAGCTTTCATATTTTAGTGGGTTTGCTCCAAATGGTCATTTCGGCTATGAAGTATGCCATAGCCTAGGCCTTTATCGCATTCTTGGGTTCGAACCAGATTTTGTACTATAATAGCTCTACTGACCAGGCGAGCATCCGCCCTGCGAGGTCTGGTTTCTGCAACACTTGTCTCACCGTCTAATCCTTCCGGACCATGATGGGGTGGCATTAGAAGTATTTTTGAAGGCGTCGAGATATCGTGAGTAGTGCGAATGCAAGTTTCTCAAGTTTGGAGTATCATATCTCAGAATTTTGGAAGACCTTACTTATAAAGTATACGAGGCTTTGTGTCCTTTGCTTGTCTTGTAGGATGAGCGCTGCAGCTAGCGCGTCGTTCGTTATAGCTAGGTAGAGGTAAAGCGTTTCTCTCATTCATGGTTTTGAGTGTATGGGGGCTCTTCGCATTCGGGTTCCCACTTGAAGCTTATGCCCTTTTTCATGAGTCTGAATGATGGGATGGCTTTTTGAGCCGAGGCTCTGAGAAAGTGAGAGAGGACGACAAGTCATCCCGTTAGTCTTTGGACGTCTTTGAGGTTTGCTGGGCTGCTCATCTCGAGGATAACCTTACACTTGTATGAGTTTGCCTTAACGAGGATAACCTTACATTTCCTAAGTGTACCCAGTATGAGTTTTAGGTCGTCAACGAGTTCCTCGCCAGCTTGTGTTTTGGATAGCATATCGTTGATGTAGACCTCCAGTTTAGTTCTTGAGAGGTCTTTAAAAATCTTAGTGATGAGCCGTTGGTAGGTGGTCCCGACGTTTTTCAATCCAAAGGACATAACTATATAGCAGTACGTACCCTCGGTGGTCGTGAAAGCTGTTTTCTCCTCGCCAGGTCAGTGCATTAGTATCTAATTGTACCTGAAGTATGTGTCCTTGAAGCTGAGGTATTGGTGTCCCGATGCAGCATCTACTAGTCCGTCGATATTCGGAAGGGGGAAGGCGTCTTTTGGACAGGCTTTGTTCAAGTACCTGTAGCTGGTACTTGTCGTTTGCTTTTTTTACTAGAATGACGTTGGCCAGCCAGGTCGTATAAGGGAGTTCTCGGATGACGCCTACTTCGAGTAGGCTCTTGACTTGCTTTCTGACCTCGGATGCTTGGTCTGCAGAAATCTTTCTTCTTCTTTGTGCTACTAACATGGCCTTGGGGTCTACGGCCAGCCGATGGGACATTAATTCTGGGTCTATTCGTGACATGTTGGCCGGGTGAAGGCGAATAGGTCTCTGTTTTGCCTTAGGAGCTCCACGAGTTCACCTTTTAGGCTGAAGGGTAAGTTTTTATTGATGAATGTGAATTCCTCATTAGTCTCTCCTATTTGTAATTTGTTCATGTCTCCCTCTAGTTCCGGTCTTGGCTGATCGTCTTGTCGTACGTCGAGGTCGGCTAGGAAGATCACTGCCGCATCTCGGGATCATTTTCGGAGAGCTAGACTGGTGTTGTCGCATTCTATCGCAACTTCTCGGTCACCGTGTATGGTGCCGATGATGCCATTGTCGACTTGGAGCTTAATGATAAGGAATTTGATGAATATGACAGTGGACAGGTCATTAATCGTCATTCATCCTAGGATGATGTTGTAGACAGTAGAATCTTTGAGGGCCATGAATTCGGAGAGTATGGTTTTCCTCTAGCTTTCAGTTCCAATGGTTACTGGTAACACTATGGAATCATCTGATTTGAGGAAGTTGTTCTCGAGTCCGATCACTCCGTTGCGATGGCTTTCCAAATTTTTGTTTCGGAGACTAGCTTATCGAAGGCTCCTCTGAAGAGGATGTTGGAGTCAGCTCCAGTGTCTACCAATATTCTTTTCATCAGTCCAGTCCCAACCCTTGCTGAGATGACAAAGGGGGCGTCTTCCGCCAAGATGTCTACCAATATTCTACCGCTAGGACTCTGAGATCCTTTTTCAATGATGATTTTGACCTTTTTTGGAACATCTTTTCCCGTGATTACGTTTACTATTATGGTGGGTTCGGCCTCCAAACTTTCTTGAGGTGCCTGTCGTATCATCCTGGGATTGCATCCTTCACGTTCTGACAATCTTTCTCTTTCAGTTTTTCTGGGTTCTCGGATGATTTTGGCAAACTTGAGGAGTTTGCCGTCTCGGATGACTTATTTGAGAGCCTCCTTCAGATCGAAGCAATCTTGGATCTTATGTCCATATCCTCAGTGGTAATCATAGTATAGACTCTTGTTGCTGCCTGTCTATTCCTTCAGTTATCGTGCCTTCGGGAGGATGCCTCGCTTCGCTATCTGGTGATAGATCTTTGTGATTGGGGCTGGTAGGGGTGTGTAGTTTGTGAATTTTCCCACCCTAGGTGGCCAGTTGGTAGGGGCGGGTTTGAAGTGCTCTTTTGGGGTTTCTCTGGCTGGGGGTTGCTTCGTAGTGCCATGTTGCTGTGGTGCCATTTATTGGCGGCCACGTCCTAGCTTACCTCTTCGTCGTTTATGTATTCCCTTGCCACGTTTTGGATTTTATGTATTGTCCACACTGGTTTGGTTGTTAGGTGCTTCCGAAAGTCTTCATTCATGAGTCCGTTGGTCAGGTAGAGGCTAACCACGAAATCTGTAAGCCCGTCTATAAGAATCAGATTTTTGGTAAACATACTTTTCTGGTTTTTTTTTAAATAAATTATCTTTCAAAATCCCAAACCACGTCCCATTAAGAAATAGTAAGGCAGGTCCAAGGAATACAAAAATGAAAATTAAATATAAAAAGAGATTTATGAGGTCAAACTTAGCTTTATGAGGGTAATTAATCCTTCTAAGTCAAATTTGACTAATGAATATTAAATACTATCCTACCATTGGTTTAGTTACCACACTAGAAACTTTTGAGCGGCATAAACACTTTTAGTGACGATTTTGCGCGCGTCGAGAAAAACTCTAGTAATCGAAAACCTTAAAACTAGTGGTAAAAGTAATTTCTATCTAAGTAAATGTGTCTCTAGATTTATATTATCCATTCCTTCATGATTTACTTCTTTAAGAATAAATATCAGCCATTAATTATTTTACCGTCCGGTAAAAGTTATCTGAACCGAATTTCTGCCTAGTATTCTACAAACGACTCCGAGAGGCTCCGAATCCTCTTGCTTGCTACCCAAGTAACTCGGCCCCCTCTCTCAGCCTTTGGGCCAATATTATCTTAGCCTCTCACTCCTCTCTGCTGTGTTTTTAACCACGAGTAATTAACCGCAGTTAACTGTGGATAAACACATCATTATGACGCTGAGTCGCTGACTGTGTTTCTTCGAAATCACACCCTTCTCTCTTATTATCAGCCCATTCTTCTCTAATTTTTCTAGCCCTCTTTTATCACATTTAATTAGGTTAGACTTCAGATTTTATTTAAGACAATTACCAACAAAAAATTCAATAACATTTTACCATAAAGAGAGAGATAAAAATCGTGAGTGAGAGAGGAGAAATAGAGAAACTTCTGCACTTATTACCTGCGCTTTCAGCCCCCTATCTCACTTTTCATACACTATTCTTCAAGGACTCAAACCATACAGGCACAAACTCTTGCCCGTTTTTGCTAATCCTTGCATTCATACCGAAATATTGGCTAGAGAACTCCTCTTGAAGCACCCATGGAGCACGCGTAAGGAGTTAGGGAGTTTCGAGCTCAAAGTGGTTGAATTTTCACGTTTTGCGACACTTTAGGCCAATAAAATGAAACTCACCACCACCAGTTGTGTTTCTAACTTTGTGTGCATGTTTTCCAGTGTGAGAAAGGTTTAATAATTAAATTACATAAAATGTAAGGGTTAGGCTTAGTTAGAGTATGTTTATGCTTGTTTTCGGTGCTTATAGGAGTCACTTTGTGGCGAATTTGTGTTTGTTTTGATATTCTAAAAATTTCATGAGTTACCACTATTTTTGGATTGCTAAATATGTGTAATATATTGTTATATTACCTCTGGATTTTGTGTGATAACAGCCGAAAACATGAAAGCACTTGGAGTTTAAGTTTCAAGTTTTAAACGTTAAAAAAGTGAAGAAAAATATAAAAACTGCATCTCTAAAATTTCCAGTCACTAAGAACAAGGAAATTATGACGAAAAAGAGTTAAAATTTAATTAGAAAAATAGTTTTGATCCTATGAAACAAGTAGGTAAAAATAAAATGGGTATTATAGTCATTTTCGGATAAAAAGGAGATTAAAAACATAATAGAAACAAGATATGAATAAAATTATGAATTTAATAGGTTTAGAGGTTAAATAATAATTATATAAATTATTTGGGTCAAAACTTATATTTAAAATAAAGTTTTAGGCCTAAATGAAAATTTTAGTAAAAGTTAGAGGTAAAACAGTAAAAAACGGTCATTAGAGCAAGTAAATAAATTAATAAATCGTAAATTGGCTTTTAGGTCCTTAGTGGTAAAAATTGGCATTTAATAAAAATATTAGGAGTAATTTTGGTCATAGAAAATTATTAGGATTAATCTGATGAAATTTTGACACTAAAAAGGTTAAACGGTAAAACTATAGCACTTGGAGTAAAAATAAAATTTTTAGGCATAAGGCACAAATTAAAATTGATTAATTAACTCAACGAAGGAGAAAATGTCTATTAGGAAAAATATGAAGATACAATAGTAAAATAATAACATTAATGGTGAAAGCGTCATTAAAAACCTAATGAAAACGGTAAAAAGAGAAGTTAAATAAAAGGGACAAAATGGTAAAATATGACAAGGCTGAGATATTTTAAGAAAGAACTAGGCACAAGTTTTTATAAAAGAAGGGAGGAGAAGTCCCTTAGAAATAAATTTTGTTGAGATGTGCCACGAAAGAAGAAACTGTAAACTCCAAGGTGCTAAGAGATACCTGCCAAAGCGGGATTCCATCTCGCCTGGCCAGAGACTAGATGAACGTGGGGATGCCTGCCATATGGACTATTACTCACTGAGATCACCTTGTATTTTTGGGCCATACTTTATTAGTGTCGTGACTGTATTTCGGGCACCGGTGCACGACCGACCCAATGAAGTAGCCATATTCGGACTTGAGCTGGATAACGTCGGGTTGCGGGTAGCCAACCGACGCATGAGCTCATGACCTGTGTAGGACCAGACATGTATCATACTTGGTTGCTGCATTTCTTTCCTTGTGTCTGCTTACTTGTATATATGACTGTTATACTGATTTATATACTTGTGATTGCATTTGTTTATATGATTGATTACTGTTGTAACCTTATAAACTATTAGACTTAGGCTGCGGACCCCCTTAGATTTTTTCGTATAGTACCCTACTAGAAACCTTAGGTTCTCACCCCTTTTTTACTATGTCCACAGATGGGGACCGACATGATCTTCTTTGAGTACCCGGCATACGGCAACTACGTGGGCCCCACGACGAGAAGCGCGGTATTTTAGGGTTGTCCGTGTACACGCACCTACTATCTTTTCAACCATCCTTTCTCTCACTCTCTGCTCAGCCAAGAGTTTAACCCTGACATGCCCTATGATTCACTGCTATCTGAGCTTCACCCTGACAGAGGCCAGTATTCTTTTTTGCCTTACCCTCTGAACATGTGGCAGATCCAATACCAGAGTCCCCTATCGTTGGCGTACCCAACTATCCACCATGGTTCAACCCTGAAGAGGATCAAGTGGTTCCCGATATACCTATGCCCGATGCTCCACCACATCCCAAAAGTTTTGGTTCCGCACCTTCAACAGAATATAGCTCAGAGGTGTGGATCGATCAGATGATGGCAGATCTATTCTCTAGTTCTTTTGAGACTGGGGATGAGGACTCCACAGAGGATGGGAGCAGCAGCAACATCACGGGCATGTCAGAGTGATTCCCTTGCTTCAGCATATTGTGTCAGCAGTTTTTAGATATCCAGTATCAGTAGTAGAAGTAATAGTAATGGTAGTAGTCTTACTAGTAGTGGTCCTTGCCCTCGCTCTTGATAGTCTTTTTAGAGAGCTAGCTCTTTTGTATTTATTTAATAAGTAGATCGGGTCCCAGATTAGGGTGGCTTTTGTGAGTCGAGGCCTGTAGGCATTAAAATGAAGTATGTACATATTATAATAAGTAATTAAGTATGAACTTGGGTCTTGTAATGAATTAAGCCTGTGGGCGTTTCATGTATAATATGATTATGCTTTGCTATACTTCTGTTTCTTGTATTAACTGCTTAACTTACAATTATTCCAATATGCGCGACTAGATACACAATTCTCAACTAGTGCTATAGGCTCATATGTATACACTTAATATATGGTCTAGAGTCTTTAAAGTCAGCTAAATAGTAGCGCCTGATTGCTAGCCTTGGTCATGACGGGCTAGAAGTTGGGACGTTACACCGTCGACCGTTAGATACTTGTCGCGGAACCTGTCGAGGTACTTTCTCGTGGGTTCGTCTTGTCGTTAGGTGACTCCCAGCAGACTGATAAGGTGTTTTGTCTTTGCGATTCTAGCAGTAAACTGTGCCATGAATTTTCTGGAGATGTCGTCAAAACTGACAATTGATCCATTTGGGATAGCGTTGAACCGCTTGATTGCCGGGCCTGCTAGGGTCACCGGAAAGGCTCTACACCAAATCGCAGCGGCTCCTTCCAGGTTCATCCTGGCCTTGAAGGCCATTAGGTGTTCCTGGGGATCTTTGGTGCCGTCATACTTCATGTCGGTGGGTTTGTCAAAACCTTTTGATAATTTGGCCCTTAGGATTCTTTCGGTGAATGGAGTGGCTCCCATTATCACATATTCGGTCCTTGTCCGTTTGGGATCTCGTTGGTGGCTTCTATCGTCGTCATCTCATCGGCGCTCCGGCTCTCGAGAAGCGTTGCGGTCTCGGCACTTGCTGTGATGCCAATCGGGTGTCCTTTCATTTTTATCTCTCGTCATGATCGGGTTCTGCAGGTCGCATGGCTTGCATGTTTCGGTCGATATCGCTCTTTGGGAGTGACCTGACTTTTCAGGGTCTGTATCCTTTTTTAGAGTTCGTGAATTATCTGGATTGCTTTTTCTCCTAGGCCGTCGGCTACTTTGGGCTTCCCGAGTTGGCGGTCGTCGTCTCGCGTGTGCTGTTGGTCAGGAGTTGGCAGGCGATGACCTGTGTCAGTAACCTTTTCGTGGGTTAGGTTCATGGTGATGGCTCGAGGATCGCTCCTCGAATTCTTCCCTCGGCGCCAATGTACAAGAAGTCACTTATACGGGTTGTGAGAGGGCTTGAGAATCGGCCAGTCTTGATGGCGACGGGTTGGACTCTTGGAACGGCGGGGGTGGTACCTATAAAGACATTCCGACGCCCAAATCAAAATGAATCTGAGAGGTATAAGTGTGGATTAGAATTGTTTTACGTACCTGAAGAAAACTCTAACTCTTCTTTATATAGCTTGAGGTAGGTATCTTATCTTATCTTATTCAACTAAGATAAGAGAAGAATTTAAATTTAAATGTTAAGTTAGGATATTAGTAATTATTGATTTACTTTAGACCATAAAAATGACCCAATCCAAGATAACCAAGTTTGGTGACTGTTCCGAGGAAGGACCGAATATCGGTCCAGAACAATAACAAATATTTTTTTCTCTTTACAATAACAACGAAAATCATATTTGCTAATTAAAATGATTCTCTGTTTTTTTTCGTTGTCAAAACTAAATATTTTTGGACAAATGGTGGTTTAATAATAATAAATAAATAAATTGAAAGAAATGGTATTAGTATGGCACAAGTAACAAAAACCTCAGTGAATAGCGATCTCAATCTTGCTACACACAACGCAAAGCCACTATCGTTTTTCTTTCATTTCGCTCGTTGCTGCGAACCTCCACAAACTTAGCGGCGGCGACTGCAACCCTCAAATCCCTAACAAACCCTCTCTCACTCTCACGCTCACTCTCACTTTCAGTCTCAGTCTCATTCATTCTCCTTCGCACCACGGTAATGCCCTCTCTCACTCTCTCCTTCTCTCCTTCATTCATTACTATGCATCTTCTAATTTTATTTTTGTTTTTTCTGCTTCATCCGTCTTTTAGATCTTCCATGAATCTCTTTTCTCTGATCTGTTGTAATTCCTCTCACTAACTCCAATCATACATTCACCGATTCTCCAATTTGGTTTTCGTCTTTTTAATTATTTGTGTAATATGGATGGTTTGAAATTTAGGGTTTTGACTTAGCACCCAGTATGACATTTAGGGTTTTTGAGTCTCTCTATGTGCATTTCTGGATAGATCTGTGTTGTTTTCATTCAAATTATTGAGATTCTCATGTCATTGGATAGCTACCTTTTATTCATTTTTTTGGGTATAATTATGAAGTATCCTGATAGAAGAAATAAAAATGGCTATATACTCTTGAATCAATTTTATATGCATTTCGACGATGGGAACCTTGGGTTCTAGTTTGTCATGCTTCGTTAATGTTTTCAGTGAATTTCCTGAAATATTACATAGAAAAAAGAAGTTTTAGAAATGGTAGTTATGTGGATTTTGGAATATATGTTAGCATCTGGATTTTTATTTTTTTTTTTATAAAGAATTTGGATTCCTGATTTTCTTCTTGAATTGCAGAATTTGAGCTCTTGATGGCATCGAAGTTGCATCAGCTGCAGTCGAAGGCATGCCAAGCCTCAAAATTCATCACCAACCATGGAACTGCTTACTACAAGCAGTTGTTGGAGCAGAACAAGCAATACATTCAGGAGCCACCCACGGTGGAGAAATGTGACCTTCTGGCAAAACAATTGTTCTACACCCGCCTTGCTAGGTTATATTTTCTCCAATCTTGTTCTAATTTTCCCCGAAAGAAAAAAGTGTTCCCATGTGTGGATTTGCTGTATTCTTTAATTAAGTTTGATCATGTCAGTACCTTTGTTTTCAAATAGTATTGTAGTAGATGTTCCTTGCAAGAATCTGATGTTGCAGCTAAAACCAGCTCCTTCCATTTAAATAATGTCAAGTTTTCAAATAATGTTATCAAATAAGAGCTCCTTCCTTTCAAATGTCTTGACCGCTTTGGGCAAATGCATGACTGCTATTGTTCGTTCTTTCAATTGGCTTTTTGAGGGTATGGACTGTATTTGCATTTAGAGGTTACCTCAGAATTAGCTCTTAAAATCTGACATGGAATTCATGAATGCTATGATGGACAGTTTTATGATTCACCAAATTCTGCTATATTATGGGTTGACTGTATGACTTGCATATGAATATACTCTTTATGTTCTTGTGAGGCCTCATAAGCACCAGTATTTTATCCTATACTTCATTTTGACCCATCACATGTTTATTAACATATGTCAATGCTGTTTGATCTCTTGAAGTCCTTTAAATTTGACATGCATTTCAAAATTGTTGTGTTGTTGCTCCCATCTTCAGCGCATTTGCTGATTGAGATGCAGACATGTTCTCCCTACTCAATCTGGTCACTTATCAAGTGGACCTTCATTCTTAATGTTGTGGCAATATGCTTAACCCTTCCATTCTTTTACAGCATTCCTCGCCGTAACGAGTCATTCTGGAAGGAGCTTGATTACGTCAAGAATTTGTGGAAGAACAGGCAAGAGTTGAAGGTGGAGGACGCAGGTATTGCCGCTTTGTTTGGCCTGGAATGTTTTGCATGGTTTTGTTCTGGCGAGATTGTCGGAAGGGGATTTACCATCACCGGTTACTATCCCTGAAGATAAACTGCTCGGGTAGTGTATGTTTTTAGCTTGAGGTTTTATACTCCTAAGCCAGCTGCACTGGTCATTTACACATTGTGTGGATTATGGAGCATTCTAGACCATAATTTTTGTTATTGTGGATTTTTGTTTCTTTCTTTGAGAAAAAGCTGAGAAGCTAGCGGTTTAACTTTGATAAGCCACAATTAATAACCCTCTTGTATTTGAAGCGGGATGGACCATGCATTGCTCCTCTTATCATGTTGGAAGCTAGTGACAATCGAGAATGAATGATGATACCTTTGCAATAATCCTTTGTTTAAATTACTTAATGATTGAGGCAACTCATTTAGCTTTGCATGAAAAGAAGTTGAAAAATGTTTAGTTAGAATTTTGTGCATGCTTGTGAACTTCAATAAATGCTTAAGAACCCCACGCAAAATACAAGACAGATGGTTGAAATTTATTTTCTAAACCTTTTACAGGAAAAAATGGGTCTAATTATCTTTGGGGACAATCAAAAAATAGTGTTGGTTTATTACATATATACTGTTTCGTGTGTATTATTAGTTCTACAGCCGCATTGTATAGAACGCAAAAAAATTCTGAAGAAAATTTGTAAAGCGGTAAAATAAGAGATTAATTAATGTCAAATTTGCTATTAACGTGTGATTTTTATTACGGGTGATTAGATTTTCATTTTATCATATTTTTTTACTTAAGGAAGTTTGTTCCAAAAGTTGTGAACTCTGTTATTTGCTCGTGTATGCAAGAGATCCTCTTGAATTTGATAGTATGTGTCAATAAATTAGCAGGGTTATTGAAGATGTATTATTTCCATCACTTTGATATAACCCTAAATATTTTCATGGTCGTAAACTTATATCAAAACTAAGGTTTGGTTTGGTAAAGCCTTTACGTTTCAAAAGTAGTTTATAAAAGTTAACTTTTAAAAGATAGATTTTTAAAAGTTGTAACATTTATATTTGGTAAATTAAATTAAAAATAGCTTTGAATAAACACAAGCAATAACAATTACATTTCATAAAATAGTTTTTAAATTTTAAAAATACTAAAATAGACATAAATGCAAACATTAAATTTAAAAATTAGTTAACATATAAAGTTATATTGGACTTTTAAATTTTGAAAAGTATAAGTCAACTTTAAAAAGCTCTATCTTATGTACTTTTAAAAGTACGCTGATCTTTTAAAAACCGCAAGTATAAGTACATAATCTTTTTTACCAAATATAAAATAAAAAATTTGAACTTTAAAAAAGTACAAGCACTTCTTTAAAAAATTTTACCAAACAAATTTTATCAAACAAAGTCTAAATATAGAGAAAGCTGCATCGCAAATAGCAATTGGTAATTTCGGTAAGGGCTGTTTTGGTAATTTCGGGTATGCCCTCCCTGACATAACCTGCGTTATTTAAAACCAATGAAAAACAGAGAGCCTGCAACGACATTGGCTTACGGGACGTCTCGTTGTTTTACGTTTTCGTTATTTCGGTTTACTCGACGCAATATGTCACGCGCCACCGCCGTCGTCGTTGTCCTCCTCCTCGCTGTCCTTGTTGATCTCTCCGAGGTAACTAACTATTCTGTTTCTATCAAATCTGTAATGTCTAATCCCTAATCGCGTTTCGTGATGAATTTGATGCGGAGAACAGGTAGAGGCCAATGCGTGCAGCAAGAAATGCATTGCAGAACAATGCAACGGTAAAGATAAGATTAGATTTAAATTGAAGCTGGATTTGTTTCATGCATAGATTTGATTGATGAAATTGTTTTCACATTTCAGTGCTGTCAATCAAATACGGAAAGTATTGCGGGGTGGGGTACTTTGGCTGCCCTGGTGAGCAACCCTGTGATGATATTGACGCTTGTTGCATGGCCCATGACAATTGCGTTGACAAAGAAGGTAACCTTTTCATATTCTTCCTATTATCGAATTTCACGTACCAATTTACAATTCATCTGCGTATTGAAGTTGACATATTTCACATGTAGCGTACCATGTTTTCACATGGATGGAATCTAATGGAACCAATTAGGAATGGACTATGTTACCATTCATATTAAGCAAACGTGTATGAATATCATTAATTCCTTGTGTGGTTGGGTAAAGGGCTAAAGCCACATTAATCAATGTTACAGACTTATAGATTGAACAATGCATGGATCCGTTCTATCTTGTGCTGAAATTTTAGTTTTTATTCAGAAGAACTAAAGACAATGATCAAATACTAACCATTTTCTCGTTATATGACTTATTCCTCCCAAAAGTTCAAGTGTTTAGATAGAGAGATATGTGGTATTGTGTTCATTATGGATATGGAAACTGTTTCTGCTGCATGCCATAGCCCATAACTATCAGCATAGTAAACTTATTTACAGAAGATTGCTTCTGCATCATTAACAATGTAACTAACTAAGCATGGTGTTCTTGTTTTAATACAGGAATGCTTTCTGTGGATTGTCACCACAAGTTGAAGAAGTGCCTAATCGACGTTCAGAAATCTGGGAAGGAAGGATTCTCAAAGGAGTGTCCGGTCAGTGTAGCTGTCCCTACTATGATTAAAGGCATGGATTTTGCCATCTTGATGACCCAATTAGGGAGCAATATACATCATTAATTAACATATTCCTTCCCCGTCCAAATCCTAATGAACAAAACTAATATTGATTCTGAAACAGAAAATCTTAATGATCTGCTTCAGCCATTCTTTCTGTCCAAATATATTTACTGATATTTAATGTATATGATATCAGAACATTGAGAACAATGTTATCCAATATTTAATATTATATTTAACTATTGATGAGTACTTATTAACTTTTTGACTCACTGTAAGCTCAATGTATGCTCATAATATAATCTTAATATTATTTGTTGCTATGTTAATATACTACTTGCTATTCAAATTAAAAATGCTAGCTAGCTAGGTTACTAGGTACTTGTGTAACTTGGCATACATATAGGGCAAACTAACAACTACAGATAAACAATGCTTATCTTTTTAATTTATGTTCAATTGGATGACCTATTTACTAATCACTATTGAGAGCTTTAAGATTTAAGAATCCTAATTTATCTTCAAGTTAATTGATGTTTGATAATGTTTTTATCATTCTTATTTAGAAGAATCTAGTATAGTGAAAATATCTAATGATCTTCAACGAATCAGAATGCTTAAAGGAATTTAGAATAAATGCTAATACCGAAAATATTATTTTTTTGTAATATTAAAAAATATCTTTAATCTTTCCAAAAAAATTAATTAAAAAAATGTAAGTGGTCTTTAACTAACATTACTTAAAACATCAATTCTTTACATAATCTAATAGACCATTTTGTAATTAGCACAAACTTAAAGAGTTAAAGTCAAACTTTGCAAATTTATAACTTTATGTACAATACCAATAAAAAATTAAATTGGTCCATTACGTTTGGATATACTTTTATTTTGGTCTTTAAGGTTTAAAATATTCTATTTAAATCCAAAAAAATTTCATTTAGTTTTATTATAGTCCTACTATGATATTAAAGTTAAATAATTAACGGAATTTTTTATATGACAACAATACAAGAACAAGGTCGATAATTTAGAGAACAAATACAAGCTCCAAAGGCACAAAATCAACCGTCGATGCATAAATATATTTATTTATTATTTTTTTATAATTTAAATGAAATATTTTTTATAAAACTAAGAAAAATGATAAATAAATATATTGATGAATTATTAACCTTGTTCTTGTACTGCTGTCATAAAGAATATTTTGTTAATTATTTAACTTTAACCTCACATAAAAATTAATTGAAACTAAATAAAACTTTTTAAAATTCAAATAAAATATGAGTAAAATACCATTTCTATCCATGGAAGTTGAAAATGCTGACAAATCTACCCACAAAAGAAAGAAACTATCAAATGTAACCATCATTCGTGACATCCGTGGGACGAAACTAACCAAGCCTTATTCTGGCGTTGACTCCGTTAGTAACGCTACCTACGTGGCACTTAACGGCGTGACATGGCTTGGGGGGCTTCACACGTGGATTGCTAAGCTGTGTGACCGTTATAATATATCCTCAACCCCAAAATTTTCCAAATTCAAACCTTCTTCCATCCCAAACACGAACCCTAGCCCTAGATTCACAAAAATCTTCGAAATTATACCAATGTCGAGGCGAAGACTCTTTACTCCACTTTCGAATGGCAGTGGTAGTATGTCTGGAAGCTCAATTTCAAAGCGAGTGCATGATAGGAAGTTCAATGGCAGATGTTTCTGTGGGTTAGGGGTGATGCTGTTACAGTCAGGGAGGGCGATGAATCCTGGGAGGTGGTTCGTCCGTTGTCCCAATTGGAAGGTAACCCGTTGTACACCCTGTTCTGTGTGAGTTGAATGTGTATCTGATTTTAGTTTTTTTTTGCCATGGATAGAATTCGGACTGCAACTTCTTTGCATGGGTAGACGAAATCGAAAGACAGTGAGAGGATTTGAGGAGAGCACTGTCAGAAAGAAAGATGCAGGAAAACTTAAATGAGGCTGAGGCTGAAGTGAAAATGCTCATGAGATTAGGGAGGTTTGAAGCTGAAGTTAGTAAACTTAGGTTTTGGCTTGTGATTATGTCAATGGTGGTGGTATGTAACGTTGTGTGCACTTTGTATCTAATTCTCAGGAGGTTTTGAGCCTAAGTAGTTGTTAGTGTTAGATAAGGACAAAAATATCCATGCTCGATTTTGAGTCTGTCATTTGTAGACATCTGAAATCCAGAAAATGTCAAATAGAGTCTTATAAGATATGTAACTTGCAGAAATTATCCAGTACTAATTGCAATTCTTGTTTACGTTCTGTTCTAAAATAACATGAAACACGGACAAAATAACCTCATAAGTACGCAGTAATTGAGTTACTGAATTGTTCAAGTTATAGGTATGAGTTATCAACTACGAGTATGCACCCATACCGAAAATCAAAACATAAGCAATTGAAGGTATAGTATGTGACATATCCAATAATTGTAAGATAAACTGCCATGGACAGTACAAAAAAAACATAATATAAAGACTCTTGCTTCATGGATTTGGAGTGGAGTTGCTGCTTCCGCTTGACCCTTCTTTCAAGTGTGCAGTTGTTGACCCCTTGCATGGTTTGAGGTGTCACAGTGGGGGACACATCAGAGGCCAGGGGTGATGGACTAGTAGTAGTTGGTGTTATTGGCCTGACAATAGCTGGAGCAGATCGTGGTTGCTGAGTAGTTGGTGGTGGTCTTCACAGATTCTTCTTCTTCTTTGATTGCTTTTTTGCAGTTGGTGGCCTAGTTGAAGGAGGCCTGACTGGATTAGGAACGGGTTGAGGAACTGGGGTGGTATCGTACAACAGTAGACATATATGAGTGATTTGCTTAAACAGAACTTGTAAAATGAAGTTGTAAAATATATCACTAGACTTACAGGTGGTGGCTGAGATGCTGCTGCTTCAGCTGCTTCAACAGCTTTCAGAGTTTTCTCCCAGAACATCTCCTCTAGTCTTGCCGCCTCCTCTTCATCATCATCAGCAGCTGGGTGTTGACTTGAACTTTGTCCCCCAGCACTCCCAGCCATTGCCTCCTTCTTCTTGGAACAACTACGACTGTTGTGTCTAGTCTACAATACATATATCATGAAATAAACGTGGAAATTCAAAGCACAAATAATGTAAGCATACGGATTATGGTTTACCTTTAGGCAGTACTTGCATGTGATAGGGCCATACTTTCTGGGGGGCCTATGAGGATTTGGGATGGGTTCTTTTGGGGTGTCGTTCTTTTTGTCTCTTTTCAACTTTGGTCTCCCAATCTGCTTCTTGTATACTGGGGGTAATATAGGAGGTAGATCGACATGCTACCAGTATTCTTGACTAGGAACAGGTTGGATGACAAACTGGTATGTGCTATTATATGCCCCATAGAGAGCCAATTGTGTGCATGTTCCTCTGGCCTCCTATTCTGGTATGCAGGGCAGCACATGCATGCCTATACGGCAAGCCAGTCAGTTGCCAAAACCTGCAGGAACAAGTCCTCTTTCCTATATCCACCATAACCTTATGTGGGAGGCACTGTACTTCGTACACATTTCCAGGATCATCTCCGGTGGGAAACGGCCGCCACTTGTTGCTCTCCTTTTTCTCTTTTTCCAGCCTACTCTACTGCACAGGAGTGATTACTCAGTTATATCCCACCAACGCCTTCTTGTTTCTTGCAATGATGCTCATCATATAACACCTCACCTCTTCCAGCATAGTTATAATAGGCTTTCCTCTCATTTTCTTGATCCTAGAATTGAATGATTCACAGTTGTTGTTCGTGTAATTGTCAGACTTTGGGTATTCGCTAAAACCACTCCTACTTCATTGACTTGGAGGGATCCTGTTCAGATACTCCCAAGCATGGGGATTAACCCGTTTGATCCTATCTAATACAACATTGAACTCTTGAGAGGTTGTGGCCTTGACACATCTCCACATTGACATTTTCAATTCTGTATCCCCCCACTGTTTTCTAAAGTTCTGCTATATGTGCATAGCACAAAATATATGATGTGCTCCTAGATTCACCTCACGCATAGCAGGGATGAGGCCCTAGTTGAGAAAAGTAAAACAACTATATGATTATACCCTATGAAGGACAATAACTATGACATCAGTAGGTATGCACAATACATTGTAAAAAGCTAATAATGAAGACATACACAGAGAATAAGAATTTAGTCATTACCTTCTGCATGTCTGACATGAAGTTGATTCCATTGATTGCAGCGTCACCTAAGTCTTCTTGGAGGAGTTCGAGAAACCATTTCCAGCTATCCTTGCATTCGCACTCCACAACAGCATATGATATAGGGTATATGTGGTTATTGGCATCGTGGCCGATTGCAGTCAACAACTGGCCAGGGTAGTATCCCTTTATTTTGAATTTATGCCCAGTTCCTTCAACATAATCAATACTAATCCTCACAGTGGAGCCAGGGTAATTTCATTAGCATAGTCCCTAAGAGCTGCATACTGAGCTATTTCTGACCCTTCTATTAGTTCTTTCGCCTTCACCATAGCCCTGTATATCTTCCTCTCGTTCACAATCACGTCATACTCCTTCTTGAAAAAATCTTGTGCCTGCCATTGAGTCATGTCTGGATGATCACGGATCTTGTCCTCAAGCTCCTCTACAACCCATTTACCATCTACAGATTTATTCTTATTAACTCTGCTGCAGGTATGTTCATTCACAAACGTCTTCACCTGAAAGCTTAATGGATACAATCGTTTTGCACAGTATATCTGCCACAGACAACTCTCGTTATAACATATGGCCTTACACCTAGTTGAATCCACTCTTGGAAAGAATATGCTTCGCCCTATGTTGATGTTGAACTTCCTAACTGCCTTCTTGAAATGGTCCAAATTTTCAAACTCCATGCCAAGCTCCAACCTTACTTCCTTTACTGGAGCATCTGGATTCGCTTGAGAAAATGCTGCCTGCTGACTATCCTCATCCTCACTTGCAACAGAATCCAGCTCCTCCGACTCGTAACAATGCATCCTTGTACTTGCCTCCGACATATCTTCACCCTCCACAGGTATAAAAACTGAAGGATGCTTGTTTGGATCCTGGTTAGGTATGAAGGTTTGCTCTGAAGGTGGAGGCCTAACTGTTGATCGTCTCTTCCTCTTCTTTTGACTACCACCACCCATATCTGGATTTATATCTGATTCGGGCTGTGAATTGTTGGGTTGACTACCACTACCGGGTGTTTCCTTTTCATTTTGTATGCTCTGCTCCTGAGACTTTGGTTCTTGACAAGGCTGTGTGATGTACTGTGTGAAAACTTCAACAGATTCTGCAGGCCCTTTATCAACAGTGGGAGCCACTGACTCTGCAGAAACTGAAATTCGGTGTCCAATTTCTTCACTTGCAGCTGACACATTTGGTTGTTCAGGGTGTGGAGGAGTCTTCTCCAGCGGTTGATATGGAGGTAAATTGGGTTCGGTGGGTGCATTTGGGAGCTGGATGATCCTTGGTGCCTCTTCGAAGGTTAACTTTGGTGAATGGGTGGGTATATTTGATTGATCATTGCTTATATTTGGTTGTTGTGTGTTTCTTGTGGTAGGATAGACGTCTTTGTCTAGCACATCATCCTCTGTTTGAGCATCCGGTCCAGGCGCACCTCCTACAGTCTCACTCAATTTCACCAGTCTCTTTCCCTTCTTCTTTGGGGTTGGGGGTCTCCTAACACACTGTTTGATTCTGTGCTTGACTGGGGTCCTATTAACAGTTAATATCTCAACCTCTGGTTCAGGTTCATTGTTTTTTTCTATGAACTCAGGAAGGTTTACTAGATGCTCAGTGAACACCTCAACTCTCCTCCCATTAGTAATGACTACTTCGTACATAGTCACCACATCCATGTCTAGTCTAAGCAACTTCAACCCACCATCCAATTCCTTCCCAGGTTCAAGCCAGTAAAGCTCGCTCACATCAGTGTACCCTATATCATTTACTAAGTCATTCATGAAGAACTTATTAAGGGTATCCACATTCACTCGTTCAATCTCTGTTTTCTCACCCCCAACATATGCCAGTTTGCCATCATCATCCTTTTCAAATTTTTCTCTGTAACTAATGACTAACGTAATGTGGATAGTTGCCATCTGCAAACATACATATACAGAAAACAAAACCAATTCACAACCACATCATAGCTACTACAAAGACACCCTAATAAAAACCTCATATCCACAACCATGCACCGAAAATTCAGAAAACCATGAGGTAGAGAGATCAAAGGTTACTACTTACCTATGGATAACACCACGCAATTCAAATAGCTGACACGATCCACACCAACAAGCACCCTCTCTTCAACACGGAGATTATCGTCGGCACCGGAAGTTTTCTGTGAGTGGAGAAGATGAACAATTTATTCTTAAGGCTCTACCCTCTGTTATGTGAAATGCGCAAAGAAGTGTACCTTTGATAACTGTTCAATTCTAATTTTCCTTTTTTTTTTTAAAAAAATTAAAATTTTGAAATCCAATTATATTTTTAGATAATTGTAATTACAATTTCCACGTATGAAGTCTTGTCATGCCGTGAAGTGCCACGTAGGTAGCATTACTAACGGAGTCAACGCCAGGAATAAAGCTTGATTAGTTTCGTCCCACAAATATCACGAATGATAGTTATATTTAGTAGTTTCTTTCTTTTGTAGGTAGATTTGTTAGCGTTTTCAATTTTCATGAGTAGAAATAGTACTTTACTCATAAAATATTTTAAACCTTAAAAACTAAAACAGAAAAAAAACAAAATATAAGAAACTAATTTATACTTTACCCTAAAAAATACTAAATTGAAATATACTCACCTGATCCATTAAAAACCAATTTCAAATTTTTCCACAATAGACGATTCCTTCTTACAAGGATCTAACATCTAACTATCTAATATTCATTTGATGGACTCAGATCTCTAGTTTGGGAGAGGCATAGCGACTTGCAGTAATATAATAAATAATTGAAAGAGACGGTGACATGATTTAGCTTTCTGGGACAAGGAAGCATGTGGCCGAGGTTAGATCATACATTTATCTAGGCGGTACATAAATTGGGTGAAACACGGGTTTGTCTTTATTCGATTTTAAATTCAGTAAAATTATATTATTTTTTACTCATATTAAAATCAGATTTACATCGGTAAAATTCGAATTTTAATAAATTTTATATCAAAAAATTATGATATATTTATTTATAAAAAAATATTTATTATCAAAAAATTAATATTTAAATTTAAATTTAAATTTATTTATAAATTTTAATTTGTATTTTTTTATTTATTTTTTAATTTAATTAAGTATGATTAAAAATAAAATAATAAATCTATAATTAATATAACATAATATTAAAATTAATTTAAAATATATATTTTTTAATTTTTTTAGGGTGCATATAAGACGAAGTAAAATCAGATTCGTTTTTATTCGAATTCGACTCTAAATAATAACAGTTTATTTTTGAAATTTTTATCCAATTTTACATATAATAAAATTACACTAAATTAACTCATAAAATGTTCGAACTTGAGTCGGATCTACATACTAGAACAAACCGAGCCATATATACCCTACATTTAACCATTAATATGACGCGTGGGTTTTCTAAACTAAATTAATTAATATAGTTGCTGTAGACTTTGAAAATTTAAAAATAAAAATAAAAAATTTGAAAGAATGAAAGTAAGCATGTATGTATCGTCAAGTCTACATTTCTATTGAGAGAATGA
>NC_029789.2:140038734-140049183 GCF_000816755.2 Arachis ipaensis | reverse complement strand
CAGATTCGTTTTTATTCGAATTCGACTCTAAATAATAACAGTTTATTTTTGAAATTTTTATCCAATTTTACATATAATAAAATTACACTAAATTAACTCATAAAATGTTCGAACTTGAGTCGGATCTACATACTAGAACAAACCGAGCCATATATACCCTACATTTAACCAGACGCGTGACGCGTGGGTTTTCTAAACTAAATTAATTAATATAGTTGCTGTAGACTTTGAAAATTTAAAAATAAAAATAAAAAATTTGGAAAGTAAGCAGTAAGCATGTATGTATCGTCAAGTCTACATTTCTATTGAGAGAATGAAATTAATGTAATATTTTTCATTGTCAATATTACATCATTTACTCTATCTAATTATAATAATGTGTTCTGCTTGAATTATCTATAAAACTTTTGAAACATTAACGTTCTTTCCAAAGACCAACAGTAAATGGAAGAAATAGTATAAATAAATATACAATTAACCATGCAAAATTCTATTCACCAGTCACCACAATAAAAAGAAGCAAATCTAAACTCTTAGTAGAGTTTGATAGGGAGATAAAGATGGAAAAATTGAGACTAAGAGACAAAAATTAAGAGACAGATATTAAAATATATATTAATATTCTATTTGGTGTAAGATAAGAGATAATAATTGAAACAAGAATGAAACTCTAATTTAATTTGTACAAAAAATAAAATTAAAATTAATTAATTGAAATGAAGATATTTTAAGTATAAAATGTTATTAAAATTTCAGTCTCTATCTCTAAAAATTTTAGTCCTATATATCTCTACTTTTTAAAATTACTGAAATACTAAAATTTTGAAAACAAAAACAAAAATTTTAGTATCAATTTTTAAATTAAACCAACAAATATGATACTAAATCTCAATATTTTCATCTTTATCTCAATACCTCAAAACAAAACACACGCTACCTTATTCTTTCTTAATCATACAAGAGGAAAAAGTACCCATTTTCATGATTAATTATTGTTAATTACCCTATCAAAACGGTCGACATCACATCACATCACAGGTAAGCCATTAGTTGTAGTCATCGCTGTTACTATTAAATTAACAATTTTAGGAGCCAATATATAATTGCCCCCTAAAATATTTAATGTGCTGGTCCGTTCAGGTTCTAACTTCTAACCTAACTTTCAATAGGAAGAACTAAGAAGAAAAGTAGAGAACCACATCAAAATTGAAAAGAAAAAAAAAGCAGGAAAAAGGCGATCACTTTGACTCTCAAAATTTGGTTTGTTAATAAAAAAAAATTAATTTAAAACTATTTTATAGGATCATTTAATCATGTTCATGTCAATTGTTTAAATGATCATTCACATATTTATTGTAAAAAATAACTATTTTTATTAATATAACAATAAATAATTAAATACATGTGTAAATATAAAAATTAAAAAAAAAATCTGATAAATAAATTTGCTGATTTCGTTTCATTTCCATGGACCTTCTCGCACGCAATTACGCGCTATTAATAGCGTAGGAAGAAAAAGGTTTCTTCCAATAAGGATTCCATTGTCGTCTTTCGACGAAACTTCAAATTTTTTTTTTCCCCTAATTGTAACAAAAATTACTCTTTCCTTCGCCTGCAAGATCCATTCTTTTCATTCTCTATCTTCCACATATATTATTTTAATTCTAATCTCTTAATCATCAATTTCATTTTTGTACAAAGCACAATTCGAAAGTGATTCCCTTTCTTATAATATATCAGATAGGTAGAATTACAGTTAGTAATTAGAGTCTTCATCTTCATCGTTGATTAATCCCTGCAGAAACTATGTCTTCTATGTTGCATAGAAGCTTCAAGCCTGCAAAGTGGTACGAGTAACTCGAAATCAGTTTCAATTTTCTTTCTTTTTGTTTATTTTTTTTTCATATGAATCAGTAATCTTTTAATTTCTCTTTTTAGTGGAGGTGGTTTTTTTGTTTGTTTGTTTGTTTGTTTGTTTGTTTGTGTTTGGATTCTGAGTTTTGAGTAATTTGAATTTGGATTATGGTTTTGGTGCAGCAAAACTGCATTGAAGCTTGCGGTTTCGAGGATAAAGCTTCTGAAGAATAAGAGAGAAGCGCAAGTTAGGCAGCTTAAGAGGGAACTAGCTCAGTTGCTTGAGTCTGGTCAAGATCAAACTGCTAGAATAAGGGTAATAATCTTGAGGAATTTCATTTGAGAATATGTTTCATTCATTTACTATTGTTGTTGCTGCTGTTGTTTTTCTCTATTTGTTAAATTTGGTGTAAGATAGCACAGTTAGGATTTTTTCTAGTTTGATAAAAAGAAGAAATTTATTTAGATTAAAGTAAATAAGGGGAGAGATGGAGATAATGGTATTGAGATATTGGATTCACTACTTATGAATTATGAACGAAACAGAGCTGAAATGTTGTTACAGCAGCAAGCTCCTTAATCCATTTAGTGTTCTTTGAACATGTAGCCTACTATTGCTAGCTATATATATACATACATAAACTGAGACTTTCATTTCACAGTTTAGTTGCTCTGAAACAGAATCAAAGCATCAGATTCAAAAGTTTATTAAGTGATCAGTTCAAATAAAATGTTACTTCTATATGTACTAGTAAAAGAATCACTGGATAAACAGTAAAACTGATCATGGAGTCTTGTCTTTTCTTGTTCATGATATTTGATCCTTCCACATTACCTGTTTGCTGAAATTACTGGAAGCTATACATGCTGATACAACAGAAATGTAGCGCGATATAATTCAGGAAATTTCACCTTTTTATTTTCTATCTTTTGCTTTCCTTGACGTGTCTTCTGTTTTGTGCTTAGGTTGAACATGTTGTCAGGGAAGAGAAGACGATGGCAGCTTATGATCTTATTGAGATATACTGTGAACTTATTGCTGCACGCTTGCCAATGATCGAGTCACAAAAGTATTTGAAACCTCTCAAATAATATTTTCTGTTATACTTTGCCTACATTTCTAAGTTTTTCATTTATTCTTTTAATGCGGGAAAGTCTACATCATTAAGGCCATGTCACTTGATATATCTATTCTAGTTGATCTTCCAGAGACTTCATATCATTCTTCATCCGGGAAATATGATTAAGTTTTCCTGTATCATTATTTTGTTAGGCTTTTTCAAGAAAAATGGTGATTAGAATAGGAGAATCTAATTCTATTATGTGCTAAAGAGTAACAGATGATTGTTTAGGTGGTTCTAGTCAAGCTAGGCTCCGATTGTAGATATAGGAAATTATTCGAATAAAGATTAGTAAATGCAATTAAGTAAACAAGAGGTTATGGCATCCTAGTATAAGGTAAACCCTTGGGCCAAAATGTGTTCTCACTACTATCTCAGTCCTTTTATCAATGATCTTTTATCATTATATATTAAAAGATATTAATATTATGCCCTTGCACAAATTATAATCTTTTTGACAACAATGTTGCTTTCATATACTAGCAGAGGCCCTGGATAAAAAATCATGTTCAACTAATTATGCAGCATTCTAGTGTCACCTTTAAGGTTCGTTTGGTAATATTTGGCACGATTTGCAGAACTTTTGGTGTTGATTTGTTTTTTCTTCTTTTCCAGAAACTGTCCCATCGATTTAAAGGAAGCAATTTCAAGTGTAATATTTGCATGTCCAAGATGTGCAGACTTACCTGAGCTCGTAGATGTGCGGAAGCATCTTACAGTGAAGTATGGGAAAGAATTTGCATCGGCAGCTGTTGAATTACGCCCTGACTGTGGTGTAAATCGCTTGGCAAGTTTTTCTACCCGTCCAAAGTTTGATAGGATCAAATTTTCTCAGCCTTTTTTTTCATCCCTCTAATAAAATGGTTTTGTTTCAGTTGGTTGAGAAATTGTCTGCCAAAGCACCCGATGGTCCAACCAAAATAAAAATACTGTCTGCAATTGCTGAAGAACATAATATCAAATGGGAACCCAAGTCATTTGGAGAAAATGATGTAAAGCCTTCTCAAGACTTGTTGGTATGCTGTTTATTTTCTTTAATTTATTATATGAAATTTGAGTTTGTTATTTTTTATTGTTTTTACAGTATTTAATTATTTTAGCCAACTCCACCAAATGGAGTAAGGGTTGTTATTGACTTTTCTTTTATTATTATTTATATGTTAAGGCTGGGCCAAACACTTTTGAGAAGGCAACTTATGCAGAACCTTCTCAAGTCCATGTTCCAGCAGCTGTTCGTGATGAAAAGGGTCCTCCTATCGTACAGGCTTCCTCACAATTTAAACCAGTATATGATAGACCAACAGGTTTGGATGCACAGAATACAAGTGATGCTACTAGAAAGGACACTGGAAATCAGTCGAGACCATCAGGCATGTCTGATCCCAAAATTATGCCTTCAGGTATATGTTTAAGGCAATAACTGTGGATATATTTCAGGCCTTGTGTTTTGTCTATTACCTAAATATTTGTTGTCCTTTCTGATAGGAACTGGAAATCAAGAAATGCATTATAGAGATTCATATTCTGAAAACAGGAGTGCTTTTCCTACTGTAAAGCAGAATTGGAATATGGAATTTAAGGATGCTGCCTCTGCTGCACAGGCAGCAGCAGAATCTGCGGAGCGTGCAAGCATGGCTGCAAGAGCAGCTGCGGAACTTTCAAGTCGTGAAAATGTAGCAAGGCAGCATTCAAGTGAATCACATAGTTCTCCCAGAAGCCAGCTAAGAGATGAAGTACCTCAAGAATATTCTTTTAATGATGACAAACACCTTTCTACAGGTTCTGCGTATACCACCTTCCATAGAGGCAGTTCTGGGATGAACAATGAAAAAATTAATACAAGAGAGCAAAATAACTCGGTAGGAATGCGCAATGAATATTACAGGAATAATCAAGAGAATGTAACGAAACATGTGCAGTCTGCATCATTGACATCTGCTAGTGCTTTTGATGATGAACACCTTTCTACAAACTCTGCTTATAGCACCTTCCATAGAAGCAGTTCTGGCATGAAAAATGAAAAAAATAGTGCCAGAGATCAAGATAACATGGGAGGAGCTCCCAATGAATATTACAGGAATAGTCAAGAGAATGCAATGAAACATGTGCAGTCCGCATCATTGTCATCTGCTAGTGCTTTTGATGATAATCCATTTGCTAGCAGGTCTCAAATGGCTGACATAAATCAGCATCACTCATTTGAGCAAGGGAGCAGTGACTTCCGTGATGTGAGAACAAAAAGGCAGGAAAGCAGAACTGAAGCAGATTTTGTAACTAAACTGCATGGTGATAGTGATTTGAAGACTGAAGACAATTATGATTTTGGTGATGCAAGTACAGATAGAAAATCTAGACAAGCTTCCTCTTCTCACCTCATTTCTCCGAGTGATGATCGCCATGATAGTTTGAATCTGAGTGGCTGGGGAAGGGTCAGTAAAGATGTGGAAGATCGGTTTGTCACTGGTGAAGGGAACACCATGGAAACAAGTTCTTATAAAGATACTTCCGTTGTATTTGATAATTATGGATCAGAGGATGATGATTATAAATTTGAGTTTGATGAAAAACCCAATACAGTATTCTTCCCATCTCCGGATAGCAAGTCACATACTGATTCATTAGAAAAGAGAAATTCTTGGAGCCATGGACAAGATATTAATGAGGAAGTGCCAATTTATAGTTCACAGTCACACTTATCTACGTTTTCTGAAGGATTGACTAAGTCTGCAGTTTCTTCTGAAAAAGAAGACATGTTGCCTGTCACTTTTGATGATTACGATGACTCGGGTTCAGATAGTGAGGTGAATTTAGTCAATTCTAAGGTTCCCGGGAATTTCGGTTATGTAAATTCTGGTGTTGATCACAGTACAAAGCTTGGGGCTTTAGGGTCTTCATCAAGAACTGATAAGACTGCAGGTTCTGACAGAAATCCTAGGTTATTATCACCATCTTCATTTGGTTCGGATACTCTGGAAGAGCATTTTGAGAGAAAGGCGGATATTGCTAGTGTTTCAGGGAAGAACTTTGGCAACAATGACTCACCAACCAGTCAGCCATCTTCAAGGGAAAGAAGCTCTGTATTGGATTCGGATCTTAAGGCAAATATCCATGCATCACAGTCACCAAACACTTCCATTGATACTGAAAGTTTTCAGGAATCTGAAATAGGAAGTGCCAGGGAATTAAACTATGGAACATTGAGGGGTGGTTTTCGCAACAAGGGTTATAGTCGACCACCTTATGTTAAGGGTACATTGAATAGGGTTCAATCTCCACCAGATGACATGTCGATCCGGAATGAAAGATCTTTGCCTACTGCAAGGACTTTAGTCAGTTCGGATTCAAGGGAAGCGAGCACTGGAAACAGAAGTGTGGGTTTGAGAACACAGAGCACTTTTTCTGAGTCTGATAACTTTGAACTGTCTTCAAACTCGCAGCAGCCTCTGACTAGTACTTACGAACCTCGTATTCGGATGGGGCAGAGTGAGACAAAAAAGAAATCAAAGACATACTTTGATTCTGATGATAGTAGTTCTGAGGATGAACAGCCTAAACAAAATTTAGCTAGTTCTGCTCGTCCTGGTAGCGGAGCATCACGAAGAACATCTGTTCCCTCGAAAACTGCGACTACTCGTACAAAACTTGGATGGAAATCTACTAGAGCTTCTCAGGAGAGTGAAAATGAAGAGGCCTCATCCATGAATAGCTCCGAAAATCGAGCAAGTTCTGAGCCTAGATCATCCACCAGTGTGCAACCTTCAAGTTCTCTTCCTAAGAAAGTGATGCAAGATTATGGTGAGGAGCAAGAGGCTTCAAAAGGTGGAAGTTCTGAAGCAGATAGTAAGGAGAAGGCTGGTCATGTTCATCCAAAGCTACCTGACTATGACTCCTTTGCTGCTCATTTCATGTCTCTTAGAAAGGGTCGCCAATAAATTTTGTTTGCTTTGCATATTAGTTGCGTAGCCACACTCAGTATATACTATATAGTACTCCTTAGTGGTTCATCATTCTTTTTACAGCTTGTACTGGTATTGGTATACATAGATGCGTGAGTTTAATATTCAAATTACTTGAGGAACATAGATGTCACATGGTATTTTTGTTGTATAAATTGAGTCACAGAATTCATCAAATATTCTTACGAACCAGCCCTGAAAATACAAGAAAAATTCATATTTCATAAGCGGTGATTATAATGCCTAGATGGGTAACTGGGAAACGTGTTAGCAACTTAGCATGTATGATGCATGTTCTCTTGACTTTATATATTCTAGAATGGGACTTTATTGTATAATATAGTCTAATATTGTTTAATATTGTTTAGAGATTAATTAGATAATGAGTTTTGTTATACATCTTAGTTTTTTTTGGTAATTAAGTTTATTAAGTTGGTCTAAATTCAACAAAATTTACTCACAACATTAAGGTGAAATCACGCTGTTCTTCTTCGCATTTTTTTGTATTTCTTAGTGCGCCTCTTCTTTCTATTGGTATTGTTATTGCTGCGTTTTATTTTTGTTTCTTCTTTTACTCCTCTTCCTCAGGTGCAGTTACTTGTTCTTTTTTTTTTCTTCTTTTTTGCGATTTTATTCTTCTTAAGAGAGTGAAATAAGAAGAATTATGAAAAAATAAAATAAGAAGATGAAAGAAGAAAAAAAAAATAAAAAGTAGTAGTGGCATAAAATGAGAAGGAGGAGGAAGAGTTATGAATTATGCAGAATTTATCAGAAAAACAACACAAATTTCTTAATAATAACACATAAATTTTTTAATTTTGACACCAAAATTTTGTTACAAAAGCACAAAATATCTTATTTAATGCTGCATTTTTTCTTCTTTTTTATTTCTTTCTTTTTTTTTTTCTATTGTTCTTATTTCTTCTTTTAAGAGCATAATTGTCAGAATCGAACCGATTAAGTTACTGGTTTATTGGTTGTTTATGGTCTCTAAAAAATAAATGTTTAAATTTTTTTAATTTTATTTTTTCTAATAAATAAAACAATTAAACAAGTCCAACATGTTATTTTTCCATCACAAAAAAAAATTCAACAATATCTAGTTTAAAAAAATAGCAATATTCTGACAAAAAAAAGGGTCCAATTTAATCATAGCTGTTTGACATGTAATATATTTAAACACACATAATTTAGTGAAACACACTGTAGCTCAGTGGCTACAGGCATGCTTAAATCTTTTTTAGTGTGGGTTTTGACATGAATCCCACCTCAAGAAATTTTGCAAACTTTGACCGGTTTGAACACGATTCGAATGATTTTGACTGATTTTTATCTTTAAACGGTCAGAATATCAAATCAGATTGGATTAGGGTTTAATTTATTGGTCTAATTTAATTCTTACAACTATGTTTTAGAGTATTATTTTTCATATTAGACTTGAATAAATTACAATTTTATTTAGTTGAATGAATATAAGTTCTTCTTCTTCCTACTGATTTTGCATCATTATAAGTTCTTCTCCTTCTTTTTTTTTTCTTCTTCTTAAATCCCACCTCAAGAAATTTTGCAAATTTTGACCGGTTTAGACACGGTTCGAATGATTTTGATCGATTTTTATCTTTAAACAGTCATAATATCAAACCGAATCAAATTAAGGTCTAATTTGCTGATCTAGTTTGATTCTTACAACTATGTTTTGGAGTATTATTTTTCATATTAGACTTGAATAAATTGCAATTTTATTTAGTTGAATGAATATAAGTTCTTTCTCTTCCTACCGATTTTGCATCATTATGTACTTCTTCTTTTTTATTTGATTTTTTTTTATTTTTATTCTTATTAAGAGAATAAAAAAAGAAGAATCATGAGAAGGTAAAAAAAGTAGGAAAAGATGAATAAGAAAAAAAGAAAAAGAAGATGATGATGATAATGAAAAATGAGGAAGAGTTTTGAGTTATCATTAAGTAATTTCGGTGTATTCTAGATTTAAATAAGGTGCACTTGGTTTGAGCTTGTTTTAAAGTGAGTTTTTTGTGTGTCGTCATCGTTAAGGAATTTCGGTGCATTTTGAATTTAAACTGCTATACATATAAGAAAAAGACGACGATGACGACAATCACGATAACGATGATGATAATGACGATGATGAAGAAGATGGAGAAGAAGGAGGAGAAGAAATTCAAACAAAAAAAAGAGAGGAGTAGGAGGTGGTGAAGACGACGACAATGATAGCAAAAGAGAAAGGTGAGAAAAAATGAGAAGGAGAAGAAGAAGCTAAATAGTAACACTAATAAAGGTGAAGAAGAAAAGCATATCCGAAAATTTAAAACTTTTTATAACAACTTACTTGATTAGGTATTTTACTTGGTTGTAGAGCTTTTCTCTTGGATAATATATATACCAATGTTAAATTTAAAGTATTTTACATTAAAAATATTTTATAAAATATTTATTTAATAATTTATATATAATTTTATATAATTATTCAATTAAAATATATTTTATTCTTATAGGCCATTGGATGGAGTATGGATAACATTGGAAATTTATGAATTAAAGAAAGATTTTATGCAAATAAGAATTAGGAATTTTGAGTCTCTCTCTTATCCCCACTCAAATCCCCGCACCTTCCTTGGGAGAATTTCGTCTTCTATCCCCTTTACAATTAGATTTTCATTTGAGACAGCTCCGGCAAAAATCCCGCATTTTAGAGAATTTTACCATCTCTATATAGGAGAATGGTTCTCTCTAGTTGATTTATTTTATCAACAATAAATTAAAAATAATCTTTAGTTAAAAAATAAAAACAACAAAAGCGTTTTTAAAAGGTTTAAATATGTGATAAAAAATAATCAAATATAAAATATGTATCATAAAAAATGCTATAAAATTTGAAACTTGATGCTATTTTTTATGAATATAGAGAAATTTTTATTTTTAAAATTTAGTAATTTTATACCAAATGACATTTGTTTGCTATTTTTATAGATGACATAAAATTTTATAAAATAAAATATAAAGAAGTCTGGAAATTAAATTTTAATTTGATTTTTTATATATTTGTTAAATTATTATCTAAATATCTTTACAGAAATTCAGATTAAATACAATAATCATTATTAAATATTAAGGTCATTTAAAAAGTATTTATTAATTATTATTGTCACATTTTATTTTATTTTTAAATGTTTTTATGATTTTGCTCTTTTAGAAGTAGTGTAATTGTTACTTGTTAGCACCAAAATTTTGTCAGAGGTATTTTTGGTACTTCACCTGATTTTGATGTGACCGTCGCAGTGCAAGAGAATATTATTAATGGAAGATTTTTCTTGCAAAAAATTGCAAAAAATCAACCAGTGTGATGCATAGATCTAGAAATCTTGGTGGACACAAGTAAGAATAAACTCAAAAAAGACTTTTATCATTCTCAACTAAGCCGCCTCATCTGACCGTTTAAAAAAAAAATTAACAAAATAATATTTGAAAGTTAACGTCGCTAAAAAAAAAAATTTTAAAAA
>NC_029789.2:140037620-140038532 GCF_000816755.2 Arachis ipaensis | reverse complement strand
ATTCGAATATAAATTTTAATTTTAAATTTATTTATTTTTTAAAAATACAAAAATTAATGCTCTAAAAATATTCTATTAATTAAAGTGGTACTAATTTTGAATTGAATGTCAGTGGCACCCTAGCTTGCTCTCTATATATAACACTAACACTCACACTCTCATCCTCAGATTATAATACATACTTCTCCAACATCCTAGGATTCTCAAGTGTAAGCGTTGTCACTGAAATATTATAATACACTCTCTCATCTTTCACGTATTTTTTCTTCTATTAATAATTCTATTCATTTATGCAACTAAGTAATTAATGTTTTGAAATTATTAGCACATGGTTTAGCTAATTTAGTATAATAGGGTGTTTTGAACATGATGTTTGGATTGCAGAGAACTGGAAAACATAGAAGAACCAATGGATTCCGATGCTCCAGTCATACTACAGAGCGAAAAGTTAGCAAAGGTTTGTACAAATCATATCAATTGTATTGTTTTGGATTCGTTCACAATTTCACATAGTTATTATCATTAGTAAGATAGATGGAATCAAATTAAACGAATAAATCTAAGGTTTGGAGCGATTTAATTTATAATATTTTAAAACCTGAATGATCATTCCTTTACTTCATTCAACATACGATTTTATTTTCATTTTTTATTTCCCAAAACTTTACACTTATTGTTTTTGAACTATGTATTTATTAAGTATATTATTATTATTATAAAACTTCACATTATTTGTTGTGCGAAAAGATGTTTATTAATTTCTTTCATATTCAAAACCCAATCCAAATCAACCTCATTTTATGGTCATTTGGTTTGGATTTTTTGAGATAATAATTACTTCAATTTTTTTTAAATAATTGTCGCATTTTCAATTTTAAAATCTTAAATTATTTTTCTACTTATAATATAATA
>NC_029789.2:140035902-140037580 GCF_000816755.2 Arachis ipaensis | reverse complement strand
CAACTTTTTGGTTTCTATAAAAAAAAAAAAACTAATTGCTTTTTTATTTTGGTTAATAATAAATCTTTTATAGTTTTGGTCCAATAAAATTTAAAATGTTTCTATTTTAGTTTTGTCTTAGCTTAATTTATTCCATTAAGTATTAACATAACATTTTCAATAAATACGTCTTTTCACAATAACAATTCTACTTGTCAAGACTACTATTTAAATTTTACCGGATCAAATAAATAAATAAATAAATAAAAGACCAAAATTTTATTTATGCCTAAAATTTTCTATTATTAACAAAATGGTTTATATATAAAAGATAAAAAAGCTCAAAACCTTTTCTATTTAAAAATTAGAAGGATAAAGAGTTTAAATCATTTTTCATACTAAAAAGTTTCGAAATTTATTATTAGGGGTTTCATGGGTACTAGTCCTGAATCAGGCCAACTACTGTCAATATTGTTGAAGCTATTGAATGCCAAAAAGACGATTGAAATTGGAGTGTTTACTGGCTACTCTCTTCTTCTTACAGCTCTTAACATTCCTCTTGATGGAAAGGTTTGCACAATTTTTTATATTTTATTTAGAGAAAAAAATAAATAGATTTCTAATTTTTTAATTCAAAGATAAATAAATTATTGACTAATTGAAAATACAAAAATGTCTTTCATCTTTTAAAATGTGAGACATATAAGTTCTTTTGTCCAAAATATACAAGGACAAATAAGTCATCGAGAGAAACTTATATATTACATGTTTTAAAATGTGAGGGACATTTTTATATTTTTGATTAGTTAGTGGCTTAGACTTGGTATGATAAAATTTTTTAAACATGTACTCATATTTTTCAAAAGTACAAACACCTCGTTTTGTGTTTGATAAATTAAAAAGTCCACGTGCTTGTATTTACGGTTTTCAAAAGTTAGGGTGCTAAAATCTATTTATCGTTTTCTATTTTATTTATTATGTTTATTATTTAGTCGTCTGGTTATTATATTTTATAAAACTTGAAATTATAACAATATTTATTTATCTTATTATTTAATTTGCTATAGTATCTTTTTACTTGCTTCAACGTCTTACTTATGTTAGGAATAAATATAGTAGGAAATAAGATAGTTTATAATTGAGATGAAATGTCAATATAAACAACAAAATAAGAATATAGTTTTGATATTGCTTTAGACATTGAGCAAATAAGGAAGCTTAATAAAGTATTTAATAGTCAAGATAAGAAATTATTAAGTCTTGTAAATCTTTCACAAGAGAGAATTCATTCCCTATATGAATTAAATTTAAAATAAATCCAGCATATATATTTCAATTTTCTTTTTATAAAAGAAAGACGTTATAATTATTGCAGATTACAGCCATAGATATTGACAGAAAAGCTTATGAGGTTGGGTTACCATTCATCAAAAAGGCTGGAGTAGAGCACAAGATTGATTTTATAGAGTCTCCAGCTCTGCCAATTTTGGACAAACTATTGCAAGATGTAAGCATTTTTCTTTGCTTGGAGAAACATAGGTTTTGTGAGAAATTAAGGTTTATATGCTCTAGCAGCAAATCAAATCATTTAATTTTTATTATTCATTGTTTGTCATACAACAATGTAAATTTATTTATTTTTAAAATGATATCTATATCCATACTTTCATACTATATATAATAGCAATATGATTTATTA
>NC_029789.2:140024106-140035843 GCF_000816755.2 Arachis ipaensis | reverse complement strand
ATTTCCAAAAAAAAAAAAAAAAAAAAAACTTACTAATTATTTCTTCTTCTTCTTCTTATATTCTTGGTATGTTTTTGTTGTAGCCTTCAAACTTGGGAACTTATGACTTCGCCTTCATTGATGCTGACAAATGGAGCTATGTGAAGTACCATGAGAGGCTCATAAATCTGGTGAAGGTTGGTGGGTTGCTTGTCTACGATGACACACTCTTAGGTGGATATGTTGTGTGGCCTGAAGAGGATGTTGAAGCTTCTCACAGACCATATCGAAAAGCTTTAATCGAAGTCAACGACGCACTCGCCACAGACCCACGCGTTGAGATCGCTCTTGCTTCTGTCGGAGACGGACTCACTATTTGCAGGCGCATTGCATGATATACTTAAATCATACTTTCACTTTGAATGTCAAACCTTAATAAACTATATACGGATAAAAACGACGAGTTATTTGATTATTAGTACATGGTTACTCACATGAAATTGTCTTATGTGAAGACGATAAATAAAAACGGTTAGATGACATTTCAGTCAAACATGTTAAATCATCTAAAGATTCTCGTTTAACAACTTCATGTGGTGACCACCTTATTAGTACTATGATGTTTCATTTGTACGTGTGGTGTCATATAACAGAATCTTAAGAGACAGTTACTACTGAACCATGGGATAATTGATTTGTAGTAACCATATATATATCAAACAAAATAAGGTTGTATGCTTCGTGTTTGTGGCCTGCTGTTAAACGAAAATGATGAATTAATTTACTATTTTGGCAGATATTTATTTTCACAAATTCTTCATAGATTTCCAAAAGATAAAACAGACAAATGTTGGTCAAAGAAGAGACTGTTAAACATTTGGTTAAAATGAAGTAAAAGAAAATACCATTGTATCATTATATTTGATTCAGAACCATATATACAATCAAGAACACAAGTACAGGCACAGCAATATGATTCAGAAGAACAAATAAGGTCTGAATTGTGATATATCTTTTCCTCCAACATGAAATTTGGCCATCAGTTGGAAAAAAAGATAAAAATATACTGACTTGCAAAGTTGATGAACTTTCAAGTTTCTAATGTTATTTGTTTTAGAAGTTACAATCATCCTCATCCCAAAACTCACATAAATCAATGAAAATTGGTTACTGCATCTATAATTCCTGTCTCTCATGCAGTCAGAATTAGTGTATTACTTTTTCTTTTATGGTATAACATAAAATGCACACGATAGTGATGGAGATACCGATCGAATACAGGCATGTTGACCTAATCGAATACCAACGGTGAACACGTTCATCAATGTCCTCAAACAATGCAATTTACGCAAACTTGACAGTTAGTTTGTCTTAACCTCTATTGATTGCAAGGTTTCACTCTTGGGGCAAATGTTTCGGCAACAAGCAAAGGGAAGGCGATGGTTGCATCGCAGTGGACCTGGTTTAATGAAATCAACATATTTGTAAGCATAGAGATTAAGACAAATATTTATTCATGACTTACGTTACATAAATCTTTAGAAGTCCAACAAATATAACAAGAACAATGGACATCAGCATATTTTGCAATTCTGCTAATGTTAGTAGAAATCATGGTTGTATTTTATAATATAAAATTGGATGAACCTTGGAATTTTCAGTCATATTCTAAATCAGGATGATGATTGATGATATTAGCTGGCTACAATAATCCAAAAGTATGAAACTATAGCCATAGCATTCACCGCAGCAATTTAGAGAATTCTGACAAGAAGAAAAGTAATTGTGAAATCATATAGACGATGTACCTTAACAGTTTTTGCAGATCCTCGTATTTTTCCCCAGGAAACAGCTTCATCTGGACGAGCTCCCGAATCACTACCATCAAATTCTTGTGCGGTATTAATAAAAACAGCGTAGTCTGCACCATTACGCATCATATTGGCATTGCAGATGTGATGCTTTGGAAGACCACCTCCTAAAATAATCATGCCGGTCTTCCTAGGACTCGCATGTACAGCTTCTCCATTCATGGCCCTTATATCTGTTACATTGAAAAGTTGTCATTCTACACAATTCAGATTCACTCAGGAAGTAGGAAGGCAAAAGAGAGTAGAAAAGACCTTGCACTATGTCTACAATCAGACCCGGGTTGCGGAACGAATGGAAGTACAGCATGTCCCCCAATGAGCCATCGGTTAAGCCCGGACAAAATACTGGAATATTGTTCTGGAAAACATGAAAGAAACTCAACAATAATTGTGATTTTCTAAATCAATGCTGTTTAGAAAATCAGGAAATTTACACAATAACTACGTTTCATCGTATACATACATGATACAAGAAATATAGAGAAACAATAACCTAATGCTCGGAAAAGGAACTAGGCGAAGACTTGAATCAGGAACAAAATGCAGGGAATAACATGATTATAAAAAAACCTTTGCTCCCACAGCCTTACCTTGTATGCCCAATAAAGGTAAGAGCTTTCATTCTTTATTTCTTTACCCAATCGAGCAATCAACTTGGATGGTGTCCATATCACATTCTGTCAAAAAGGAAGAAGAAAAAAGAGTAAGATGAACAAGTGTCGGGAAAAACAAGTTTCAAGTAGCACCTGCTTCATCAGAGGTATGCCATTCAATTTTAAAATGTTAATCTATTTTAGTTAATTTTGTTAGCAACTTACCATAAACAAAACATATACAGAATAGTATAATACAAATACAGACGACACTAATATTGAAAAAGGAAAACAAAGACAGATGGTAAATAAGTCCCCATGCATCCACAAAAACTTACACACACTACAAGACAGCTATAAAATAAAGTACCTCATTATTTTGTTCTGTCAACATCTGATCAAAAATGGGAATAATCCAGTCCTCAAATTTGCAATAATTGTCATTAGGGACCAACAAATTACCAATACGATTCAATCCCTTTGAGCGCAGATAGGCTCCATCCAGAGAGAAATCTCCTTTGTATGTTGGTGCAAGGCACTTTATAAGATCTTCCTCAATGCCGCCAGTAGTTGTCACAATTACATCAACCTGTAACAGATCAAGAATTATAATACTATCACAATTTGAATTTAATTTATTTTTCCAAAGGAAAAAAAAACACTTCCTTTTGAAAATTACTTTTGGAATTCAACAAGTACACACTCTATCATTGTTCAAAGGCAATCAGTTAAATTTAAATTTATCTCTAATCAAGGGGATTAGCAACAATCAGTCAATGTGATGCTTGTCACCCTATTGATGAACAATCTAACAACAAAGTCTCTACTTTCACGATGCTATGCTACAAAATACTTGGTAGTGAACTAGAGATACTATATACATTATATGCACCAGCTACAAAAGTTTTTTCAATTCTTCCATCTTACAATCATTTTATGACACTACAAACAACACACTAAAACAGATATTTTTCCAGATACAACCGAAAACCAAACATTTATCATGTTAACACAAATTAAGGGGAACCAACTTCCCAATTTACGCTTACAGGATACTCACCATGTGATGTTGAACGAGAAACCGAACAGTGTCTCTAACACCAGAGGAGATGAGATTAGAAGTGAATCCCAGAAACACCTTGCACGTAACAGACCTTCGGTAACCCAAATCCCTCTCTTCCTCACTGCAATCATCGACTACTGGTTCATCAGCGAGCCTCCAATCTAGCTTCAACCCAGTTCCCCAAAAGTTGCAAAGACAATAACTTTATGAGCAAAAAGTCACAAAAACAAACAGATGGGGGGCACAAAGAAAAGCAAACAAAACAAACCATTTGATTAATGACTTGGATTGCGTCTCCTAGGTTTGAAGCTTGAAAGCCAGTGGTGACCATGGACTTGAGAAGCTGATGATAATTGACGCCTTGGTTGAAGTCATAGCCTTCAATTTTGGTGCATTTTCCTTCTAGATTTTCGGATTCTTTGAAGACTGTGGAGTGAACTGAAGATAGAACAACATTATCTTCCTTTGCCTCACCCATCGAGCTGAATCCCAAGCTGAGAAGTTCTTGTGAAAATTGCAACACAGTACGAGGAGCACAAACGTGCTATGATACTGGGATAAAGTTTTATAACAACAAAACTCAATTCACAGATGAAGACAGAAGGAATATTTATCTAAACTAAAATACAACAGATGAAGAGTGAAAGCTTAAGCACCTACCTGAGCTTCTGAAAGAGGTGATAATCGTCGCGGTGCCGGCGGCAGAGAGTGGAATATGATGTGTTTTCACTTTTCAGTGTTTTTGGTTTTAGGGATTGTGATTATGGTGCATCGTCTGGTGAAGTATGTTCTGTATACTTCACTATGAAGTATAGCAGTTGATCAATGAAAATATGACATGTGTCTCGCTTTATGGTGAGTGTTACTATGACTTTATATAATTTTCTAAGTAATTTCATTTGGATTAATCTCATAATAAGATTTTATCGGGTAACAAAACAAGTTTTTAATCAGTGAAAATCATAATTTTCTATTCTATTGGCAATTAAATTAGGGCAAGTTTTACTCTGTAGATAGTCTATTGATGTTTATAGATATAGATTTGTGGTGATAGCTTATGGTTATAATAAATTAATAATTGTCATAAACTAAAACCCCAAAGTGATCTCTGAGATTGGGCGAGTTATCCATAATCGTCCTTGACTTTCAAAATTTCCTAATGGTATCCCTCACATTCAGCTCCGGGATCCATAGTCGTTCTGCGACCCTTTCCGGCGCACAGTCAGCAAACGGAGTAATGATTTGGCACCTCCCATGCCATGCTGGAGCCAGCAACGACTAGCTGACGTGGCAAATCTTAATTTTTTACCCAATGTGGTCCTGGTCCCATTAAACCCTAGAAAATAAGAATGATGCAGTATCTCTTCTTCCCTTCTCCTCCGTCCCATAATTGTGGTCCACCATAATTGTTGTTCCGGTGGCCTAGGGCCTCTCGAGGTGGAGACGCTGTTCTGGAAGGCGACCGTTGACAAGCCGTTCTCGGTGGAGTATGTGAACGACATGCCGGGCTCGGCGTTCAGCCGGAAATGCAGGGAGGAGTGTGCGGCGGCGCTAGCGGAGTCAGCGTGGAATATGAGGGAGATTTCGAGGGCGAATGGTTCATTGTTGAGGTTCATGAAGGAGGAGATACATGGTGTTACTTCTCCAATGGTGTATTTGGCTATGTTGTTCAGCTGGTTCGCTTGGCATGTTGAGGACCATGACCTCCATAGCTTGAATTACCTTCACATGGGTTCTGGGAAGACCTGGTATGGCGTGCCGAGAGATGCAGCCATGGCGTTCGAAGATGTTGTTAGGGTTCATGGATATGGCTCTGAGATTAATCTTCTTGGTGAGTTTTCTTCACTTTTTGCAAGGGATAACAGAATGTTTGTGTTTTTGGACTTTGGATTTCAATTTGCATTGTTACTATCCCCAACTCCCAAATTTTAGCTCCAAGTATGCAATTTGAGCTTCGAGCTTCCAATGGATTTCAATTTGCATTGTTACTATCCCCAACTCCCAAATTTTAGCTCCAAGTATGCAATTTGAGCTTCGAGCTTCCAATTTAGGTCAATATGTTCAGCGAAATCAAGTTGAATTGTTATAGTTTTGACCAGAAGTGAAGTTAGGGTTTAGTTAGCTTTCTGCTGGACCAGAGCATAGTTTGTTAATTGAAGCAAGCAAAATTCTATGCAAGCAAAATTCTATGGGACGGAGGAGAAGGGAAGAAGAGATACTGCATATAATAATCATTCTTACTTTCTAGGGTTTTAATGGGACCAAGACCACATTGGGTAAAAAATTAAGATTTGCCACGTCAGCTAGCCGTTGCTGGCTCCAGCATGGCATGGGAGGTGCCAAATCATTACTCCGTTTGCTGACTGTGCGCTGGAAAGAGTCGCAGGACGACTATGGGTCCCGGAGCTGAATGTGAGGGATACCATTAGGGAATTTTGAAAGTCAATGACGATTATGGATAACTCGTCCAATCTCAGGGATCACTTTGGGGTTTTAGTCATTGTCATAGGAAGAGACAAGGTCTGAAGTTTGGCAGGAATTTGTAGAAAAAGTTGAATGATATTCATGTAAGGAGGCTAATGCTTTGGTTTGGTAATTATATTTTATTATGATTAATTAAGTTAACTTAATTAGGGGCGTATCTTGGACTTTTAACGTTTTGGACAAAAAGTTGTTTTCATGTTTAAAACCGAAAAATATATAAGAAGAATATCATAAATTAACATTATTGTTACTCAATACCTAAAAAACAAAAATATCACTACTACTATAATTACCAAAAAAAAAAGGATAAACATCACTACTACAACTACGCCGTACCATTTTGGGCTTTGGAAGGTTATGAAAAAATCTACTCGACCCAAAGAAAAAATATATGACCCACCATTCAATGAGTTAAACCCATTCTCAGCCATTGTTTACCCCACGTACACAGAGCTAAAAACTGAACAAAATGACCATCACTTGAAGTGTTGCCTTTCTTCGTCCAGTGACTCTAATTGGATTGCGGAGAGAAGTATCGCAATAGACGCATTCATCCTCGACGCCATGAGAGAAGTTCCACAAAAACACGCCTTCTTCTTTAACGCTGCGAAAGAAGGACCAGAGGAGACGCCTTCTTCTTGGACACCGTGACCTGCGTCGGGGATGACGGAGAGAAGAACTACAAGAGGTGCCATCATCTATGATGTCGTGACCCACGGCATGAATCTGATGTGACTTGCTTGATCGACATAAAACAGAGAGTTGCCTATTGAAGTCTTCTTGTGTCTTTCGCGGTCGACAAAGAGAACAACAATCGGGCAGTGGCGCAGCTTCAGGTGAGCACAGAAGTTAATTCCTATTGTGGATGTTCAATTATAAATTTCTAATCATGTAGATATGCACCGTGTTTGAAACAATTCTTATAATTTCTCTGAGTTCCATAATTGTTGATGACAATGTTATTCTCTAAAATAATAAATTTTGCAATTTCATTGGCGAAATGTGATTTAAATTTTGTTGAATTTTTAGTTGAGGTAGATTGTTACAATAGCTTATCTCCTTCTTTGGGAATCGAAGACAAGGCAAAGTCAGAGATCTTTTTGTTTGGGGGCTTGGCTTTGTTGATTTTTTCTTCAGCTTTTTTTCAGGCTTGTGGTTGTTTTCCTTTAGATCCAGTGGGAGGATATTGGCACCGGTGTGCGGTTGAGGCAGTAAATTTTTATTCTGAGATACCATTTTCAATATGTTTGTGTGTGAATATTTATGTTTTACGGCGGAGTGTAGAGTTAAGCTTCACTTAGGTTGGCTTGAAAATTGAGTTTTTTTAATTTAGCAGTTGAATGTGCTAATAGCACCAGAAGATGTAGTTTTTGTCCCTGTAAAATGTTAGGAAATAATAACTGGTATTTGTTAGAATATATATTTATTTTGTCACTTAGAATATTTGATAACACACGGTTTAAGGTATACAGTATAAAAGGGGTAAAGGTTGGATTTAGAGCGTGTATTCTGTATTGATATCATTGAAATTTATTATTTTTGTTGAATAAATTGAAAATGGTTGTCTAAGTTTTGTTCCTGACAGTAGAAATGGACAGTAACCCTTTTGGATTAGAATAAAATAAATTGCATGATGTTTTGTCATTGTCATAAATGTGAGAATGCATTTGTTGACCCTTGAAGTGGAGTTAACATTTTTGCAACTAATGTTTGGGTGAAACGTATAATATTTCCACATCAATCATGTCTCGGCACGATGCAATTCTTTTGATTAGTTGGTTTGAATCCTACCTTTAGTTTTGCTAATGAAGGTAGAGTAGCTATTTAATAATCTTGTTATGTAAAAGTAGGATTTTGTAGTTAGTGTTGTTGACTTTGTGGCTTAAATACCGTATGTGATAGTGTTGGTCTATGTATTGTTCGCTTGTTTTAGGAATTTCTGTTCGATTAAAATTTGACTGATGGAATGCTATGGTGGGATGGACAAGATAATCAATTTGTCATCGGATGAAAGTCAATCTGAGTTAGGCCTTCCAAACAATGATGTTGTTGATGAGGATGATTTAGGAAAGGCTGAGTTGTTGTCGGATGAGGATGGTCGTGTGTATGGAGACGTGATTGGGTTGAGTGTCGAGGACATAATGAAAATGGTGTTTCAAAGTGAGGAGCGTGCATATGAGTTTTATTCGAGGCTAGGGAAATGCAACGGATTTGGGATCTATAAGGGAGACTATGCGAAGGATGAAGATGAGACTATAATGAGAATAAGGTTCTTCTGTAACAGGGTTGGCCTAAGGGATGGAAAGCAGTACAACAGATTAGACAAGAAGAGATCTCACAGGCCTGAGACACACACGAATTGTCAGGCCTTGATGTTTGTATACCTTGATAAGGGGAGCTCAATTTGGAAGGTTCGGAAAGTAATCCTCGAGCTTAACCATGAACTGATGCCTAGGGGAATGGTTCACATGATCCGAAGTTGCCGGGTGATATCTGGGTTCGCAAAGGGCCACATGGATGGAATGCATGCGTATGGCTTACCGATATCTAAGATACTAGGGTACATGAGCTGGGATTGAAGGTGGTTATTCTTCTTTGGGGTTTACGAAGAAGAACACATACAACTACATTGATCGTAAGAAGCGTGCAGAGGTTGGTATTGGAGACATGAACGCTACTATAGTCTACCTAGAAGGCAAGGCAGCTGTTGATCCCATGTCGATGGCCCGGTACAATTTGATCCCATGTCAACATTTTGGGGACGTGGTAGCATTCGATTCCACAATGCACCCTATTCCTCTAACATCTCTCCAAACATTTCAACTTGTCCCAAAAGTTCCTCGTTTTCCTTCTCTAGTACATGAATTTGCGCATTCAATCTACCAACTTCTTCCACCCTGTCCTAATTCAAATGTTCTTTCACACGTCGAAGAATCTGGTAGTTGTAATTACGAACGGTATAACCAGTAGCAGAAAGAATCTTATCAAGCATTGTGAAAGAAACTTCTTGATGAGCAAAGCGTTCCTCATAGTACAAAGAACCATGAGCCACAAGATCAAGACCTCTGCCATTGTGGGGAAAAACCACCACAAACCCAAACAGCACTCGTTCATCGTTTGAGTTGATTTCCTAAGGAACAAAGAGTAGGGAACCAATTCCAAAGAATGAGGATGCTCGCATCAACATGAGCTCCATGTCTTCCACATACATGAACTCACCCTCTGCCCCTGGCTCTGCAACTGCACGACCCAATTCTGTATTAGTTCAGAATCATGCACATCAATAACATGACAGTTGCTTTGCCATTACAAGATTGCTATATGAAAATCGTGACAGAAGCTTAAATAGAAGGAAAGGAAGTTAAAGCTCACCATCTACTTAAACAGGGTTGCTGCTACCACTACTACTACCTCCACAGTGCTGGCTGTTGGCTGCCACTCCCATGGAAGAAACTTGCTGAGGGGAAGGGATTGAATAGAAAGCACCTTCTAACAATCTTGACGGTCTTCTTCTCACCGGTTGAACCTGTGGTGTTGGCTGACGAGAAAAAGGAGATGCGGTGCTGCGCATCCAAGCCAAGGCCTCCGACAAGTCATGGAAGCCACGGTGTTCATTATTTCGGAAACCGTTCACTTGTTGGTCGCATTCCTCTCATGACCTGTAAACGCTAGAGACACAACCTCTACAAACCGCGTAAAACTGAAAACGTCCGGCTTCGGTTGTCATGACCATGAACGCATACGACTCTCCTTGTATATTCGAAGAAGAATGGGGGATAAACAAGGCTAACACCACTAAAGACATTTCATTTAAATATGTGTCACAATAAATATCCTCTATCTCATCTACGGAGTACTACAATACAAAAGAACAAAGAAAGCATTTTAGGAAAAACAACCATTTGTACCCATGAACTTTACGAACGCTGACAAAAATACACATTAAAGAAGGAAACTAACGTTGTATCCATCAAAGATGGATTTCGTACGACAAAAGTATCCAAATCCTAAATTTATGTTGGCTTTTTAATAAAATTCCAGAATTACCCCCACAATTATCTTCAACATCAACTTCCAACCATCTCTTCTTTCCCACTCAAACTTTCACATCCCTCTATTACCACCACCTTAACCACCTTCTTTTTTCTCTTCTACTCCACCACTGCTACCATGACGGCATTTCCATCTTCATGAACCCATCTCCAAGAAACTTGATCACCGACACAACCTCTCCAACCGGATCCCTCTCCCCCTTTTTCTCCCCCTCTTCCCCAAACCCCGCGTCATCTTCGTCACAATCAACGCCACGCACCTCCATTGCCATTGTGGTTATCGGAGTCATTCTCTGACTTGACAAATATCCTAACATAGATATGATTGGAGATTTCTAAGAGAATTTGAATAATGAATACACTCAATTGGTTCAATTTGGGTATAGATAAAAACAAATAAATTATTAGTTACAGGAGATTTGTTCAACTTCGTTAATTATATAATAAATTTGTAATTTGTACTGTTGTATATATAGGACCTTTCTCCATGGAGTCCATGAGTTTGAAGTGGACCTAGGAGGAGTTGAATCGCACCACAGGAAGGGACCTTGCGCGTTAGATCTCGGTTCAGTCTCGCTTTCGGAGCTTCTCCATCTTGTGGCGACATTAGACGGGGTCTTGGCCGGAGAGGCATTGCGGCATCTCTGTGTAACGGCACTACTGGAGCTTGAATCCGGTGGCTCTAAACTCTGAACTTGCCACTATGCCAAGGTATAGATGATATGTGCATGGGCTTGAGGCGGCGTTGGGACCGCCGTAGAGTTTGGGTGGCTGCAGCTGAAGGTGGTAGCATTGCGTGGGAACGGATGGATTGCCTGGTTGCCTAGTTGTCGTCTTTGTCATCGTCAGCGTGGAAAGATGGCGGCAGTGGTGGTTAGTGGAGTAGTAGAGAATAGATGTTGGTTAAGGTAGTGGTGTAAGACCCAAGACTTTTGAAAAGTCCTATTTTGAAACTAATCTCAAATCATATATTTATTTACAGTTTTAATTTCAAAAATTCTTTGTATTGAAAATAATTTAAGGTAATTTTGATTAATTGGATTTGAAATAAATTAAGGTTTTTATCCAAACTCTATACTTATGGATTATTTTTCTATTTATGATTTAAAGTTTTAGAAATTCAAAAATAATGAGGTTTGGCTATTTAAATCAGAATTTCATATAATTTTATGACTATTGAATTCATTTCTATAATTAAGTTATAAAGTTGGTAGTTATGAAATAATAAGAATTTCATATGATTTGATTTTAGATCAATTATATTTATATCATTCAATACTTTAAGTTTTAAGGATAAAGAAAATTAATTATACTATGTATTTCCAATTAGAGAAATTGATTGAGGATCAATTAGTATTTTTATACCACAAATAATATTTTAAAGTAATTTTAGAGATTAAATTAGTTTTCAAATTAAGTCCCAAAATTAGTAATATTCACACCACCCCAGCCGCGTCCAGCTCGCACCACCATTGTGCCACGCTCAGCTGCCGCCGTCCCTGCGCCGTCACCATTGTGCTGTCGCGTCACCACCAGGAGGAGGAGAAGAGGCCGTTGTTGTCGTCGAGATTGCTGTCGTCCATAGCAGCTGCCGTTCGTACTCTAGCTCGTCGCCACCATCGCTGACCGCCGCTGCCACCGCGCCACTAATCGCCATCGCGAGGGAGACCAGGACCGAGGGAGAGAGTCGCGCGA
>NC_029789.2:140012254-140024059 GCF_000816755.2 Arachis ipaensis | reverse complement strand
CGAGAGAGAGCGAGACGCGTTGCGCGGGAGTCACCACCGTGGAGTGTGTCGCCGTTGAGAAGCCGTTACCGCCAGATCCACCGCTGCCGGAGCTTCTGGCCGAGCTTCTACCGCCGGAAACGCCATTTCCGGTAAGGGTTTTTAAGTTGGCTTTCGTTCCTTTTGAGTTTCCAGAAGATTTTCATCGCTGCATGTTTGTTACAATCGTCGTCGCCAGAGTTCTGGTCGCCACTGCCGCTCAAGGTGGTTGCCGGGGCTGCCGCCAAACCGGTGCAGCTATCGCCGCTGTTTCGTTTTCTTAGTTCGGTAAGTATTTATGTTTCGAAAACTCCTGCGTTAGTATTCTATTATGTTTGGTTATAAACTCTGAGGTTTGGTAATGTAGGTTCAAGTTCTGTATGTTGAATGCCGCTTTTAGGTTGCTGTGAGTGCTGCGAAAGTGATAAGGGGCTGAGTTTGTGGTTGTCGTTGGTTCCGGGCTGAGAGGAAAGAGTTCAGTTGATGCGTTTGGGTTATGGTTTCGACGAGTCGAGGTAGGGGCTTTTTATACAAACTAATTTATTTTAAATGGGAATTGTTAGAAATAGATATGCTGTGCGAAATGTATTTCTGGTGATTAGGTGAGTCTTATGAATTGTCTGATTTTGTCTTGAATGAATATGGTTGCCTATTTGATTGAAACAATGTCTGATTTTGATAAATTGGAGATTTCTGAATTGGTTGATTTGGATTGGTTTTGATAATCTGAAAGTTGAGTTTTTGTTTTATTTGAAATTGATTTGGTCTTGAATCTGTTGGAAAGAGTTGAGGATTGGTTTGGTTGGAACCCGGAAATGTGGCAAAATCGAAGTTTTAGGGGAGATGCTACCGAAATTTCTATAAAATCCGAGATTTTATTTGAAATGGTATTTTAAAAAAGGAATGGATTATGCCTTGAACTGTATTATTGATAAATGGATTATGTTTGGACCCTTTTATTAAGGAAATTATTATATTTTGAATGTAAACTATTTTAGAAAAGAATCATGTTTTAAAGCCGATTTAAAGATGAAAATATTTAAGTTTTGGAATTTGATCAAGTAAGTAATTTGAGGGATGTTTAATGGAGTTCGATTAACTAATTTCACTTTACGACATTTTAGGAAAAATTTGAAGTATTTTTTGAAACTTTGATTTAGTAAAGCTGAAACAATTTCTGAGCCTTTGGAAATAGATTTAAGAATGAAACTGAAACTGGTTCTCGGTTTAAATGATTTGGTTTTGATTTAAATAAGTTGGTTTTGAAATTGGTTCGGAATATTTGGATACATGACTTGGTTTTGGTTTAAATTCAATTTTATTTATTCAAATCAAGAAGTTAAGGTTTCAGAGGTTTTCAATGAGTTTAAGAAATGAGTTAGGTTATTCTCCCCTGAAGTCTTGAGACTCCGCTGAGGAATTTTATGACCAAATCTTGATTTAGAAATGAATGATTCTAAGTCTTTCAAAAGAGATTTTGATTTTGACATGGTTTTGTGATGGTTTGGAAGTGTTAGAAAGATGTGGAATGTGGCTCCGTTTTGAAAAGTGATTCTTGGCAAGATGTGAATTGAATACATTTGTTATTTAAAAAAATGGGCTAAGAATGAATTTGAAATAAGTTATTGAGCCTGATTGATTGTGGATATCATCGAGATTGATGAGTTATTACTTGGTAGGCATAAGGGCCGGGTTCGTCCCGCTTATGCTGAGATGAAATTGTTGATAAGTCGCTTGCGCCTGGCAAGGATGGTGGTTAATCCCGCTTGTCGAGGGTGCGGCGCCCGTGTAAGGACAGTGGTTAATCCCGCTTACGGTGGAGGCAAGGACGGTGGTTTAATCCCGCTTGTCTATGGGACCTACGGATAAGGACGGTAGTTGGATCCCGCTTATCCTAGTCGGCTTTGGCAACATAACCGACAATGTGATATCACAGCCAGTAGGACAGATATGCATCATATGCATTTATGTGACATTGTTTGGGTGTGCATGTTGTAATTGGTTTGCCTATGTGAATACTTATGTTAACTGCTAACTGCTATAATTGTTGTAATTGCTATTAATTGTGTTTGAACTACATTAATTGTGATTGTGTTTGATTGGTTGGTTTGTGATGAATTGGTTGAAGATTGAGTTGTTTGGGCCAGGGGCCGTGTTGGATTGGATGGGCTTGAGGCCGTGATTGGTATATTGAGTTCTAGTTCTGTATAAAGTATCTGACCGGTTCAACATAGACTTAATGAACCTATGTTAGGAACGGGATGATCATTTATACCACGTAAGTAACTGCTTTCATGGTTGTGGTCTAGAAAAGTATGAATGTACATTTATGTTTATGCTTTCAATGAAAAAGTATTTTTTTATTAAGGTTTTGCGGTTTTAAGTTTTAAACAGGCTTTTATTTTAGTATTAAATATGTTTAGAGTTGTCGTAATGCCTAAGCTATCAGAGTGGAGCAGTTGGAAGCGTGACATTCGGATAATGAGGGTGTTACAAGTGGCAATGGAGGTATTTGAGATTTGAGAAAGAAGAGAGGAAGGGTTGAAGATAAAGAATGGGATAATTCTAAAATTTTATTAAAAAGTTAACATAAATTTAGGATTTGGGTACTTTTGTCATACGAAATCCATCTTTGATAAATACAACATCAGTTTTCTTTTTTAATGAGTATTTTTATTAACGTTCGTAAAATTCATGGATACAAATAGTTATTTTTATAAGCATTTTATAATCCATCAATAAAATCCATCCCCTCACCTGCACACCCAAACCCACGTGAGTGTGCGCTACCTTAAACTAATGCATAAAAAACTCATTTCAAATAAAATAGTAATCACAATAATAATAACACTAATAATAAAAATTATATTTACAATAACAATACTAACCGTGATCAACAAAAATAACGATTGTCATAACTTTAATAATGTTTCAATGAACAATAATAATATTTAAATTACGTCCATGATTGGTGCCAGCCGTCAAGGGACTTTGATTATTTGTGTGTGTAAAGTGCCACAGAAGTGGCGAGTAGGGGCGAATAAAGGCCGAAGCGTGAACAAAGGCCGCGAACTAGACGGAACGACCAGAGGCGATGACGAGTAGTGACTGAGTGGAGGGGTGGAGGCTGGTGTTGAAGTGAAATTGAGTGAAAAGAAATAAAAACGAAGGAAATTGAGGTGAAATTTAACTTCTATTGGTGTGTTTGGACTTTGGATGGAAAAAAAATAAGATAAAAAGATATTGAAAGATAAATAATTTATGTTGTTTGTTTGGAAAGAAAAATAAAAAAAATGAATTAAGTTATATAATAACAATATTACCCTTCATATTATATAGTAATATTATTATGTATATAATTATTATGTAAATATTTATAAATGTGATTAAATAATAACAACAAAATTTAATTATATTTATAATATAACAAGTTAATAATAATAATAATAATAATAATAATAATAATAATAATAATAATAATAATAATAATAATGAGAAAATTAGAGTGATCTATTTAGATATAAATTTTATTTTTGTTTAATACTCATCCCAATACATAAACTGGAGATAATTTCAAGAAGAAAAAATATCTAAATCAATAAGTACATGTACATCATTTTAAAGAGGCTAACCGATCACATTATATCATTTGATTAATATATTATGTCTTATATTACACTTACACATACACATCAAATAAGTCTTACATGATAACACGTTAAGGTCAGCTAAAAACAAAATTTACATACGAAACTAACAAACTTAATACTGGGACCTCTTTGATCAAGTCATTACTAATAGCATAGACTTCTTTGACTAACTCATTACTTATAGCATAGTTAACAATAGTTATGGTTATGAAAGTCACAAAATACAAAGACATGAGGTATTTTCATTATAAGCCTTAATTAAGTCATAGATATGTTACCCACAAAATATAAAGATACTAGTACATTTCTTGATCTTAAAGTTATATTTGTGCCCGTCTCAAAATATTAGCCACATTACTAGGACTATTGTTCCTAGAGTGCACCTGCTTCTTTCATCAATTCATATAATGTGGCAAGACGTATGTCAGCTGGAACACCAAAAAATTCTCTCAGCTCTATCTTCTCTGCATAAAAAGCGGTAACACCTCATGCGCAATTCTGGCATCACACCTAAATTCTCTAACTCAGTCCACACGTCATTTTCAGAGTAAATTCGAGGCCTACTTTGCTCAAGAATCACAAGACCCCTTTCAGCTATTTGCACTTGTTGTTTAGCAATTTGAACTTGCTCCTTAGCTACCTGCACTTGTTCTTCAGCTGTTAACACTTGCTTTTCAGCAATATTAATTGATCTCTCATAAAAATAATTCCCATCTTTCATCATCTCAATCAATGCTTGAATGACTTGACTCATTCTTTCCATTTCTGATTCTAATTTATCACTCATGGTTGTTTTGCGTTTAGTACCTCTTGATGATGTTCCTTGAGAGCCAGTTGATTGGTTAGATAAACCAATTTCAGGACTATGATCCATTGTAAAATTAGTAGCATGAGGAGTAATTGGCTCATCATTCCACTCCTCTTCCATATTTAAGAAACTATCATCATCATTCAAGTTAATTGTTTCTTTATACTTCTTCTACCTTTTCACTTTTTCTTTGGCACTTTCAGCATATTTTCCTGTTGTCCTGTCTGTACCATATATCTCAAATAGTTTATCATAGTGTTTAATTGAAGTACGCATCCACTTTTTCACTTCTGGTTTTGTCTAAATTAAATAGTAGAATATTTACTATGAGTATGTCTATATGTAAATATATATTATTGAAATAATTCTTCAATATTTACTAGTGAAATTTAAAACAAAAAAAGATAGTAAATGCATAAAGTTTACCTTAATCAATTCTTCCCAAACTTCAACTTCAGCCTCAAATATTTTTGTAATTGAATTCCAAGAAAATCCACTAAGCCCATGAAAATGATCATAACAAACTCCAAAATGATCTTTTAGAGTCTTGAGTCTATTCTTAAGATTCTCTTTGCGGAGGTGATTACCATAGATAGATCTCAAAAGTGAAAGTATATTGTCATATGCCATTGTAGTAAATGTGCCATTCACTCTATTTCCTTTGCGACATTCTTCAATCAAAGCATCAATGAAGGTTGTATCCATTTCGTCGGTCCATCTTAAGGTATCCCGACTAGTGGCCTCACCTTGGCACGATGCTCTTTTTGCCATTAACACTTGTCAATCTACAAAACAAGTGGATAGAAATAACATCCATAATCTTAAATCAAAATTTTTGTAAACTATCTTATCAGTTATTCAATAAATAAAGATTCAATACACTCCATAAGTATAACATGTGACAACTTGATTCAATAATTGCACACCAAAGTCATTAAACAGAATATAATAACACATCAAGAGGTAACATGAATTCAATAATAACAAATCAAAGTTATAATATCAACTCAGCGCACACATAATACAACTAATAACTTTATTTGCAAAATTTTTTAAACGAGTGATCAGAGCCCTAGTTGATAGTTAGCCCACATTTGAGCAGCTATTTCATCCCTTAACATGGCTCCCCGCCTATAGTCTTCATCTTGTTCATGTCGAACTATTTCATCCTCTTCTGGATTATTTTCTTGTAGTTCTCGGTCAACTTGAGCTATGAGATGTGGATCAGGATCTACACCCATTAAAAAGTTATGTAATATGCAACAAGTTAGCACAATTTTAGTCATAGTTTCAAAGTCATAATGTGGTTCAATGCCACTTGTGATTATTGCAAATCTTTTCTTCAAAACTCCAAATGACCTTTCGATAACATTTCTCAATGAAGCATGATGAAGATTAAATAATTCCTTTTCATTTTATGGGCCACGTCTTGCATACTCTTTTAAGTGATACCTTACATCTTGATATGGGATAATTAATCCATGCTTCAGCATAAATCCAGCATCCCCAAGATAAATTTTTTCTACAGAATCCATCATTTAAAATGATTAATTTAGTATAAACACACAAACTACTAATCTTTACCTACTAATGAGACAATATAGTTTTATGTACATGCTAACCTCATGGAAGTTTAAGATTATCATCCCTCGATAATGCATTCTTAAGAACTTTTGAGTCAAATGTTGTTCCTTCCCAACCTGTTAATACATAAGTGAACTTCATATCGAAATCACATGCAATTAATACATTTTGTGTCGGCCAGTCTTTTCTCCTTCGAAATTTGGGTTGATCTACTATGGGTACTTTGACACGAAAATGTGTTCCATCTATAGCTCCAATACAATCCTAAATAATAGTCCATTATTTAATAAAGTAACATGAAATTGTATATATCAATCAAAATTATTTATTCATGTAATTGTACATGTCCATACCTTAAAATAAGGATAAAATCTATGATTGTGAAGGATCGCTGGAGAAATAATGGATGCAGATGGTTGTCGAAGAAATTCATCTTCTAGTAAAATAATTGCCCGTAACACAGCATGGAAGTGGCGGCTAACAGTTTCTCCAGACCGGTGGTAGAAAAAAGAAACGGTTCTAGTTTTCACATTATGAACTATTATATACAAGAACCTAGCAACTTGCTCCTCTACTGTAACATGTTTTGTATCTCTCACTTGACATATTGCTCTTAATTTCTCACACAATTGAAGAAATGCATCAGGGCCCATGTGTAGGATGTCACGACACCTATGAGTTTCTCTTAACTGTTGCATTAAAGTAGCTCGAATTTGTTCTCGTCCAACCAATTTATGGGAGATGGATTTGTCAACCCACGTAGACATAAATCTCAATAAATATAACATGTGCACGATGTAACATATCATTGTTATTGTGCATAATTTCTATCGTCTTTTCCAATCCTCCCTCAAAACTATTAATATATGTTCTTCGTTTTCAAGGGTTAACATATTTTCTTGATTATCGAGCCCAAACTTAAAGGAAAGGTTTAATGGAAAATCACAATTAAAGATGTCTTCCATATTGGCGACCAAAAAACTTTCTTTATGATCAGCCTTATCTGTTTAACAAGCACTTTGTAGTTTCAAATGTATATATCGTAGATTTACAGCACCAACAAAAACAAAGAAATATAGCATCATATGTTAAGCATAATCAATGCAGTTAAATAACTAGTATTTATATATATGACCTCCTAATCAAAGAATATAATTAATTGTAAAAGAATCTCAACCAATTGAAAGATAACAATTTTTTATACCTTTCGAAAAAATTTAAACATAAACTACATATGAAAGAAAAAAAAAATAAAAAACACAGAAAACGAAAGCAACTAATAGGTGTTAATGTGGTTGTGGGTTTAAATTTACATAAAAATGAAAAAAATTATAGATATATAGAAAGGAGTATTTTAGAAGAAAATTATTAAACAATATAAAAGAGAATTTTTTTTATATATAAAGACTATTCACATGAAGATAGTAATTAATTTGTTATATGTTATATCATAAATTAATTTAATCAAATATTTAAAATTGTTTAACGTTTTTTTAGCTGTCCTTTTTATATAAAAAAATTATTTTAATCATCTTCATCACCTATCCATGTGAGAATTATTTATGAATTTTGTGTACAAATAAATAAAATAGCTGAATAGTTATAAAAGTGTAGATTATGGATCAAGTTTGCGAACAAGCGCGGTGGACCAAGTTTACTTTGCCGTGAAAGGTAAGTTGTTAATTTCTATCGTTTAATAACTTAGCTCCCTAATAATAATAATTTGTGTCTCCTGCGAAATCAATTAGTTTATTTTAAACCAAGTTTACTTTACCAGTTATATTTTCGATTGGAATATTTTATCGAACTGTTTATAGACATAAAAGTTAACAAACTATGAATCAGCAATTTTTTATTGGAGCATTTGATCAAACAGTTTACATACATGAAAATTAACAAAGTAATAAATCAAACCAAAATATAATCTCTGTCCATATACTTCAAAATTGAATCACAAACACAGATCCATCAATATATAGCGTCAAATGTGAAATAAGAGCAACATCAAAAACTTATCTATAGTCTATACACATATCAATTCTTTCAACTCTGATTAACTTATGAATTAGTAAGTTTGCATTTTTTCATTGGAGTATTTTATCAAACAGTTTACATACATGAAAATTAACAAACTAGTAAATCAAACTAAAATGTAATTTTGTCCCTATACTACAAAATTGAATCTCAAACACACAGATCCATGAATCTAAAGAATGAAAGGTGAAATAAGAGTAACATAGAAAACTTACCTAATTTTACCAGTAGATGCAAGACGCTGTGACCAGAATGGTTGAGCAGTAGTGGAAGAATGGACCGTTGGTAACAGTTGCAATGGTTGATAGTGTTGGAAGTGGGTAGCATACACGGCTGAGTCCCAGGTTGAAGAAGAGTCTTCGAGAAAAAGAGAAGGGTAGGGTTTGGAATGATGGAATGGAATGAGTTTTCTTTCCGTTTTCTCGCCTTACTTGGAGAGAAAAGTTTTTGGTGGGTCCCTTTCACTTTTTGTTACTGTTGTATTTTTCCCTTTACATTTTCTTTCAAAACCAAACAAGTGAAAGTACACATTTTCCTTCTATTTCTTTCTGTCCATATTAAATTCTCCCTATTTTCCATCTAAACAAACATAGCGTTAACACAAATGAACCCCTTACAAGACTAGGTAATCATCTTTTGAATTAGACCATATTTCCAACACAATTCACTCTTAAAATAAAGATCTTGTTCACTGTTCACACACCGCATCACAAACCATCGTTGTCAATTCATCGTAATCAGTGTCCTTGGAAAGGATCAGATTAACTTCTTGGTAACCCTCACTTCATAAACCCTACACCCTACTACTAGAACTACTATTAATACTATATATTGTTATCGCTAATTTTATGCCTTTTTTATTTACGTAAATATATAAAATATTTTAATTTCCTAAATATACACAAGGCAAATGTGTTGCCAAATTTTGCATTCCCAATTTAGATGAAGCGTCTACAAAATGGATTTTGTCATCATTTCAGACGCGGCGCCCAAGATTAGGTGCATTTTATTTAGAGGTCGCCTTGTCCTATTTTAGAATAGACACGGACCGGATTTGATGTTTACTCTTTTTTAACACTATAACAAGAATAATAATGCATATTTAATGAGATTCAATTTTTAATTTATAATTTAAAATTTTAAACTTGATTTATTTAAATACTAATTTAACAATTTATTAATATCTTTTGTATTAGTATTTTAAATTCATCCTAAACCCTTAACCTTAAACCCTACATACCCAAACTTGAAGTATCTATTACACACAACTAACAAAACCACACTATCAAAATTACACATAGCTTATTACTGAACTACATATAACGTATTACTGCCTATTAAACACCCCTAAAGTATGAACGGAGCATGCTTGTCCTCTGTTACATTGTCCGATATCATAGACCATATTTCTAAACTATCATAATATTGTACCAAGTATTCTTTTTAAGGTCCTAACCCTAAACCCTAAATACCTAATATTACATCGCATATTATTCGACTAATTTCAGCCTTTAGGTTAACCCTAACCTAATTACGTAATTGAATCAATATATAAACTTTTTAAATTTTTCAATGAATATCTCCAAACACTTAACTACTTGAATCAATATATAAACATTGTAACTTCCCGACAACGATGCCAAAAACTTGATGACGGCTAGATACTGGTTTAGAATTTATGAAATTAAAAACAACAAGATTCGTTATGAGTATAGTCTTAAACCAGTAACCAACCCTATCAAAGTTTAGAAAAATTGTCACAATTCAAATCAAATACCACAAGTTTTAAATCCCAAGTCATTCTCCCATGGAATTGTAGTTGGGTGTGTGTATTATTGACTATGAGGGATCGAGATTTTCATATCACTAAACAAGAAATATAAATGGCAAAAAAATTAAAGAGTAAAACAATATCTAAATGACAAAACAAATTAAACTAAGAGCAATAAAGCAAATTAACTAAGAAAGATACTGGCAAGGGTTGATGGTTAAGGATCAATATTCTTGTCACTAACCACAACATGATAATTACAAAGAGCAAACACAATTCATCAACCTCTAAATGGCGAGAAAAGTCAACCAGAATTAATTAATCCTAATATATAAGTTCTAATCAACTTACTAATTGAATTAGCAAAAGATTAGCGTCAATGAAAATAAGATTAACTAAAATTTTTAAATTATCAATCAACTTGGACATTAGTAACTCAAGGTCACCCAAGTTACCAACCCAAGCCAATAATACAAAATTCTATTCTATAACTAAGAAATGCATTTTATCGAACACTCAGGAGGTATAAAAGCAAAGCATCATAAATTACAATAATAATAAAATTTACAACTAACCAAGACAAGAAAGCAATAATAACAACTCAAATGAACATCAATAAACATGAAAAAATTCAAACTGCATTAAAAAAAATTGAAAATTCAACAAGTGTTCATAAACTAAAAATAGCAAAAAAAAAAGGAACTAACAATTAAAACTAAGTCAACTAGGATGGTAGAACAAGAAAATATAAAGAAAATTAAGCTAAAACAAGACCAAAATCAAAAACTAAAGAGAAATTAAACTAAAAAATCCTAAAAATCCTAAAATTCTAGAGAGAAGTTGGAGCTTTTCTCTCTCTAGAATCACCTAAACTGTAATAAAATCTAAACTAAAATTACTTAGTTGATCTCCTTTGATCCATGCTTTAAATGCTTTAGAAATGAGTTGGATTGGCCCAAAAATGGGCTTGAAATTGCGAGCCACGTGTTCTTTTAAGTGAGCCACGTGCTTGGAGTCATGCGTATACGCCTATGGTGCGTACGCATGAATGAAGATGATGCGTGTGCACAGCCCATACCTACGCACGACTTGGAGAATTTGCAATCTTTATTTCCTCATGAATCCTCTACTTTTGCATGCTTTTTCTTTAACTTTCTAAGTCATCCTTACCTTCTAAGCCTTAAATCACTTAAACAAACATATCAAGGTATCAAATAGAATAAAAGTGAATTAAATTTGGTAATTTAAAGTATAAAAAACATGTTTTTAACAATTAAGCCCAATTAAAAGAAAATTCACAAAAACATACAATTTCTAAGAATAAATGTAAGATAAGTTAATAAAATTCACTCTTTTCAATTCAAAAATCATCATAAAATATAGTTTTATCAGCATGCTCTTAGTCTCAGCCACTCAGGCCCGTCGATAATGAAAATAGGTTTTGTTTTCTTTAAAGTGGTTTTCCAAAATGTAACGCCCATGAATTTTAATATTATATATATTTTCGTTGTTAAATATGACTTTAATTTTTATGCATTGACAATGTAAAATATTTTACACAGTCGTACAATCACATCCGTTCTTTTAGATGATTATTTACGCAGTCAAAATAAATGATAGTTATTTTTATTGATGTAACGTTATGTAATTAAATGTATATGTAAAACAATTTTATACTAACAATACATTAAAATTAACTTCTGTTAAATATATAATGAATATTTATATAAATATGTCTTTTATTTTAGATATGCTTAAAAAAATTCTTTATTCTTCTATATCCAAACTTCTCATCCAAGTATATTCTATAATAATATTTTTAGGGTGCAAACATATATACTGTAATTATTAGTTTATCATTTGTCTACATTAGTACTTGGTACCAATAAATATTTTTTTTATAACAAAAGTTTAATAATTTTGTGGTCTTCAAATTTTTT
>NC_029789.2:140009351-140012111 GCF_000816755.2 Arachis ipaensis | reverse complement strand
TCAAGTAAATGTTGCTTAAAATTATTTAATTATTTGTATTATTATTATTATTATTAGAATTATATAATTATTTATTTTAATATCAATTTTTTGCATATGGATGATGATGAGTGTATGAAAGACCAAAATAATACGGCGTAGTTGTAGCAATGATGTTAATTTATGTTTTTTTTTTATATATTTTTCGACCTTAAACATAAAAACAACTTTTTTTTCAAAAATGTCGAAAATCCAAGATACGGCCCGTAATCAAGTTAACTTAATTAATCATGATAAAATATAATTATCAAACCAAAGCATTAATCTCCTCACGTGAATATCATTCAGCTTTTTCAACAGGTTCCTACCAAACTTTAAATTTTATCTCCTCTTATGACAATTATTGTAACCATAGGTTGCCACCACAAATCTATACTTGTAGACATCAGCAGACCATCTACACAGTAGAACTTGCCTTAAATTAGGCTTATTTAAATCAAGCAAATGCTAGAAAATTTAAATTATTGTGATAGTTCTAGGATTTGAAGTCAAATTGATGTGGATATAATACAACATTACAAACTGAATTTAGCCTTTCAAATTGCTCTTTTTTGGTGAGATTAACTCATAATTTTGAAATTTTCTTGAAGAGTAAATATTTCTAACAATAGTTTGAAATATTAGTGAGAAAAATAAAGGTGAATATTTTTCCAAAATTTTGCATGTCACTGAAACTTTTGTTGGAAACTTAATAACAACATTACTAGAAAACCATTATGGTAACTTTCCATCACCAATAGTCCTTACAAGAACAAGTATGGTATTTCCATCACCAATAGTCCTTACAAGAACAAGTACCATTTTCAAAATGGTGAAACCTATTTGTATCTCTCAATACAATCAATCTCCTTGTAACTCTTGAAACTGCCTTCATCCATGAGTGACAATCCACACAAACTCTGAGGTTCTTAGTAATCCTAACTGGCATTCCCTCACCAGTGTTGATGAGTGCATACACTGCTGCAAGCCTTTCACTGTGTCCACAAACCCACGTTGTCTTCATCTCTTCGTTAATATCATGAAGAACAACTTCTGTGTCAGGGACATATCCCACTTTCTTTGTAGCATTTGACAACTCACTCCAAACTCTGCAAAACTCAGCTGAATTGCGAAAATCGGTGCTCCCTCCTGCAACAAATGTATGAATTCTATGCTTTATTTGTATCCAACTACATCCGGCATCTTTCTTGATTCCCCTCATTGCCATCATTTCTCTAACTCTCTTCACCTCCTCCCACATCCCTGCGTTTGCATATATGTTGGACAACATCACATAGTTTCCGGAATTGTTAGGTTCAATCTCAAACAACCGCTCGGCCACAGTTTCTGCGAGAGAAACGTTGCCATAGAGCCGACACGAGTTAAGCAACGATCCCCATATGCTTCCGCTAGGCTTCATTGGAAGGCTTTCTGCCACTGCTAACCCCTCGTGGAGTTTCCCTGACCTACCTAACATATCTACCAGACAAGCATAATGTTCTAGAGATGGTTTCACCCCATAATTTTGCATCACATGAAACAACCTGTTCCCCTCACTTGTAAGTCCTGAATGGCTACAACCAGATAACAAGGCAACAAAGGTGATACCATCTGGCCTAATGTTATTACTTATCATTTCATCAAACAAAGCCATTGCCTCATCTATTTGCCCATTGATTGAATACCCAGAAAGCATTGTATTCCATGATGTTAAGTCCTTGTTCTGCATTCTGTCAAACACTTTTCTACAATAACCAATTGCTCCACATTTGGCATACATGTCCATAAGAGAGTTAAGTAAAGGAACATCACCTCTCTTCTTAGACTTCACAATTTGCCCATGTATCTCCTTCCCACTGTGAAGTGCAGTAACTTGACCACAAACCGGAAGAACCGTTGTAAGGGTGACCCAACTGAACCCCATCGCCTCTCCCTGCATAACTCGAAAAGCATCGAGCATCTCAAACACTCTCCCTTGACCAGCCAAACCCGCAATCAGCGTGTTCCAAGATACAACATTTCGTTGAGGCATTACCTCAAACACCTTCAGTGCCTCATTGAAGCACCCTCCACACTCCACATAGAACTTCAACAGGGCATTTTTCACAACTTGATCAGCTTCCTCATCATGCTTCACAATCTGGGCATGGATTGCTCTACCCAAGAAAGCATCAGAGGTATCCACACAGGCCTTAAGAGCCACCGAAAACGCGAAATTTCCGGGCTTCACAGAATGCAACAACATATTACTATACAGAAGCAGAACTTCAGTAGAAAATCCGTTTCTAGAGTACCCAATTGCCATGGCTACCCACACTGGCTCCGAGGGAGTGGCTTCACTGCTGGTTTGGTCATTGAAGACACGGCGAGCCTCCTCGAGTTGGCCGCAGACGGAGAAGAGCGTGATGAGCTTGCTCTTCAGGGTGGGGTTCTGCAAAAGGCTCGGTTTTGAGCGAAGAATGTGGGAACGGAGCTTTTGGGCATGTTCCAATGACTTTGTGGAGATGCAGGCATGGAGGAAGAGAGAGAAAACTTCAATGTCTTCATCATTGGGTTTGCGCTTTGAGGATTCTATAACGCTAAGGGCCTCCTCCAATTTTCCCAATTTGCAAAGGGATTTCAGGGTTGAACCAAGAGGTGGTGTTGTTTTGTGTAATTTCTGAGTTGTTGTGGTTCTTGGTGTTGGTGTGGCGGAAACTGTTATGTTGGTTTTGACAGTTATGTTCGTTGAGAAAAATATGG
>NC_029789.2:140005261-140009324 GCF_000816755.2 Arachis ipaensis | reverse complement strand
TGACCATCATGATAATGATAATGTGAGTGTTATTTTCTTTTTATTGTTATTCATGAATTTGTTTCAACCTATATATATGCAATATAAGGTTGTCATAACATGAAGTACTTATGACGAGGTATATGAAATTTTTAAAAAACTAAAAAGTGGATATGTTAGGTCAATAGAAGTTCTCAAGAATAACCTCACATGTTTATATGTATATTTTTTTTCATATTTTTATCAAAAAATTGTGGAGTTCGTCGTTAGGGTAAAATATTATTTTTATACTTAACATTTAAGCTAAATTCTAGTTTAGTTCCTAATATTTAAAATGTCTTATTTTTGTGTCAAACATTTTATTTCATTCTATTTTAGTCTTTTGATCAAATTCTTTTCCTTAAAAAATATCCTTTTTCTACTATGATTTTCTTTTAAGTAATGGCAAAAATTATAATTGTATTGATTATAATAATAGTGGTAGTGATTTGAGAACGAAAATAGTAGAAAAATAAGACTTTTTAATGCTTTGAAAAGCTTCTTTGTACTTGCTTTAACTAAAGCATTTTGGAACAAGCATTGTTGATAAGGTAACAATGTATAAAGTGGTTGTAGTTAACCAGTTGGTAATGTATAAATAGAAAGGACGCGATGACGCATAAAAGTGAAAACATAAGGACAAATTCCTCAGGCGACCATTTCATTACATCAATTGCGAGCATCACTAACAACTTAATCTTAGCTCAGTAAATTACTAAATTAGAGCTCTCTGTTTGAAACTTTGGATTGACCATGTTTCCTCCATCTTTTGCACCTAGTTAATAGCAGCTTGGTTTCTCATGTGTTGAATAGCCCCAGATATTAAAGGTTCCATATGTTTTTAATCCAACACAAAACTCCGAGCTACCACTTCGTTAGTGTGTGATTGGAGAAATTTGGGGTTTACTTTCTCTGGTGTATAACTGATTTACAATCTTATGTATCAATGTATTTGGTTACCATAACAGCTTTGGCAAATGAATTAGCTAGTGTATATAGCTCACAACCAAAAATATATAAATACCTTGAATTTAAAGCAATCTGGCATTTCACAGAAACAAACCTATGATAATGAATGAAGTACAATACAAGACTGGAAATAATAACTTTGATTGAATTATAAAGATTCTATCCTTTCAAATGGATGTAGCAAAACAAAGAATAACCCAGCACATGTCCCAAGGTTGAGTTGCATCAAAACGTATTCACTAGATTTCTGTTTATAACTCCAACTACTTGTGGAATCAAATTGTACTAGTCACACATGCAACAGATCCATAACTATGATCATAGATCTGCCCTACCAGGATAACGAGGGAAGGGAATCACATCTCTAATATTTTCAAGGCCAGTTGCAAAAAGAATCATCCTTTCAAAGCCAAGACCGAATCCAGAGTGTTTCACGGTTCCATACCGCCTCAGATCAAGGTACCATTCATATGGCTCAAGAGGAAGCCCCATCTCCTTTATCCTGCAACATAAAAATGAAATAGTTATAAAAAAAATGAAAGAGAACACAATTTGTGATCTATAATGTATATAGCATTTATATTTCGAACCTTTGAACGATCACATCATATCGCTCTTCTCTTTGGCTTCCACCGATCAATTCACCAACCTGAAATTTACATTCATGCTTTAAGTTCACCAAGAGAAGAGGCACTAGGTATCTAAAAATATTACCAATAGCTACTAGCCAGGCACACAAGATATGTTTAAAAATCGAATCAAATACGCAGGACAGATACCTTTGGTACAAGTACATCCATGGCGGCAACTGTCTTTGAGTCGTCATTTAGTCGCATGTAGAATGCTTTGATATCTTTTGGATAGTTATACACAATTACAGGTTTCTGAAACTTTACCTCTGTAAGGTATCTGCATAACACCATGTCCCAGATATCAGTTACTCTAAGTCAATAAGAAAGAAGATCTTTGATAAGTGAAAAACACAAACCAAAATAAAATAAAACTAAAATACCTTTCATGCTCAGATGCCAAGTCAATTCCCCATTTCACTTCATTATCAAACTTCTTACCATTCTTCACAGCCTCCTCCAGTATTTCCACAGCTTCTGTATATGAAACACGAACAAATGGGGTAGAAGCAACCATTTTCAAACGATCAATGCAACCTTTATCAAACTTATCAGCCATGAACTTCATATCTTCTAGGCAATTGTCAAGTAACCACTGACACAAAAATCTCACGTATGCCTCGGCACAGTTCATGTCATCCTGCACAATAATGAAAAGTCGTGAGTTTCAAAAGCATAAGACATTGGCACTAATAATAGCAACAAATAATATAATTAATGATTAAATTTAGACATGGAAAACGTAAGAAAAGAATAGCCATATATTCTCCTAAACTTATAATAATAGAACAACTGAGAATGAGTTCAAGGCCGATATACCTTCAACTCTGCAAAAGCAAGTTCTGGTTCTACCATCCAAAATTCTGCTAAATGTCTAGAAGTGTGAGAATTCTCTGCACGAAATGTTGGCCCAAAGGTGTATACACTACTTAGAGCACAAGCATATGACTCAACTTGAAGTTGGCCTGAAACAGTCAAGAACGCTTGACGGGCAAAGAAATCTTTGGCATAGTCCACGTTTCCATCATCCTTCTTAGGAATACCGGGTTTAAGTTTGGATCTCTCCTCCAGCTTCGAAAGAGTATCCTTTGATTTTTTAAGCTCATCCACAGCAGCGCCAATTTCCTTCTTACTTGCTTTGGCAGATTTCAACTGGGAAACAATTTCCCCTTTCTCCTTAACAACAACTCTAGCAGCTTCCACCTCGGCTTCTGTTGGAGGAGGATTATGTACTAGTTCCTTCTCCAGTCTCTCGGCTTCACTGAGCAAAGTTGTTACTTGAAACATTTCACCAGCACCCTCACAATCACTAGTCGTGATTATTGGTGTGTGCACATATAGAAACCCGTGCTTATTGAAAAAAGTGTGTGAGGCATAAGCAAGAGCATTTCTAATTCGAGCAACAGCAGATATCTGCAATTGTACACAACAATCCAATGCTGTCAACAAAGAATCTTGATCTAAGAACAAGAAATATAATAAAATTTGATCTCAGGGTAAACACACAACAAAACTTCCCACTCTTGTCCATAATCACCTTCCATTCATTTGAACAAATCAAATAGAAAATTGGTACTCAATACTGATGCACATTAAACAGTAATGCATCAAGCACTATTTTTTATTTTTTCTAATCTATGCCACTAGATGAACTCCAACTAATCTAAGATTGATCCAAGTCAAGTTGAAACCCTAATTTACAATCACCAAAAACAAACAAAATAAATACAAAAAACTGAAACTTTAGGAAATTACCGTGTTGGTTCTAGAGCGAAGGTGAACGAAGTCCCTTAAGAATTCAAGTGTGAGCCTCATTTTCGGAAGAGGGTACTTGGCAGGGTCGACGGGTCCCACGTGAACAACCTTCTCCGCCCTCAGCTCCACCTTCTGCTTCGCCCCTTCCGGCGGCAACTTAAGCTCGCCGTCAACCACCACGCAGGTCCCCGTCGGTACCACCTGAGACAGCTCGCCGGCGACAAGCCCCGCCTCCACGATCACCTGCAGATTCCCGGGGCATGATCCGTCGTTGAGCTCCAAGAAAGCGAAAGCGTCCTTGTCGGCCTTCCTACCCGTCTTTACCCACCCGCCCACGCGGGCCTTCTTGCCCGCTAGGCCTGACCCACCATCGGCCCGCGAGATTATGGAATTGATCGGAACCCTATCCGAGAACTCCGCTTTCGGAACGATCCCGTCGTCGTTTATGGTCGTCGCGGCCAATTGCTCCGCCGTAGCTTCCGCCATTGGCTTCTTCCTTTCTCTATTTCTCTCTTCTGGTGAGAAAGTGAAAGTGTGAAACAATGAGACACAAATATCGGAAAAACCCTAGCCTTTTTTGTCAGAGAAAAACACTTTTTTGTCTGAATTTATGATTGGGCCTAATGGGCCTGGCCCATGAATTTCGCGCCACGTGGAGGGGGTGGAAATAAGAGACTGAGATAGACAAGGTT
>NC_029789.2:139993974-140005102 GCF_000816755.2 Arachis ipaensis | reverse complement strand
AAAAGACAACAGACAAGGTTCAAGGTTGCTTCTTTTCTCCTCTTTGAACCTCCAAACACCGAAACAACACGCTTGAAGGGAACTAAAACTACCGGTCTTTCTTTCCTCTTTTGCTTTTCCTTTACCATACCCAGATCTCAAGTTCTGATCTTTTTGTTGACTTCTCTATCGATCTCACTCCAAAATCTGATTTTTCTAGAAGGGGTTGGTTCATATCACAGCCACTTTTCTCAGTTTTGTTTTGGGGATTTATTCTTTCTTTGTTTGTATTGTAAATATTTCGCGATTGAAATTGTTTCCTTTTTTGACTTTTTCAGGAAGATCGGTTCTGCAACGAAGAAGGGTACTATTGTAAAGGAGTTTGAATCTACATCTGTATATATTAATCTATAAGGATCAACCATGTCTATGTTTGGGCGCATGTTTGGTAAACCTAAACAGGAAACCAATGCTTTAACCACTTTGGATAAGTTAAACGAGGTAATTCACTCATGATTGTTCATATTTATGATGGTTCACTGGTGATTGCTTCGTTTTTAAATGTTTCCCATGCTTTGTTCATATTAGATGAGTATGTAATAGTGCAACTGTTTGGATTGAAATTAGTTGTTAATTTTGATGAGTATGTTGTGTTTTTGAGCTCTAGCTTTATGTTGCAATTAAATTCCTCAGTTGCCTTGTAATTTCACTTAATCTTGTTCCTATGGCAACTTTGATTCAGTGATTCCTAGTACAAATCATTCCCCCCCTGATTATGGATAATGCCTTTTGAAATTCACGAGAATAGATGACAAGTTGTTAGTGTGCTCTTGCCAGTTTTTTCGACGATGTTAGACTCTTGTTTGTAGGGAGATTGCTTGATCATGGTTAGATCATAGATGATAAGAATTTTACAAAATCTTTCATTCATGGCTAGAGGATAATAATGTTTTCAAAGTTTAAACGCGTCATTATCCAATGTTTTCTGCATCATGTAGTATCATACGTAGATTTTTGTTACCCTTTTCCGTTTCGTATAGTATTAATTTTATGCCTTCGGGGAAAATTTTTCTTAATTTGACTGTTTTGGTTTTTGAATCTTATAGACGCTTGAAATGCTGGAGAAAAAGGAGAAAGTTCTCCTTAAGAAGGTTTCAGCTGAAGTTGAAAAGGCAAAAGAATTCACAAGGGCGAAGAACAAAAGGGGTATACTGCATTACTCTTGTGTTGTTGTTCAATACAATAGTTTTTTAATGCCTTCATTCCTCCCACCTTCACTTCTATTGTGACCTGAGATTTGTGCATTCTGTTTCATGCAGCGGCAATACAATGTTTGAAGAGGAAGAGGCTATATGAGCAACAGATAGAGCAACTTGGGAATTTCCAGTTGCGCATTCATGATCAGGTGTTTATCCGATATTCCAATAGAATTTGTCCATAAAATGTTTTAGTTTATTATCTTTGATTTGCATCTTATGCTGGAAACTTGTGTTCCAGATGATAATGTTGGAAGGTGCCAAAGCCACCACAGAAACAGTAGATGCATTAAGATCTGGAGCATCGGCTATGAAGGCTATGCAGAAAGCAACGTATGTAGTGCAACTTATGCTATGATATATCGGTTTTCTTACAGCTTATTCTTCACATGATGTCTTATATATTTTTTAATTAACTTTTTCTAGGAATATTGATGATGTTGACAAGACCATGGATGAGATCAATGAGCAAACCGAAAACATGAAGCAGATTCAGGAAGCACTGTCTGCTCCAATTGGTGCAGCAGCTGATTTCGATGAGGTGATCTTAAAATTGTTTACCATATATATTCTGCTGTAGGGTTTGCAAAATCTGTATTCATTGTGTAGTGTCACATTTTTTTAGCATGTCTTCAATGCATTCTGAATTTTCTGTCTTCTTCCCCTTTAGGATGAATTGGAAGCTGAGCTTGAAGAACTGGAGGGTGCTGAATTGGAAGAACAGCTTCTTCAACCAGCAACTACAGCTCCTGCTGCCCCGGTGCAAGTCCCAGCCGGCCGGCAACCTACTCGGCCCGTCCCTGCAAAACGCACTCAAGAAGAAGACGAATTGGCAGCTTTGCAGGCTGAGATGGCACTTTGAGCAGGTCCATATTCTCAAATGTAATACAATCCAATATCCACACCACGCATTAGTTTGTTTTAGTTCAATGAATGTCGCGTCGCAACCAACATTGCAGTTTAATGGCTTGTGTATTTATCATTTTCATGTTAGCTATCAACTTTTGCACCTTTGAGAGTGCACTTGTACAATAGTCTGAAAAAGTTGAACCTGAGATCACTTGTCAATAAGATAAATATCATTTTGTGCAGTTGTTGTTGGATTTGTTGGTGGTTATGATTAAGCCAGAATTTTGCAGGCACCATCCTGTGCATGATGGCCACAAGTATGTGTGAAACCATTGAACAGATCAGAGAATATATATATATATATATATACATGAAGGTGACAAGAATTGAACATAAAAGTGTCTTTCAAGATTACTCTCAAGATTAATCTTCCTTCAGTTCAATCAGTGTATATCTCAAAATCAAAATTTAAAGGTGGAAATTCATATCAGGATTGTACTAGTCTCCTAAATTTAAAAAAGGGGCCCAAGATTAGTTTATCAAAATGTTGGTAATTGAGAGACTAATATTATTGAGCATTAAACTAGTCTTGTATAGTATTTGGCATCATATAAAATTTAAGTGAGACTAAAAAGCATGTGAAAGAGAATCCATTTTCAAGTTATATATGAATTATATTATATTATATACAAACAACTGAACAAGTTGTTGACGAAGCATTTGTATTTTGCTATTTATGTGCCATTCAAATTGGACTTTAATGTTTATATTTTCCTTTTTGTTATTAAGTAAAAGTCTAAACATAAAAACTAATCCAATTTATCCAGGAAAAGAGACGTCCCTATAGCACGTTAAGTTAACTTTTATGTCAATTCTTTGAGAAGACATTATTGCAAATTCATCTTTTGTTACAACCTAAACATAAGCTAATCTGTATTGCTATTTGTTTTGTGAAAGCGAATTGAGCATTGCAACTTGCAAGTTGTTTTGTGGAGAACAGGTTGTAAAACTATTCTTCATTACTAAATTGAAAAAAAGGAACCAGAAGAAAAAAAAAGGCAAAAGCAAAAGCTGTTTATTACTATTCCACACACCCCCACCACCCCCCTTCCCCTACCAAATCCCTTGAAGAGATTCTGACTCACTTTCATTTTTTTTCAATGGGACTAAACTTTTCTACAATTCATAATGTGGAATAAAAGTGGAACCAAGAATTAATGGCAAAAATATACACTAGAGGAGAGAAAGTGAATGTGACACACCCCCACCAATATCAAATAAGTTTCATTCAAAGAATAGACTGCAAACAATTAAATACAGACAAGGGAGCTAAGTATAAACAAAAATTAAAAAATAGCCCAAAAAAATATCCATAGTCAATTGATGAATCCAATCCAATCCGATCCGATTAATTAATTAGGCCTTCCGAATTTTGCAAAAGCCTAATGAATTATGTATGTAAGAACCAAAGCCAACAACATTAGCACATAGGCAACTCCTTGGTCCACAGATATACCTGCGTAGAATTCAAATAGCAGGTGTATCCGTTACATGAATCAAACGATATTATAATAATTAAAAAAAAACATATAGTATATATAATTAAAATGTACCATCACTAGTTGGAGCTGGGGCAGGAGCAAGAGGTTGAGCATCAATGGAAGGAGCCAAATAGGCAAAAGCAAGAGCCACCATGGATACAACAAAAAGCTGAACTCTCAAGACCTCCATTGTAATGAAATGAATTGAATTAGAAGCAAGAGAAGAGAAGAGAAGAGAGTGAAACTTAGTTGAATGAGGAAATGAAGAATGAGATGGTTTATAAGGGAGAGAATTAGAGACAGCAAAGACCAAAGAGCAAAGGTGGTTTGGTTTGGTTTGTTTTCTTTTGGGTTGGGAGAATCTTTGGCAATGAAGTAGCCACTCTGGCTAATTATATAGCTACTCACTACTAGCCGTTGATTTATGCCACGTGTACGGCTCTTATTTCCTGCACGTTACACAGTCTAGCTGTTTTTGTGTAGAGAGAATCGAGGTCCAACCAATCATGAATCAGATTGGGTTTTTTGAAATTTCCAAAACGTTAGATTATCAAAATCAAATATTCATAAGTACAATTAATTATCATAGTCTTTATTTAACAAAATTTTAGTGAAAATAATGCATCATCATAATAATCATAATTTGTAAAACATAAATACCTAAGAATATTCGTGGTTTGATTTGTTTTGGTGCCAGTGTGCCACATGGTTGTGTTTTGAGTGATTGGTCCAATATCATATGCACAACTGGATTCAACCGATTTGAATTTTACTTGATTTTTTATTAATCAATTGAACTGAAATCAACGACCTAAAATTTAAACACGAGTTTTAATTTATTTTATTTATTCTTTGGTTTAGGGTTTCTTAAAATTTGAAAGATTATTGAACCGTTGTAAATTGCAATGGACGGCAATGGTTGGCTGGTTCTGCATGATGTGGGGCCCACAAACAAACCCAATTCACAAATCACATATCACAAACTGACAGCAAGCTGATAATACGTTATTTTTATAAATAAATTTTTTTTTTTTCTTTTCTTATGTGTCTTCTCATTGTCTTCTCATTCTTTTCTTATCGTTTAATTTTTTATTTTTATCATTAACATTTATTATAATGAATGTGACTTTAACGTGATGTTGCACTTATAAGTACTCAACTTTTATTTTATTTTACTTTACTTTTGAGAAGAATCGATATTTCATTGATTAAAATTGAAGACAAAATTCAAGAACACTGATAAAGAAGGATAGGTGAGTTTCTAATAGAATACATATAGAAAATTAACTTTTAATTAACAAATATTAATCAATTTTTAATTATAAAATTACCTTATTCTGTTTTTTTTTCTTGGACAGGGATGTTGATACTTGTAATTAAAAGAGTTTTTTCTTTGTTAAGACTTGTAATTAAGGTTGCGTTTGGTTCTAAGAATAAAATAAGACAATATACTAAGAATAAGATATAAAGAAGAGACACAAAAATTAATATACTTATATTTTGTTTGGTGATAAATTAGAACAAATTATAAAAATTTAATTTATTCTTATTTTTTTATTCAACAAAATTGTAAAAAAAATTATAATAATAAAAAATATAATTATAAAAAATTAACAAGAATAATTAAAAAAAAATTATGTTTTTGTCTTTCAATCAAGATAAATACAAAATATACTAATTCAATATCTCGTGATATAATGTCTTTGTTCTTATCTCATTTGTCAAATACAATTTTGTGTCTACGTGAACGCAACCTAAAAGTTAAACTTTGAAAACTAAAATTAGTGAGCCACAAAAAATGGGATATGGCCCCAAAATTTTGTCTGCTGGCATATATTTAATATTTTTGGACAGTTTGGCCTATTTTAGTTGAAAACAGTTTTTATCAAAATTAAATTAGGCCTTAAAGCCCATAATTGAGATCGGCCCATTAGGATTAGGGTTTTAGCTTCTTGTTATGATAGGGCGATAGCTTCATTCACTCTCCTTCGTCTTTCAGCTTCTACGCTGCCTCTCAAAGTTCTGGAACCAAAGGTACCTCGACTACTATCTTGCAGAAATTTTTGGAAGTTCGGATTTGAATTTATAAAGTTAGGGTTTTTAATGTGATTGATGGATCAGTGTTTGTTGTGTAGGTAAGTGAATCGTGGTGATCGAGAATGGTGGAGAAGGCGAAAGGTAGGAAGGAGGAGGTGGTTACCAGAGAGTACACCATCAATCTGCACAAGCGCCTGCATGGCTGGTATTCCATTTCTTCTCAATTTCAGATCTGGTTTTTCTTTTTCTTTTTTCTTTTATTTCAGTGTATCATGTTGAACCCTAATTACCTAGTGTTTCCCATATGTTTAGCTCAAAACATGTTCTCACGATCTTACAGTTTACGGTGGTTGTAGAATAAAATTGATTAGGAACTGCAAAAAAATAATACGAAGAAAAAGAATGATTAGGAACTCAAGTTTGAACATAATAATTTCAGTTGGAGCATAAGGTGATTTATAATATGGAGCCAAATGGTTTGTTTTTCAATTACCTGGATGGATTATTCATACAAAAATTGTTGTGCCCATGCTCTATATTGATTATTGATAGATGGTTTTTACCTAAGCATATAACTCTAGATTTTAGCTTCTGTTTTTATTCTTTTATTATCAACACTATCCATAATTTCTGTTGTGTATTTGATATATTAATGAGTAACATCATAAAAGTTTTTGCTGTTATTTATTTTGTTTATATGAATATTTAGTAATTGAGGCATAATTCATGTATGTTATTGAATAAGACAATGTCTGATACATGACTAGTTTTTGCTTGGATTGTCGTTGTGTATGGACAGCACATTCAAGAAGAAGGCTCCCAATGCCATTAAGGAGATAAGGAAGTTTGCCCAAAAAGCAATGGGGACCAATGATGTGAGAGTAGATGTGAAGTTGAACAAATTTGTCTGGAGCCAGGGTATCCGAAGTGTCCCAAGGAGGATTAGGGTTCGCATTGCTCGCAAGAGGAACGATGATGAAGATGCAAAGGAAGAGCTGTACTCACTGGTCACTGTTGTTGAAATCCCCAAGGAAGAGATCAAGGGGTTGGGCACCAAGGTCATTGAAGATGAGGATTGATTCTTCATTTCTGTTTGAAACCCAGGGACACATGTAGTTTTTTATTGTCTTTTGCAATCAAATTTTGCCTTTTCTAGATTTTTCCAATTAATTCTGATGTTGCTGAGACGTGGTTTGAAGTTTTATGATGATGTTACTTTAGTATTTTATTGCAACCGTTGCCTTCTAATTTATTTTTTACCCTACCGATTTAGTTGAGACTAATATGTGGTAAGCATGTCCTAAAGTTCTAGAGTTATGAATCAAATTGATGTGTTATATTGTATTGTTGTATACAGTTGGATATGGCTAGTCTACAATGCTATATTACTACTGGATTCAGCAAATAAACCAAATTCACATCAACAGACAGCACAGGGATAAAACCTTTATTTTGGTACTTATTTTAGATTTAGTTAACTTTGTTTAAATTAATTTACATGATCAAACTATAAATGCTTTATTGTAAAACCTTTGCTTTCGAAGACTCTTAAGTGGCATTATGACGGTGCAAGCCACCTCATTTTAGTTCTTTTTGGGGTACAAAGCAACATGAATGCCAAGACACTACAGACCAATTAAGGATCAGACATAAAAAATAACAATTTTGGGAGCATGTTAATTAAACAACTTCCAAGTGGCCAAGTGGTAAAAACTAATTAGTGAGCAAGGAAAATGACATCTTATTAGACTACTTAATTGATTATTATGATATAGAGCAAAGAGCATTACACAAAACTATGGACTTGTCATTGAAAGTATAAAATCGTTAAGGTAGTTGACTAAGTGATAGTTACAGAGAAATATATCATACAACCCTGGTGGAAATTTACAGTTAAGAACAAAGCTAGCTTTGTATGATCAATTTTAGAAGGGAATGAGCTGCTGTTGGCAAGGTAGATTGCAATAAGTAGAAAAAATGAAATTTGGGAGGCTCTAGGATTGCAAGTAACCACCAATTCAGAATTAAGAAAATTACTTAAAAAATAAGATTTTCTAAGGCTAATATAGATTATTAAGAAAAAGAAACCATCAATAAATCACACTGCAAATCCTCCTTAAAGTGAGAAATACCAACCTCAGTCAAGTTGGGAAAACAAAATAGAGGTAGAAAAAGATGAAAGCAAATTACATATGTTGCATCTCGAAGCAAAAAGTCTCTGGAGAGGTCATTGGTTCAAGACAACAAGAAAGAAGAAAATAACAAACCATTTCCCTATAAATGAGGATGTCATTGGCATACTTGATCAAATTTTATTCTAATTGTCGGTGTTCGAGAGAAACACTGGAGTCAGCAGTGCACAACTACGCATTTCGATAGGCTATGTAATTAATCAGCAACTTCTTTGAGTGGAAGAGGAGCTAACTCCAAATAGTCAAAATCGTCTGTTATACCAACCTGCATGGAGACGCAAGGTGCGAAACAGAAATGAAAAACAAACAGGAGAAGACAATGACAACAAAGCATGTTTAAGATGGGGCACACTGGAGGATATTTTATGTGGTAAGCTTGCTGCAGTTACCAAGCTATATCATTCCATTCAATTGAAACAAATATTTGAAGCAAAAGAAGTCCCAACAAATTAGCTGATGATTAGGTAAAATCAAATGACTGACCTCCCTGTACATGTTTTCAAGTTGCTCTTTAGCCTGTGGGAAGTTGTTTGAACACCATTGTCTCAGGGTGAAAATGTTATCTGCATAAAATATTGGGCACAACAAATAAATATATGTATCGCCATCACCGTATGATATTTAATTATACTAGACATGCCATTTCTCCCTCCTATCCTAGAATCAAAACCATGCAGGAAAACAGAAACATAAGAAAATAATTTTAAAATAAAACAAAATAGAAAGTTAAACATGGAAGGTAATACCTGTCCATCTGTTGGCTGATGCATGAGCAACTTCAATTGCTTCCTCTGCCAATAATAATACCAGAAACATCAGGGTCCAAACTTCCAAAGTATACCAAGGTATGAAGATTATTAATCTTCTGAAACGTTAATGTATTGTACATATAAAGAAAATAAAAAAGCATATCGTAACTCATTGCTTCAAAAGCAGCTGGATCATTATCTCTGTACTGTGCCAACTCATCCTGAAATAGTTAAAAGATATTCGACTGTTACAAATAAGACAGACTTTATACCCATGATATACATTACCAACTAATAAACTATAATCCAACCTTCAACTCATTATGCTTCAGCTCAATTGCTTTGAGATCTGCTAGGGCCTCCGCTCGTTCATCCTGTTTCACATTCAACATAGAGAAATACAATGACACAGAAGTAGAACTAACTGGAATATAGGTGGGGAAGAGACTATAACCCACGGATTCCTCTCGCCCCTTCTTTAGTGCCTCGCATTGGTCAACAAGTTCAGCATGCCGCTTCTTACTGCTTTGTAGATCAGAGTCGAGTTTGTTACGCACATTCCTAAGCTGTGCATTGAGTTTATTTGGTTACTTTTACAGCGACATTTACAATCATATCAAACATTACATGGCCAAAGACATTGTAGCTCTGGTAATTGGAACTTCACCTGATTTCCAGCACAGCTAGGAAGACTCCAGAAATATACCTGATAGGCAAAAGTATAAATATGCATTATAGAAGCATAAATAATAAGAAACATATTTTGTGTCTTTGACAATGTTCCCATGGCAATGCATACATAACATTAAGTGATTTCAAAACTTACAGAAGTTCCTATCTTATCTTTGGAAACAAGATCATCATCCACTAAACTTTGAACAACGTCTTTCACAGACTGAGTGATAACACCTTTCTTAGGACCCATCTTCTCCAGCTCCTTAAGCTGAAACAACAAGAACAACGATAACAAAACTATTTAGTAATTGGCAATGAAATAAATGATCAAAGCAACACTCATTCAGATTAACATCAAAATGTGCAAGCTAAGTGTGAATTTTATGCCAACCAGGAAGAAGTCTTGAGACTCATAGAAGATTTCAAGCATCTTCTCGCGCTTCTCTTCCAATGAAAGACCCCTTTTCTTCGACTGCAGCAACACAATGAGAACACGTCAACCAAATTGTAATTTCACAAACACCACAACTGGCATTTTCACAAACACAAAGAGAGCACTCCAACTCAAATAATTCGAAACTCCAAAAGGGGAAAATAAAAAAAAAAGTTCCATTTTAGGTTTCGCTTCTCGTTAGGCCTAATTTTGATCCTTCTCTAATCCAAATTACGGCATCAAATAGAATCGAACAGAAAAACAAAAACATAAACAACGAAGGGGAGGAATCCAAGCGATTAAGATGCAAACGCAGATCAACAAAGATAACAGAGGAATCATTCCAGCGAGAGAGGAAAACGAATTACCATTCCGACGGCGTCCGGTGGCGGAGGAGTGACGGAGAATATTCTGGAAACGCGTTTCGTGCGTAGTTGCGGTTCTCTGGTTTTGGCGGGAAAATTGCTTGTAAAATTTTGCGCTTTATATTTTTAAGTTAGCGGAAAAAAACGAGATACCAAATTATTATCGGGCCAAAAAACACAATTAAGCCAAGAGAGGAAAGACATGAATAAGCCAAACTCAAAATTGATTCACGAATCAGCCAAAGCACATTACTATATAATTCGAATCAGTTTTGTTCGAATTAGAAAAACATGTAATTCGAACCAATAGAGCTCGAATTATGATGGAACACGTGATGGATGTAATTCGAATCTATATGGTTCGAACTACAATGGAACATAATTCGAACTAGGTGAGTTCGAATTACTTATAATAAAGTATGTTTAAATCTTATTATTATTATAGTCACCAAAAAAAAATCTTATTATTATTATTATTATTATTATTCGAATTGGTTTTATTCAAATTATTATTATTATTATTCGAACTGTACATCATGTAATTCAAACCAACTTACTTCGAATTACATGAAACGTCGTCTTCTTGAATAATTCGAACTCATCTAGTTCGAATTATGCTCAATTGTAGTTCGAACCATATAGATTCGAATTACATCCATCACGTGTTCTATCATAATTCGAGTTCCATTGGTTCGATTTACATGTTTTTCTAATTCAATCAATTTTGAGTTTGGCTAATTCATGTAATTTCTTTCCTCCCTCGACTTAATTGTGTTTTTTGCCCATATTATCAACGCCTTAAGCCCTTTACATTTTTTTTTCCCTGGGAAAATTAGTACCAACTCCTTAATTGTAGTGTAGAATACCATAAAGAAAATATTTACTAGTTTACTAATATCAACTTAGGCATTAAATTAAAGTACTTCTCTAAAGTTATGCTACTATTTAAATGAAGAAAAAAAAAAAAAAGAAAAGATATACATAAAAACTAAAGAAAATCAATAAGAATAATATTATAAATCTAAATTAAATTTATCTAGTATTGAGATTTT
>NC_029789.2:139993624-139993957 GCF_000816755.2 Arachis ipaensis | reverse complement strand
TTATTTTACATCTAACTAACATGTTATAGCCTCTATATTCTATAGCTAATTAACTAATTAAGTATAAGGCTGTTTTCTTAATTACAAATTCTAATTATTTTGATAAATATCCAAGATCAAATTAAAGTCTCTCTTTTCATTGCTCTAAGTTCAACTTCTTGAGAAGATTAAAAATTTTGTGTTGGAAGAAAAATCATAACGGATTTCTCCAAATGAACTAATTGAATTTTTGGAAATAAAATTTGGATATCAATTAAAAAAAAAAAATTGAAAGGAAGCTAGTTATAATACACTTGCACACACATGATCAGTGCTTATTGTTAACAAATTTAG
>NC_029789.2:139979858-139993423 GCF_000816755.2 Arachis ipaensis | reverse complement strand
ATTCCTCGTCCGACAACTCTATCGTCATACTCTAGATCATAGGTCCTAATTACTAACTTTCTTAATTAAACCCATTTGATAATAAAGATAAAATAATGCTGAATTCTACGTATAGTTAGTACTTAGTAGCAGGTTTCTGAAATTTTAGGGTCCATTCCAATTGCTTTACGTAATTAAACTCCTTTTTTGTTATCGCTAAGAGTACTTTTTATATCAATCTTATTTTATCCTTAATCAGGATGAAGAATCAAAAGTAGGTGATAGACATGCCTTTCTCATCGGTTTTCTCATTTTTATTCACTAACTTATTAGAATCATTTCCCTGTCTGGTTGTACTCTTTTTCTGACACCTTATCTAATAAAAAACCAAGTTTTAATTTGTTGTATCTTTGAATCACATAAAAATTATTATACCAACTTAGCAATTTAATTTTTAAGAATTACTTGCATGTCTCTAATAAAAATGTAATGCGTCTTCTATCAAATTAGTATTTATTTTCAAATCTTCCAAAAACAGCAAAAAATACAAAATCACTCATTCTTATCTTTTATGAATAACTCTAAAATATTATACTAATAAAAAAATTAATTTATTTTACACGTGTATCCAATTAAGTATAAATTTAAAATACATCGTTGTTGGGGCATTAAAATTACAAATAAAAAATTTTGTAAACAATAATATTCATGTTGTAGTTGTTTTCTTAATTCTTTTATTGAAATAATATTCATAGAGGATTTCCAATATCTTTAAATTTTACAACATTAAAAATGAAATGCCAATACTCCATTATTGTTAACTTACATAAAATTTTAGTGCTTATTATAGAGTTGAAATTCATTTTAGCCATGAAATTTTTTACCTCAAATTTATAGTTACTCAATTAACACCCCCAAATATTGAATCGTGTTCTATATTTGTCTATGTAGCTATCCCTATTAATAGAGATATGATGTGGCACGTTAAGTTAACAAAGTGTATATTCACGTGATATCCAATTTATCAGAATAAATGTGTGACGAGTGAATGATGTGACAAAAGTTGAACGAATTCAATTTCTCCATCAAAGTCTCGAACGTATTGAGAAAAGAGGGCTGTAAATTGAGTTCATTCAACTTTTGCCACATTATTCACTCATCACACATTTATTCTCGCAAGCTGAGTACCACGTGGATATAAACTCTGTCAACTTAACGTGCCACATTAGATCTTCGTTAACGCAGATAGCTACAGGGATAAACATGGGACACTATCCAATATTTAAGGTGTTAATTGGATAACTATAAATTTATAGGTCGAAATTCAAGCCGATCGAAAATTTCAGCGCCAAAATGGGTTTTAATTCGCTTATTACATCTTGGTTTTCAGCATTTCAGGGGCTGGTTTTGTTCAAAACTAGCAACTCACATCCAAGTTGCCAACTTGCAACTAAAATGGTTCCCAGTGTTTGACTTAACGCTACTCTCACTGTTCTTATTCAATCACAACCATTTTAATACTTTAGTTCATTAAAGGTCAAAAACAAAATTAGTAGTTCGTTCATTAGTTAATTAAAACCAATTAGCTAGCTATCTTATTTGACTTGACTGCACAACATTGACCAATATATACATAATTTGTTCATTTACCAGCATCACAAGGCTTATTTTCTATTCTATGTCCAGAAACATGGCCAATTCCTCAACATTCTTCTTATTGTGGATGCTTTGTAGTGTTGCTCTTGCAATCTTCATTCAGGCACAACAACAAACAGGTTAGCGTCATAACAATGTAATTAGAGTGAGACTAAATTTTACTCTTTCTGCAACACTATTATTGGACATGTTTGTGTTCTATGATCTTTGTTCTTGTTCATCATCTTGGAATACTGTATAAAATAACTTTCAGTGCGATTCAAGCCATGAAATCAGCCAACTGATGTAATTATCAGGTTAAGCTGCCTACATTACACCCTTTGGTGCAGCACTTTCCTGAACCTTGCGTTAAGGTGGAATGCTTGTGCACCATGCTGCTCTTATATGTATAAAATGTGGTCTAGGAGCATTTCATGGTTTTACTTTGAAGGCTTTCATATCTCAGATTTTTGCATGCATGTCAATTGGGGTGCTTGTGTTTTTCAGTTTCTTAATCTGCTTTGTCTTTCTGATTTTAGGGTTCATAAGCATTGATTGTGGTAGTCCTGAGAATCTTTCATACACAGATGATGTAACAAATATAAAGTATAGCAGTGATGGATCTTATATACAAACTGGTGTTAACAAAAACATTTCCACTGAATATGCATACCCGAAAAATCCCAATTTGCCAGAGCCACTCTCTGATCTCAGAAGTTTCCCTCAAGGAGTGAGGAACTGTTATGGCTTAATAGCTGGAAGAAAAGGGAATTTACATTTTATCAGGGCTTCCTTCTTGTATGGAAACTACGACGGCGAAAACAATCTCCCTGAATTCGATCTTTATGTCGGCGTCAATTTCTGGTCATCGGTGACATTTAGAGATGCTTCAGAGGAAGTTGTATTGGAAATTATCAGCATGGCAGAATCAGATGTTACTAATGTTTGTCTTGTAAATAAGGGAAAAGGAACTCCTTTTATCTCAGCATTGGAACTTAGGCCTATTTATAGTCCTATTTATAATGCAGAGTTTGGTGAATCTTCTTCTTTGTTACTTTTCAAAAGATGGGACATTGGTTCAATGATCAATGCAAGCGGAAGATATCAAGATGACGTCTATGATAGAATTTGGTCCCCTTATGATTCCCCCTCTTGGGATTCTGTAAAAACTTCTTCAGAAATCAATGTCAATGCTAATGGTTATAGAGCACCGTTTGAAGTCATGAAGAATGCTGCTAGGCCTAGGAATAACAGCGATGCTTTGGAACTTTCTTGGACCCCAGATAAACCGAATTCAAAGTTTTATGTCTACTTGTACTTTGCTGAATTGGATCAGCTTCAGAAAACACAGTTGAGGAAGTTTAATATATCTTGGAATGGATCTCCCTTGTTTGAACCTTTAGTTCCACGCTACTTATATGCAACTGTTGTTTCTAATTCGAAACCATTGGTGGCGAATGAACATCATGTTTCTATACAGAAGACAAAAGATTCAACCCTTCCACCTATTCTTAATGCGGTTGAGATTTATGTTGTAAGAGAGCAAGACACAATTCCAACACTTGAACAAGATGGTATGATGTGAAAGTGCATCTCAAATGTTTTCTTATTTTGTGATTATTCTTAAAGTAAATTTAGTTTTTATTTATACACAGTTGATGCTATGGTGGACACCAAAGAAAGATATGGAGTTCAAAGAAATTGGGTGGGCGATCCTTGTGAGCCAAGGAACTACTCTTGGGAGGGCATAAGATGCAACTACAGCGCTTCGCTTCCTCGCCAAATTATATCACTGTGATTACTCTCTAGCTTTCTGCATACCATGTTCCTTATTTCATATTTTGGCTAGAACTTAAACTCCAATTCATGGTATATATACTTAGTAAAGAACATATTGTTTTGATAGGAATCTAAGCTCAAGTGGTTTGAGTGGAATAATAGCTCCTTCCATTGCCAATCTCTCTTTGCTGGAATCATTGTAAGTACACATCTTGAAAAAATGAGAATGTAATATGCTTAGCATATTTTTTGCGTTACTGAATAGAAGCTACATTATCTTGAACATAGGGATTTATCTAACAACAGCTTAACCGGAACAGTCCCTCGGTTTTTAGAAGAACTGAGATTCCTTAAATATTTGTAAGTCTTTCAGTGACTGATGCTGGTTTAGTCCTCAGCACCTTATATATAATGATAACTTGTTAAATGGCTGATGCAAGAAAAAATGAAAATATTTGTAGGAACTTACAAGGTAACAAATTATCAGGTTCTGTCACTAATACTCTTGAAGAAAGATCAAGGGCTGGATTACTAACAATGAAGTAAGTTCCTGCTATATTTGCCTTAAAACTAATAGGAGCCAAGGTGTTATGTATGTATGAAGCATTTGAAGATGTATACTGGAGGATCTGAGCATTTTGTTTTCACCATTTTCAGGGTGGATGATCAAAATCGATGCGCCTGGGGTGACAAAAAGAACAAAAAGGTTGTTGTTCCCATAGTCGCCTCATTATCATCGGTTTTAGCTCTATTGGTTGTTTTCATCTTGATTTGGAAGTTTATGAGAACTAATAACTCAGGTATATTCTAGATTTAATGAATCTAACCACTTCCATATTCCTCTCAAAAACTGAAGACTAGATAGGAAGTTCACAAGTTGCAAACAATAACCACACTTTTGCTTAACCAACAAGATTAATTTTTTTAAGCTAAGCTCTATATAGCTTTAATAACCTACTTTATTTCTTCGTGAACTAAGATGAGGAGATGAGCAAGCCCATCAATGAAGTAAGAACCGTAGCGTCAAGGAACTGGCAATATACCTATGTCGAGGTCTTAGAGATCACGGAAAACTTCAAAATGGTCATTGGGAAAGGAGGATTTGGAACTGTGTATATTGGTAAGACAAAAAATGGCAACCAAGTTGCAGTTAAGGTGTTTTCTCCATCATCATCATCACAGGGCCCAAAGGAATTTCAGACCGAGGTAATTACTAATTAGTACTTTATACACAACATAAGTTCAATGGAAATGTTATTCAATTCAACATGGGAAGCATCAAAAAAGAAAGAAACTAAAATCATGGCTTGCAGGCTGAGCTCTTGATGACTGTTCATCACAAAAATTTGGTATCATTCATTGGTTACTGTGATGATGATAATAAAATGGCACTCATATATGAGTACATGGCGAATGGCAACCTAAAAGATTATCTCTCAGGTAGACCCTTACAATGCTTTAGATTGCACCTTATTTCTTTGTTGTATAGCTTTACGGAATTACTTAATATCATGGTTGCAGTTAGAAACTCACAAAACTTGAGCTGGGAAAGGCGAATTCAGATAGCGATTGATGCTGCAGAGGGTATGTCTACCTTCAATTTTTGCTTTCATATTGTCCTATTTTACTAACATCATTTAAACCAGTTTAATTGCTTCTTCTTTTGGTATATATGATTTTTTTATCCATGGTTATGTTGCTAGGATTATATAATTTTGCAATTCTGTAGTGATGATTGATGAAGAATGTCTTTTGACTTGAAGGATTGGATTACCTACACCATGGATGCAAGCCACCTATAATACACAGAGATGTCAAGTCGGCTAACATTCTTTTAAACGAAGACTTAGAAGCGAAGATAGCCGATTTCGGCCTCTCTAGGGTGTTTCGCAATGAAAAACAAAATGTAGAAGTATCAGCAGTCCATCAGAATGATAACAAAAATACAGAATCAGCAGTCATGGGAACCACTGGTTACCTTGATCCAGAGTAAGTCCCTAAGAATCACAACTCTAATCTCAGAAAACTAGTACATGAGAAAAAATAACAGAACTATTGTTTATTTTCTCTTATCATGGAATTTAGTTTCCTAAGTAACACAAACTACATTGTTCCATTTATTCAGATACTACAAATTGAGGAACTTGAATGAGAAGAGTGACATCTACAGCTTTGGAATTGTTCTATTGGAACTAATCACGGGGCAGCCGGCCGTATTAAAAGGCGAGCAGCGAATGCACATTCTTGATTGGTTAAGGCCAGAGCTTGAAAGTAAAGATTTGAGCAGAGTATTGGATTCAAGGCTGCAAGGGCAATATGATGAAAATGCTGCATGGAAAGCATTAGGAATAGCAATATCATGCACTGCATCAACCTCCATTCAGAGGCCTACAATGAGTGTTGTGTTATCAGAATTAAAGCAGTGTTTGAAGATGGAATTGCCTAGGCCTAGTGAAACAATTATGGTGCCAAGAAATGTGTATAGTGAACTTTATAGTTCATCTGAAGCATATTCCATGGATAGTGAATCAATCACCTACCCTTTCCCAAGATAGTGTAATTAAGCATTCCTAAAGCTTCTTCAATTGTTGTACTAATGAATTACTGCATATATCATGATTTTTTCTTTCAAATTAAGAACCAAATCCATGATTATTAATTCAGTGGCATGTTTCTCAAGGTAGCTCTTGAGTGAGGCATTTTCTTCAGGTGACCATGGCCCTCTTTTCACCTCTGATTATTCAAATTCTTAGTTTATGGCTTTAGAGAAATCACAAAATTTGCATGCTTTTATAAAAGCACTTACACAAACACAAACCACCTTCATGACTTTGTTGTTGTCTTTCTCTTTATTTCGATTTTGGTCATGTTTTACCACTTCTTGTTCCTCTCTTTTTTCAAGTTCTAATAATGCTTACTGTTTCTTTACCTACTTATTAAGAAAACCAAAAAAAAAAAGTATTAATTATTAAAGAATATTAATGCCAAAATAATATCTTCTGTAAAAACTAAAACTACTTAATGAAATAACTACTTATTCAAATGCCGTAAAAACATGCCATTTTTATTGTGTATCAAACCCATGCATATCAAGAGTTCTTATATCACAGTCAACATTTCAAGTTTTCAACTCTTCAAGGGTCTGCGTTACTGCATGTACAAGGCGGGTTTTTAATTCCGATACTTACTTAAGCGGACGAGTGGGTTGATTACTGAACCAATCCAAGTTGGTTTACTAGTTGTAGCTTTTTTTTTTTTGTTTTTGTCTTGCTAGTTGTAGCTTTAAAGTGCTCAGTTTTTTTTTTTTTTGTGTAAGTGAATTCTCAATTTTGTCATGGTACATTGATCCGGTTTGATGTCTGAATCCGGAGCACTTCTGGGCCTAAATTAGCCCAAAGTTGTAACCGACGACCCAAAGTTTGAAAAGTTTAGGCCCAAAAAATGCAACTCTTTTGAATACCCCAGAAAACAAGTGTAAGAAGCTTTGGTCAGGGCAAACTTCTTATCTAACTGCATCAGGTTCAAATCCCAAAAATAGAATGTAACAGACTTTTTAGTGTGTGTGTATGTGATGAATGTGTGTAGTGTGGACAAAAAAAAAATTGTAAGAAGCTTTAACAATCTTTCTGACTAGTGAAATTCTGAGTGTTACTGTTAATTGAAATAATTATAAAAGAATTTGGTGAATAAATGAAGATAATAATATTGATGGAACTAAATAATGACTCATTTATCCATTTAAATTTTTTTTTTATAATTTTTACTGTAGCATCTGTTTTAACTTCTAATAAATAAACCAAACGCAAGATATTCATTTTCATGAATATTTGATAAAATTTGTATAATTTTCATTTATCTACTAAATTCCCCTTAAAACTTGAAATTGAAAATATCTTAACCGGAACACAAACAATCATAATTCATAAATCAAAGTGGAATATTATTACCTCTAAAGAAAACCCAAGAGAATGATATATGATTATAATTATAAACTAGGAAGGCACATAAAATCCAAGCCAAAAAGACTGGTCCTAAGATTCTGTCTTTTGGGATAAGGCCAAAGACACACTAAAAAGATATTGTATGCTATGAAATAATATAAATAAATTAAGGTGTGTTAACAATATCTGTAGTGGTTTAATAGTCAATTCAATCAGCATCTTATCTCCAAATTTCTACCACAAATTCGTCGATCTTGTCTCCTGATTTAATAATCCATTTCACATAAAAATAAATAAAAAGAAATAAATCAAATGCCAAACTTGTTGGCACACAACCAACAGTCTTCCGTCAACTTGGGGATGCTACAAAGCTTAGGATGTTCTAGGGAACTTTGATAGTGACCTCCGTACAATATGTAACTGCATCGTTGAGGTTCTTTTCGTTAAGTGCCCTAAAACCTAAAAGGCTGTCATAAAAAATGTGAAAAATAAAAATAAATAAAAACATTAACCATCACAACAGACTAACAGAGCTCTCTTGCTTGGAAAAATTGGACATTTTGTGTACTTTTAAAAATTGGTCATTAGACCTTCGGATGAGAATAAGGCTTTCTTTAAATATTTAAAGATGTTAAAACCGGACCAAACCAATGGTTTGACTGGAAAATCGGAGAATTGGACCTTACATCGGTCCGGTCTAAAGCTAGGGCCCTTTAAAATAAAAAAAATTGGTACCAATCGGTCAAAACTAGAGTGAACCGACAAAAACCGATCAAATCTATAAAGATCGGTCCGACTAAACCATTCGGTTGGAGATGAGGGTAAACCTACGACGCATCAACAGTTTGCAAGTCCACCGTATCCCAACATGTGTGTACCATACGATCCTTCATGATCCGCGCTTCATAAAAATAATAAAATACTTATTATTCCTGTTTCATATTATTTTAGAATGATTTTAATTTTTAAAATATTAGTAAATATATATATTTTAAATTTTAATTTTAAATTTTAATTATTTAATCTTTTTATTTATGTGAGACCGATTCAATTAATAATCCATTAATTAAACCAATGACCTAATAATTTGATTAGTTCGATCACCCATTTGTTAGCAATTGATTTGTTAATTAAGCTTCTTTATATTGCCTTGGGTTAACCTTCCTAAGCTAACAACTCACCCAGCAATGAAACCCATTTTCTTAGTCAATCATGTTTTGATGGACCATATTGCAATTTCACTATTTCAACACTTTATTAAATGAACAGAAAAGCTAGATTAGAAAAATATTTATGCTGCTGCGTGACAATGATATATATAAGATAATATTGTTTCTCGAAACGTTACTTTTCTACTGAGTATGACAACAGATATACAGAGTTGTATAATTGCTTTTCATATTTTACTTTTCCAATTAGAATTGTGACATGGGCAACGAAATAGAATACAATTTCTTCCTATAAGAAGCAAAATACCATTACTACCCTGAAACATATTAACACACCATTTCATAAAAATTGTGAAACAATAGAATTCAATTCAAGCACAAGAAGTTGAACACAGAATCTTACATAAGTAGGCATGTAATTATTGAATAACGTTTGACGGCATAAAAGACAAGCAAAACTAAATGCACACAAGGACCCTGTGTCCTCAAATTGGAACTGCCACAATGGGGCAAGAAAGAAAGGGGAAAAAAACGATACCTTTCATATCAATTAAAGATAATGATTTTTGTTTGTTCCTCACAACCGCCAACACAAACAACAATCCAAAAACATACGTGGCAATCTTGCATTAACCATCCATGTGTGTATTTGTAATGTTCCCCCCAAAGTCCATTTCACTATGATAGACCTAAGATTGCTATATGGCCTTATTTTTCAACCCAACTATTCATGCAAAATTACAATGACCATTCAATGTTGCTAATAATTCATCTTTATCAATCACACACACGACTTGTTCAACCTTGTTACTTGTTGATTGATGTTAATCTTAATTTAAAATTGAATGCACACATAAACCTAAGTACATACTATAGTGATAACCCTTTTATAGAATAATGTTTTCCCCTAAAACAAGTAATGAAAAAGAATAGCAGAATAGTGAATGGGGGGATCCAAGTGTTACATCACACTACATCAGGGTATAGAAACCCTTTTGCAAATAGACAAAACTCAAAAGGGGAAAACGCCGAACAAGTTATTATCTTTCGTATCAAGATGGGTTACCACCAAGATGAGGATGAGGACCCAGTACCTAGTCACACTCATAGTCATAGTCATTTCTTCTATATAGTCAAAACCAAATCTCAGCCCTCCATCTCTCAATACATTAGCTTCATCACAAACCCCTATTAAGATGAGCATAATGGTTTATAAAAATATTATTTCAATATTTAAATCAACCATTAATAATTAATATAAATATATGTATAATTTTAACTTGTTTTATATAATATGGTTGGAATTGTTTATTACTTCAACACACCATACCCATGCTTCACCTTCATCTATACCATAAATGAGATATTGGTATCCTGGATACTCAATCTAATAAAAAATCTATGTACTCTTTTTTTATGTCTTGGCCAAGAGGATATCTATCTGTTGAATAAAATAAAATTTCACTCTTCAACCTAAGATTATCACAAGACACAGGAGAACAAACAATTTATTTTATTTTAAAAGAAAAATTGAAGAGAAAATTCATAACATGCAATGAAACAATTTACAGACTGAAAAGGTTTCTAGGCTTCTAGCATCTTCAATTCTCCTTACCTAGGTGCAGAGCCACAAAAGATTGCAAATCAAGTGGAACATAAAGAGCAGACCCAATAGATTAAGCATAATGCATATAACATTGATAATTTGAATTACAGGAGCCATAGAACTTGGTTCCTACATATTAGACATACATCAAATGAGATTAGTAAAATGCAAGGGGGGAAATAGATGCGACAACAATAACAATAACAATAATAATAGTAATCCATAATAACAATCTGCTAAATATAAAAACTATACAAAGACCTTAGGATAGTTTTTCTTCCCCATATATCAATGCATATATAACGGCCTTGATTTTTCCAAAAGAAAAAGCTTCCCCCCAAAAAAGAGATTCTACTCTTCACCCCCATTACCTTCGGCGATAAAATATTTACAGAAAAAAAAGCCACCATTCTTGCTTGGATTAATTGCTTCCCCAAAATAAATCTTCACCCGTTCCTCCCCCACAACTTGAAATAACTCCAACTCCACCCCCACTTTTCTTTCTATCATTCTATGCACAATGAAATTGGCAAAATCGGAGAGAGAGACGAAACAAAATGATCAACCCGATATAAAATGAAATTAATGGGCCAGGCCCACCGGACCCAAACGGCCCATTGAGCTTTTCACTTTCTTTTTCTCACTTAACAAGCTCAGAGGCCCACCCAAGATCCGGGACTCCACCCGATTGACGACCCGAACCAGAACCGGACCTATCCAGAGAATTCTCCTTGCTCAGCTTCTCAAACATCTTCGCCCTTATGTCCCTTCCAGACTCCACCCTCTCCATAACTGGCTCCTCCTCGAAACTCTGCTCCCACAACTCGAAACAATTCGACCCGAACCGAACCGGTGCCTGTGTGGGTGTTGTTGGTAGACTGCAGAATCCGGGCCGGATAACAGATCCGCGGGGAGATCCGAAACCCGGAGATCCAACCGTCACGTTCCTGTTACTATTAGGCATCGATTTCATCTTCCCAAGCTGCAAGTTTCTCAGTTGAGCAACAACCATATCAGACATGTTACTTGAGCCGAGCGACCTCATCATCGGCGACATCGGCGGAGAATCCACCGGAGAACTAACCGGCGGCGAAACTGAAGTCGGTGACGACACGAACGGCATCGAGACTTGTCTTAATGGAGATCCGTCGTACGAATCCACGCTTCGAGGACTCTGTTGCGGGAGGACACGAAGCTGCTCCGGCGTGTGCGCGAAGAAGCACACCCTCCGGCGGCAGCTCGTGCCGTCCTTGCACGGCTGAGTACGGTACCTCGCTGGATGAAGCCAGCACTCGAAGACGCCGTGCGCGTACTCGCACGAGTCACCTTTCTTACAGTTTCCCTTGCGGAAATCGGGACACGCCGTCCCGGAGTAGTGAAACTTCCGTGGATCACGACGGCGAGCCTTCTCGCCAGGATGAGCGTACGGACACTCCGTCCAGTCGTGCGACCTCCCGCGCGCGCATCGCCTCACTTTGAACTCGTACATGCGGAACTGGTCACACGAGTACGCGTCAACCGGCGCGTCAGCCTGAGCCTCCCCGTCGGAATCACCACCGTCGCCGGCAGCATCATTCGACGGCAGGTATCGCTGCAAGGCGGACAGAGCTTCTTGTAGATAGTAAGGAGAGTAATCGCCTGCGCCAGCATTGCCTTCGGTTACGGAATAAGGAGAGTACATATCAGCCGTTTGATCATCGAGGATCGGCCACGGTGGCACGTGAACCGTAGGATTTGCACGATGGTGCTCCCCGAGCATCATTTTTTTTTTCTTCTGGGGTGATACTATGGATGTTTACGAAAACTCCGGCAGGGTTGGCACCCTTTATAAACTGCGAATTAACCATGGTTTAACTGTGGTTAGGTTTGGGTTTACCATGGTTAGGTTAAAAAAAATCAATGAAACTGCGATCTTTTCCACTGCGGTTAAAGTAGACGAGGGTTTTTCTCGGTCACCGTGCACATTTGAGGGATAACGTCACGGTTCGCTTCCGCTTGTGCCACGTGGGTATACTAACGTGGCGTTATTAGTCCACGTGGAACGCTGTAATTGAGGGTCACTTGGATTAGGTGACAGCGGTGTAACGTATTCGACTTTATTATCTGTGAGACGCCCCTGGTCTCCGGAAAGCGGTGGAGCGTGCGATACGACTCGTTTAATTAATTAAAAGATCTGTTCCTGAATAATTACGATACAATCTTCTTTGGATGAAAAAGGAAATGGTGGAATATTTCATGGGAAAATTAATAATCATCATCATGGAAAATAATAATTGGATATAGTCCTCAATTCTTATCCACTATCGTTTTCTTTTTTTCTTTTTTTATTTTTTGAGATGGCCTGGTGGGGAAAATTAATTGGGAAGCCCGTGGTGTTTGAACGAACGAATCGTTCAATTTTGTTGCCAAATTGAAACAATGGGTTTGCCCTTAAAGTTATTGGAGTTTCTCGTTATTGAATTTCTTTTTATATGCAACTTGATGAATATGAATGACTTGGAAAGTAACGCATAAAACGAGTCTTGAAAATTCTATAAAAATGAATTTTGATAATGGTATGTTATTAATTAATATAAACTCTGTGTAAGTCTCTGCTATATAACAAATGAGATGTTATTATCTGTCTGATTAATATATATAGTACAATTACGTATTGTTAATTAGTTCAGTACATTCATCAATTGCTTTAATTTTGCTGTAAAACTATATAAGTTTAACTTTTTAAATTGGTTGGAGTAATATGGATAATGATGATGGATTCGATCAGATCTACTCATATATAATCACATGAATTATTATAATTGACGATGATGATGATATTTCTCATTACTCAAATGACCATATAAATATAAATTAAAAAAAAGACTAAATGAAATTAAAACATTATAAAATTATATCCTCAGTTCATCAAAATTATTTATAATTCCATTTCTAGACCTTATATCCCGTCAAACCAAAATAAACATGGCCACACAGCGTGTTGAAGTGAAGAAAAATGAGTTCATTTTTAATTTGAATATTATTTTTAGATAAGAATAGTTCTAATTTGGATAAGTATATATTACTATAGATTCGCTAATGTTAGTTTTGTGTCTAAACCCTAAAGCCCAAAGTTGAGGGTTTAGAACCAATTAAACGCTTATTGCATGATGTTAACGACGTAGAATAAACGACAAGTTTAATATATTGATGAATATACGAAACGACTGTTTTTATTAGGCCTATACGTACCTACACACTCAGGGTGCAATTATACCATGCGGGCACCTTCACAATGCTTCTCATGAGCTCTAAAGAAGGTCATGGAACCATCGATAAATAGTTAAACAACTGTTATATACAATCGTATAGTATCCAACAAACGGATCAGTATAATTATGGTAATTAGTGTGTGATTATTGATAATAAATGTAAAATAGTCAAGGTAATAAATATATTTTTATAAATATATGATAT
>NC_029789.2:139976354-139979841 GCF_000816755.2 Arachis ipaensis | reverse complement strand
TTTGCCCTTTTTGCCCTTAATAAAATTAAACGTGTTAAAAAAATAAGAGATGCTTTGAGTAGTTTATCCTAAAACCGTAGTTTCTAATTTTTTTTTATTTTTTATTTTTTTGCTAAATAGTATTATTAATGTAATGCACGGATAAAGCGGGTAATGAGTGGGGTTGGATGCAAAATGATAATCGTGAGATTAAAGTCTAACTTTTTGCAAAAGAAAAAATCAAATTGATGAATTCTCATACCTCATACCGAAGAAGAAATCATAACCGATGATGAGCCATTTTCTTGCATGATGATCTATTGATATTGAATCTACCGCTAAAAGATATGTTGCGATGATGTATGTGAATACATGATATATAATATTTTAACTTTCTTTATGAAAACTATTTTGTTGAAATGATTAAGATAAATATGGTAATTTTTTATTTTTAATATTAGAGTGGTAGTGGTATTTTTTTTAAATGTAGATTGTTGGGGTGTTATACTTAAATGTGAGATCGTTTAATTAGAGAAGTAGAAATCGGACCGACCGATTTGTGAAAGATACACAAATCGATCCTAGGGATTTCTGAAAGGTACACAAATCGGTTCAAGAGATTTGTGTTGGTACACAAATCGATCCCAAAGATTTATGTTAAAAAAAAATTAAAAAATTTTAAGTACAAAAACCGGTCACAGAAATTTATGTACTTTCACAATTTTAAAAAATAACAAAAATTACCATATTAAAATATATCACCACTTTTACTTCTATTCAAAAAAAATTAGCCAAATATGGTATCTGAAATTTATTTATAACGAAAAATCAATATATCAATATTTATTTTAAGAGTTTTGTCTCACATCAATATCTTAGCTTCTCGGAGTTGATGGCCATCTAATCCATTACTTGACTTTCATGTCACTTGTCATTTTTGCCCCTCACCATATCGTTCTTATCGTTTCTCTACTTACCCACCGTCCCTTTTTTTTTTTCTTTTCTCTTTTCTTTTTCATTCTCTATTTTAGTTAATTTTATTTAGACAGAGACACCACCGCACATCAATTCAATTCAATTAATTTCTACTATGGTTTCCACGTCCAAAAAAAATAAAAATAAAAATAAAACTTTGCTATGGTTTCAGATAAAAGGAAACTAATCTTATTTGAAAACGAAGGAAAAATCAGAAGAAACGAATATGTATTCATTTTTAAAAATTATATATAAATATATAAACTGAAATAGATAATTTATAACATTTTTACTGATTTACATTGTCTTATTTATCTCGATCTCGTTTACAATAAAAACGAAATAAGTATCTGTATATCTCGTCTACACTATAAAGTGTAAACGAAATAAGTTACGTTTATCAATGTACATATCACGTTTGTATACATGTTATGACATGTATTTTATCTTGTTTACAGTATAAACAAAATACACACACTAAACAAGATAAGGCTTAGACGCGCCTATATAAGAATTTTCGTTTATAGTGCCTCTTTTGTCACTTTCATTGTATATTACCTTCATTTCTTCCTTTCTCGGATGTTTCTCTTAATACTTGTGAGATATTCAGATTTTATGGCGCGCGTGGATGCACAAGACAGATACATCAATCGCTTGTACCTGACTTGGCACATTGTGGGAGTGATCGACTTCGAGGTTAACGTTGTTGTTTCCTCTTTTAACTAAATGAACATGTAATTATAGTTAGGATACTTTTATAGATCCAATATTGTTACACACGTAGAATAGGTTGTCATGTTATTAAAATTTGTTAGGTTGTGAAATGTAGAGATTAATACATGTTAATTAATTAATTTAATTAAAATAATTAATTATATTTTTTATGCATTTAAATCAAATTTTATATTTTTAATTTTAATTTTGAATATGTTGCATTGATGTTTGATAAATTTTTTAAATATCTGATTTTTATAATTAATTATTCTAAAATATGAAATAATTGTTTATTGTTAATTTTTTTTATTTCGAAATAAAATTCTTTACAAATAAAATAAATTTGTTATTGAAATCTTTATATTTTTTAATAGAGGTCACGCCTACTACTTTTTAGGCGAGTGAGCCACACTCTTGTACCACTGGACGCATTCTTCCTTACTTAAGGGAAGCTAGCTATGGCAACACGGTGCAGCTCAGGAACTTTGTCTTTGACAAATCCTTAATTACTACATTCGTGGAGCGCTGGCGTCCGGAGACTCAGACTTTCCACCTGCCTTGGGATGAGTGCACCATAACCCTACAGGACGTTGCGTATTACCTGGGGTTACGCACACACGGAGAGTCGGTGGGTGGGTGCTTGTGTGATTTTCACACATGGTACCAACACCCGACCTGAGAGTTGGTAGATGAGCTCCTTGGTGCCAGGTCTCCTCATGTTTAGTAGTAGGGTGCGTAAAGGAAGGAGTCATTCTCCATCAAGCTGACATGGCTTCGGGAACAAGTCTAGCATATGCCCGCTACTACAGATGCAACCACCCTCCATACACGAGGTGTTACATCCTGTTGCTGATCGGAGGTTACCTGATGACCGACAAGTCAAACAATCATATCCATATCAGGTGGTTGCCACTATTGGATGACTTCGAGAGGTGTCGCATACTTTCTTGGGGATCCGTTGTACTTGCATGGACGTACCACTCCAAGGAAATCCTGCTGCCTTTTGCCTGCAATGTACATGGTACTTAAATCGATTCGACTCCATGACTCAGCACTCAGCACTTCTACGGATATTGTAATTCTTCACACTTTGCAATACTTTCTCTCTGCTTTTGAATATATGGCTAATCCTAAACTTCACATCACCGTCTATATTGAAAGCGTCCCCACCCATATTCGAAAATAGAGTTTTCTTGTGCATCGTGTCCATATCCAAAGTATGATAGTGACTTGGTACAATTGATATGGTCGAAATTGGTTACAGCACAAGCAGAAGATACCGAACTACTGTGTCCACTGGAGTCTCTGGTACAAACTCCTCCTTGTCATCATCCTCAGAAGAACCACTATCATAGCTATCGGCAACATACTCCTCATCAGACTCCTCACCATCCACATCCATGTCTACACTACAAGAAAAACGTTGAGTATCGTCGAATTTACAGTCGAATTCTTCAAATATATCTGACGGTAACTAATTTACCGTCGTATTTACCATTGAAAATAATCAGACGGTATAAACTTCGCTGTTAAATGCTTATCGTCGGACTTATTTCATTAGCTGGTAATTACTGTCGAATTTTGCGACGGATTACCAGCTCAGTAAACGAATTGGTTACTGTCAAATTTTTTCGACGGTAATGTTGGTGCTAAAAATGTTGTTTTGTAATCCAACTATAATTCCGATGATATTATCATTTTAATTTTTTTTAAGTTTGAAATAAATGGTAAATTTAAATTTTAAATTTAAATTTTTTTCACACTATTAGTGGTCAATTCATAAATGATGAGAAATTTTTATTTAAAATAAATAAATAAC